>NW_005871191.1:959411-1090003 GCF_000147115.1 Myotis lucifugus | reverse complement strand
GGTGTGAGTGGGGCCGGTGCAGCAGCAGGCGCAAGACAAGGGTGTGGACGCGGCCCTCAGGAGCAAAGAATTTTCAGTAACCACCAGAGCTTGCCCGATGACAGCAACTGCACCCACTTTGTCTGATGACCCCGCTCACCTATTCCACCATCCTGCTGTGGCCAACACCCACCATGGTCCGTACATGCCCCCTGGTGATCAGTGCACATCATAGTGACCGGTTGTTTGGTTCTTCTGGTTGTTCCACTGTTCAGTCTATTTGCATATTAGCCTTTTATTATATAGGGTATGGTAATTTTGTATGTGCACGTGTGTGTATGTGTTGCTGCAATTCCTGTGTACAACTTACCTTTCTGAGACACAGAAGTGAAATTTAAGGGGCTAATTGGAAAGAGAGAGGCACTAAGTTAAGACAAGAGTACATTCCTTCTTAGAAAACACTGCCATATTATAAACATTATAGGATAGTTGGGCAAAGGAAGTGGGACTAGGTAATACATTTCCAAAATTAATATAAATATTTTATCTAGGGTCATCTGGATGAGTGCTTTTATAGAGTGCAATGGATAATTACACACAACTGTTTCCATACAATATTCTAGTTAATTAGTTTAATAATGAATTATATAATTGTTGCTTTCAGTCATAGAAAGAAATGCTTCACAGTTCTGATCAATGCCTATGTCACTTTCTGGCAGTTTAGTAGTTACTTATAGATGTGTGATGAAGGTTAAGGCAGAAGATTGGTAATTTCTCCCTGGCTACTTAAGAGGTTAATCTTCAGCTAAATTTTCTTAAGCAGCATGGGAGCAAATACATGGAATAGGACTCAAGAAAGATTTATAAAGAGTAATACTGCCAAGTATCTGCTCCAAGAAACTTTAAATAGAGATACCAGTAAATGTACTTCCGTTATGCATATACCAATCCTAAAAGAATTAATAGACATCCAAAATCCAAGAAGAAAACAACTCTATTTGTTTTGCTCTATTTCATACTAATATGAGTTCATTCATTTTCCCCCATGTCTTCATTTATATGAGAGAGATGACATACTAGATGGATGTAAAACAGTTGTCCAAGAACTAATTAAGAAGAACCAAAAAACCTCATTTGACTTACTTTATTTTTTAAGTAACACAGTTCTGAAGGGAGGTGGTAGATTACTCTGCCAAAGGAAAACAACAAACAAACAAACAAAAACCTGCTGGAAACCACTCCAGACTATGAAAATATTTGCAAAAGACTACGTATACTTTTGTTTTATTCTCAATTGGAATTGTGTCTAGTTGACCATGCCTTCTGGTAACATATGTCCCCGCCCTTGAGGATCACCTAAGTCTAGTTGGAAGTGTGTCAACGTGGCTCACATTTTATTTGGAAAACAGACACAGGCATAGACACAACAGAAGTAGCAGTATTTCTGTGAGGCTTTTCCATCTTTTATTAAAGTAAAAGTCCTTGAATTAGACCAATTATAGGACTTTACATTTCTGGGCTATCATAACTAACTGACAGTTTGGTGTTCATTAGTTGGCAAATTCGGAATAATATAAGAACAAAATTGCAGCTGCTCAGAGAAGAGATATTAGGAGGTGAAGTGTAAGTGCTGGTTTAGAAAATCATATGAATTACTGTTCTGAATGACTGAACTTCCGAAATTGTGTCTGTGTGATTTTTTTAATATTCAAACTATTATATGAAATCTTCAATGATTTAAGGTTTATGAATACCTATGAATCAATTTTATTGCTTTGATGTGCAATATATCAATCTCATTACACTGACTCGATATGGTTAATAATTCCTATAAAAATCACTCAGGAGGACATATTTAAATATAGAAGCTGTATATATTCTGTTTTAAAAATATCAATCTAAATTCTTTGGTTGTTTCTTTAAAGAATACTTCTGGATTTCATTTTCTGTTATTATAAAACATTTTACCATGAGCGAAAAAAAAATCCATTATTCATATTCTTTTGGAATTCGATTAATAGAATTATTAGAGAAGTAATTTTACTTCTTAAAAAACATAAGTAGTGAAAACTACTTCATTAAAGCAAAGTGTTTAGACACAAAACTGTTTGAATTCATATTTGACCAACTTCCTACTCATTATTGAGTCCCATGTATGGAACCCAAATACCCACTAAGCCTGATCTTAAAATTCTGGAGAATTCTAAAACAGTGAGTTGGTTTTTTTTTTAACACTGTCTTTTTAAAAAATATATATTTTTTATTTATTTCAGAGAGGAAGGGAGAGGGAGAGGGAGAGAAACATCAATGATGAAAGAGTATCATTGACCAGCTGCCTCCTGCACGCCTCCCAGTGGGGACCAAGCCCACAACCAAGGCAAGTGCCCTTAGCCAGAATCAAACCCAGGGCCCTTCAGTCCACAGGCCAACGCTCTATCCACTGAGCCAAACCAGCTAGGGCTAAAATAGCAAGTTTTTAATTAGCTACAACAAATCCTCCTATAGCTTTCAAAACTGTATTCTAATTTTGTTTTCTGGAGCAGGACAAATACTATTTCACTCCCCATGTGACTTTTACAAGTATACACTTACATTTTTTTTCTTTATTGACTAAAGTATTACATATGTGTCCTTATCTCCCCTTTGCCCCAACTCCCCCACACTCATGCCCTCAACCCCCTGGTGTCTGTGTCCATTGGTTAGTCCTATATGCATTTTCAACTGTATACTTATTTTGCTTTATAGACAGTCCCCTATAAATCTAAGGATCCATTTATACTTAAAACTCAGAAATCATTTTTTTATTCTCACCCAGTGAGAAAACTGAACAATAAATTGAAGTCTCTTATCACATCATTGCCCCTGAGCTTTTGAATACAATTGTCCATGGAAGGTCTACTTTCAAGATTGCACATTTAGTTTTATTCTGACTCTGATGCCAAAGAGTTATATTTAGAACAAACTTAAATTTTATGGGCAAGATTCTCCTCAAATTACTCTTTTCACATAGAATGCTAAGACTAGCTCCAAGGTTATATTATTAATATGTGGCTGTGTCTGCATTGCTTCTACAAATATAAACACTTAGGAAAATTTAAAATAGTTTTTATAGTTGAATTTACTCTAGGAGTGACTTATTTGACAGATAATGTCACACAACTATTGAGATTGGCTGAATTTGGGTCTCTCCCCTCTTTAAGTCAAGGAAAGTTGAAGTGTGAATGAGTGACTATGGCAGTTGTCACAGTACCAGAAGGTAAATTGAGATTTTTAGGCTCAAAGTAAGATGAAACTTTTGAAAATAATAAATTGTGTCTACCTTTATAGTATTGTACATAAAGAGAATTCTTGTAAAGAAGAGTGAAGTTCATGCTAAAACATGTGTTTGTTGAAAGACTTACAAAGAAAAAATAGAACTGATGAAATGATAAAGTAAAAATGTTGACCTCTCATTTCAACTTGATGGCATGGTAGGATGAATCCAAGGGTGAAAATATTTCTTGTTAAATTCAAATATGCAGTTGTGTATATTTTAAGTGATTCTGGTTGAAAAGGGAAGATCAAGGTCACAAAAAATTTGATTTCTCACAAAAAGTATTATATATTTGTACTTTTTGTATTTTCTATTCAACATGTTCGATCTTTTCTTACTGTCTTGAACTATACGTAGTTAAGGCTATAGTTCTATAGTTATAATGACTGTCTTCATGTTCTTGATTATTAATTCTATTATCTGTATCATTTCTGGGTCTGTTTCTATTGATAACATTTTCACCTCCTTATGGACTAGCTGCTTTTTTGTATGCAGATACATTTTGTTCAATGCCAGCCGCTGTGAAATTTGTTTTTTGGGGTGTTAGATATTTTCATAGTCCTATATACATCCTTGATATTGTTCTGAGGCACAGCTAAGTTATTCTGAAAATATTTGATCAGTTGGAGGCTTGCTTTTAAAACTGTTAGATGAGACCAGAGTGGTTGTGAGTTTAGAACTAGTTTTGCTATTGCCATACTACTTTTCTGAGCATTCTGCTGCATGTCCTGTGAATCATGAAGTGATGAAGTGTTTTGTTGTTGTTGTTTTTACATGCTATTTCTCAGCTAAGAGCTCTAGGGTGACCTTTTTGCTAAATTCTGGAGATCTTTCTGTGTAGTCCGCTCTTCTATGGTATTCTGCACAGAAAACTCTAGCCAACTTGATTTCCTCAGACACCAGCTCTCCTCCTTCAACTCTGCAAGACCACTGGGCTCTACCTAGCTCCTCTACCTCTGATGCAGCTTGGAAATTACTCCAGGCAATAAATTTGGAAAATTGCGAGGCTTGCCTCATTTGTTTCTGCTCACTCAGGGATCATTCTTTGCATCATGTTCAATGTCTAAAATCCATTATTTTATATTGAGTTTATTTTTAAATGCTTCATGTGTGAATATAAATATACCCATCTATCCCTCTTGAATTGGAGAAAAGGAATATTAATAATAATTTGAAAATTTCTCTTATAATCCACCATAATATCATTTATTGAAATTACTTGTTATTTTAGACTAGAGGCCTGGTGCAGGAAATTCTGCACTGGTGGGGGGGTCCCCTCAGCCTGGCCTGCACTCTCTAGCAGTCCAGGAGCCCTTGGGGGATGTCTGACTGACAGCTTAGGCCCTCTCCCCATTGGACATCTGGCAGTCAGACATCCTTAGCACTGCCACGGAGGCAGGAGAGGTTCCTGCCACCACCACTGCACTTGCCAGCTGTGAGCCCAGCTCAGGGCTCCTGAGTGAGTGGTGCTCCCCCTATGGGAATGCCTGACCACCAGGAGGCAGCTCCTGCATTGAGTATCTGCCCCGTTGTGGTCATTGAGCATCATAGTGACCAGTCATTCTGCTGTTAGGTTGATTTGCATATTAGCCTTTTATTATATAGGATTCTATAGATAATTGCATTTTTACCACAGAAACTTTTGAGGTTTCCTTTCAGTATATTGGTCACATGACCCTGATCCTTCCTGGTTTTAATTTACTATGTATATATATCATCAGATAGGAAGTTTGTCTTTTTTCATTTATGTCTAAGTTTCTGATGTTAACCTCTAAATTTTTAAATTCCTATAAGAAGCAAGTTAGTCATACAAAATCTTTAATAAGGGCCTGAGAGATCACTTAAAAATATGGGCTTTTATACAGACCCTCCCTATAAATCCAGGCATGTTTATAGAACATGACTGTTAAAAGGCAGTTTTCTCTTTCCTTTTATTTCTTTTGGAAGTTTATTTACCATTCAGTGTACATTATTTCAGATACCCAGAGACATAAGTGAAAACATCATTTGCAAGCTGGGCAAAAGCATATTCATGCCCACATCAATTTCTCTACACTCCTCCCACCTTTCCATTTTAAGTGCAAAAAATCCACTTACATTTCAGTTGTTGAAACAGGCCATAGCTCTTAGTGGCAACTTGTCTTTGTATGAGATAAGATGAGTAAAGCTGCCATAGTCCTTAGTGTCCTCGAGCTCTCTTGGGACTGAAATACTTCAAAGTATTTCTCTCTACTGTTCTGAAGAAGGAAGATTTTTGTGCTGGCCACACAGAGAACAGTTTTACTTACTGGCATATTTGTTCTTCAGTGCCCAGAAGACTTGAAGTGAGTGTTTGTTTTTCTTTGTAAATGTGGCGCTGAAGTACTGATGGCAGGGCTTTAGCTCCTGAACCCAGACTGAAGTGCCAACAGGGAGAATATGCAAAGCTAAGTTGAGAATTGCAACTTCAGGACACTGAAATCATTTGGGTAGGCAAAGTTTTCATTTCTACGAGAGTGCTTTACTTCCCAACATTCTCAAAATATGTATGATATAGTGTCAGACATACCTTGTGAACTATAGTTGTAAAATTAAAGAAAATATATTCAAATACACATATTACTTATGTGTTTGAATAAAAACTAAGAGAAAACAAGTAGTCATTTGTTTGGTTTGGTATTGCAACACATTAAATACTTTTAAAAATTTAAAAATATATTTTTATTGATTTCAGCGAGGAAGGGAGAAGAAGAGAGTGACAGAAACATCAATGATGAGAGAGACTCATTGATCAGCTGTCTCCTGCATCCCCCTACTGGGGACCCAGATCACAACCCAGGCATGTGCCCTGACAGGGAATTGAACCACAACCTCCTGGTTCATAGGTCAATGCTCAATTACTGAGGCATGCTGGCTGGGCTAAATACTTTTTCTTTTTTCTTTTGAAATGCTTTAATATGTTTCTAAATAAAATCCCGAACATTTTATAAAGTGTACTTTTAAGATTGAATGAGAAAATAAGAAAGCTTTCTAAAGAAATGTTATACCCTATACTGTGCAGATAACTTTAAATACTAATTTAATTTCTATTAATAGTATTTATTAAGAAAATAAATGGTGATAATGAACATTTTGTAGCCTTGTGGTTGGAAGATCAACACAGTTCCTAGAGAGCTACAGTGGAGAAGGAAACATTGCCTCACAAAAGATCCGAAGACTCTGATGTTCTTTCTCAATAAATCTGTAATAAATTATTCTTCAAACACCAGAAACATAAAATCACACATCTTGAAATATTTCGCCAGGGGCGTATTGAGAGTGAAGAAGTTTGAGATCCTGCTGAGGTGTCTAAACTGCTAGGACCATATAAGTGTCCCAAAGACTTAGAGATGGCATTGTCTAATAGCCAAGACAACTGGTATAAAGAAGACATTGCACAGCTACTGGAGAGAATGGATAATAGTCTTCCACCCAATGACAACCACACATTAAAATCAATCCAGTCACATAGGAACTGGGGAAAAGTAGCTTTTAAAGATTTTTCTGGAGAAATGTGCAAACTCAAATGGTTAGAAATTTCTTATAAATTGAGATTTGCACTTTGAAAGAATTAGTCTTGGAAGCTAAAGAACATGGTAAAAATTCCTATAAAAGTAAAACATGTGAGAAACATACAAACATGCTCTGACTACTTACCTCCACTTCTTCAAGGAGAAGCGGCCTGTGTATTCCCAAATGCACCCCAAACTCAGTAACCAGGAGCTGACTAAGGTCCTGCCTGAGAAATACAAGGAGCTCCCGGAGGAGACAAAGCTGAAATACATTCAATATTTCCAGAAGGAGAAACAGGAGTTTGAGGAGAAACTGGCTCAGTTCAGGAACGACACCCCTGATGTAGTCCAGAACTCCAGGACATCTGTTGTCCCCAAAAGTATTCCAACCAGAGCCCAAACGAAGTTTCAGGGAAATGGGAAAGAAGTGAACTCTTTCCCAGAAAACTATTTTTTTGGAGGAGATGAAATTTCATGAAGATCCCGAGAAGCCCCCCATGAATGAATACCAGAAGTTCCACCAGATTTGTGGCCGTGTAGGGAGCTGCAAGACCTGCCGCTGAGGAAGCACATGGAGGAGATTAGCAGACACTGGCAGCACATCCGGTAGAGCCAGAGGGAGAATTATAAGAAGCAGGCTGAGGAGCTGCAGAAACAGCACAAGGAGGACCTGGATCACTAGGTCCAGAGTTTGTCTCCTGAAGAGTATGCTGCTTACAGAGAGAGAACCTCTGGGAAGCATAAGAACATGGACATGAATGGAGGCCCGGAGCCCAAGATCATCAGGACAGATGTGCAGTCTCCAGCAGCAGGCACTCTGCAAGAAGGGCTTGCCCAGGTGCAGGGGCTGCAGGCTCCAGAAGCAGAGTCACCAGAGGCTGCGCGGGGATCCGAAGAAAATAAGGAAGACGGGGAAAAGGCAGAAGGCAGTGTGTCCTCAGACTCCAGCAGTGGCGATGAAGATGAAGAATGTGAGGACAGCAACTCCAGCCTCTGACTCCCTCCAACTGAGCTTCGTTCACTTCCAAATGGTGGGCTAGAGAGCTTCCCAACCAAAGTCCTTGGCATTGACACCAAATTAAGGAACTTTTCTTCCTGCCCCTCTGAATCTGTATAATTTTAGTATTCTCCCTTCTGTGTTATCTTGAACACATATTCTTGAGCTGTATATATTTTAAACTTATCTTCCCCTCCCACTCGATAGCTTCTTGAGGACAGGTCTTAACCATTTTAGAATCCTCTATAATATGGTCAGAGGAAGGAGAAAATGCATTTATTCAGTTAATTCAATGGAAGATTTCAATGAGGGTGAAGACATGACCATCACATCCAAAAAAGTGTGAAATTTAGGAAAAGATAAAGGAAGAGTTAAGAGTCTCAGAAAACAGCGCTAATGTGGGGAACCATGTTTATGTCACATCAACCATTCTCTGGCCGACTTGTAGAAACAAAGAAAATTAGGGGCAAACAAAGAAAATTACCAAACCCTTCTGACTTCAGTCATGTTCCTCTCTACCATTAACATTGCTTACCAGGCCCTGTAAGGTTTTATTTTATCTCACTATCCCAGCCTTTTCAATTAGAGCCTCCCTCTTGCGCTTACTCTACATAAACATAACCAATCTATTATTCTCTCTCTCTCTCTCTCTCTCTCTCTCTCTCTCTCTCTCTCTCTCTCTCTCTCTCTCTCTCTCTCATTCATTCTTTCATTTTCTCAGTCTCTCTCAGGACATATGGCATTTCTGTTAAGCTCTTTCTACTAAGTTCTTTCTGATTTTTCTGCCTGGAATGTTTTATATTTCTAACCCACCAGCCTGTTTTTTCCTAGTTAATTGTTCTTTTTTCTTTATGTTTTAGCTAACATTTTCTTCAAAGAGTTTTTCCTGACATCCCACCTTAGGTACCTCCTGTGCACTTCAGTCCATCAGGAAATCCGCTGTAGCATTCACCACAAGTTTTGTAATTTCCTGTTTTCCTATCTGTATTCTCTGTCAGCCTATAATTGCATGAAAGCAGGAGCCCTATTGCTGTTGTTTCTCCATCACCTAGCACTGTGGTTGCCAAAGGATATACTAGTATAAGTGCACAACAGTTATTCGTGGCTCACTGAATGAATGAGCAAATGGGTGCTAGGTTAATTAATATCTCAACATTATTGAGAATTATCAGAGTGTAATTGTGGGCTATGCAAGTCAGTGGCATATGGATAGCATGGCTAGAGGCACTGAGTTGAGAGGTAGCTGAAAAACCTTAATTAGACACTGATGGCTAATCAGTGAGACTATCTCTTTGGAATTCACTCACATGGAAGCTGTAAGTTTAAAATGTGAGAAAAAAAATAAAATGTGACAAAAATATATTAATAGCAATATAATGAAAGAAAAACTTTTTCTTATTTGTGCCAGCTAAAGGAATACTAAAATACAGGATACTTACCAAAAGAAAATATCAATTACACAGTTGAGGGGGAAAAAAGAGAACTTATTTTTAAATAATGGTTATGTCAAGTTGAATGGCTGATATAGATCAGTGAAATTTTATTTATTTTATTTTTTTTATTTATTTTTTTTTACAATGTAAAATTTTTATATTTAGAATTAGGCAGCTGGACTCAGTTTAGATGATTCCAATTTTGTTGGCAACATCCAAAGCATCATAGTCAGGAGCCAGTCGAACATATGCCTTCTTCTTGCCATCAGGCCTGATCAGGGTGTTGACCTTGGCCACATCAATGTCATAGAGCTTCTTCACAGCCTGTTTGATCTGGTGCTTGTTGGCCTTGACATCCACAATGAATACTAGTGTATTATTGTCTTCTATCTTCTTCATGGCTGACTCTGTAGTCAGGGGGAATTTGATGATGGCATAGTGGTCAAGCTTGTTTCTCCTGGCTGCGCTCTTCCGAGGGTATTTAGGCTGCCTCTGGAGCCTTAGTGTCTTTGGCCCTCGGAAGGTGGGTGACATGCGGATCTTCTTTTTTGTGTGGCTGTGGATGCCTTTACCTTCAAAGCCTTTGCTTTGGCTTCGGCTTTGGGAGGGGCAGGGGTTTTCTTCTTAGCTTTCAGTGCCATCTTAGTAAAAAAGGGCAGATCAGTGAAATTTTAAATGAACACGTTAACTTTACTTTTTCCATGTATAAGACCAAGTTTCTATTTTATATTCATGTTTTTATTTTTTGTTTGTTTTTAAACATTAATAAAAGGAAACAGGCATGTGAAGTTGTGGAGATAGTTGATTTATATCTAGACCAGAAAAGCTCTATCTTTATTTCTTGATATTTGGATTTCTAATTTTTGACTCTTGGCAGAGAACAGGATAAGGACATTTAAATTTAACATGTACTATTTAAGAACAGAAAACCTGTGGAGACCCTCTGGGCCAATTACTTTACTAATGGTTTACAACTGGCCTAACTAGTTTGACAAACTTGGCTTGAGCTCTCCCAAAACCAAGATGTCTTGCATAGATCCTGGTGGTTCAACCTGGAGAAACAGGGCCAGGAGGGAGCTTACCATGGAATGTTTCTTAGACCTCAAACAGAAAAAGCCTGCTCTCTATTTCTCTTGATGTAGCATATTCTTCTTTTAAAAGGATGCTGTGAATTGGTATATCTATTGAGAAGCCAAGTTTAATTTGGAAGCTCTCAAGATTTTGAGAGAATGATCATCAGTTATGAAAATACTAAATTAGAAGTAGGGAATTAATGTGAAGCTTCCACTGCATGTTAATTACACTGCAAGTGCTGTGGATACAAAGGGGATGAGGCTATTGATGCCTTCAATATAATTGTATAGTAAGGGAAGCAGATCAGATCACTAGACAGAACATCCTATGGGGATCACTAAAGATGGACGTATAACCCTAGTGGGGGATGATGGAGCCTAGTAAGCGATGGTACAAAAGAGAGGAAGGTTACCAGATGTAACAACAAAAAGATATAGGACAACCAGTGAAATTTGCATCTTAGATAAATAACATTGTTGTTGATAGCTTTGTTGTTTTAGTATACATATGTTTATACTAAGAAGTATGTATATTATCTGAAACTCAAATTGAATTTGGCATCCTCTATTTTAAATAGCAAACCTATAGTTAAGGAAGATTTCACAGAAATGTAGATACCTGTAATGAGATCTCAGAGATAAGAGTGAGTTAAGAGATAAGAGGACATGAGTACATACTAAATAATGGAGTGGCTTATGAAAAAGCCAGTTGAAGTGAGGCAACAAGAAAGGTTCAAGTGCTACATAAAGTTATGTTTTTATACAGATTTTATAAAATGTGTACATAGTGACATCTGGAGAGATAAGCAAGGGTTACATAGTGAAAAAAAGATATGCGGTATGTTTTGACTCATCCTGAGAGCAATAGGGTTCCTCAGAAGGAATTTTAATTTAAATAGTGACATCTGAAATTAACACTTTGGACTTTTATATTTTTCATTTTGACTAATTTGTTTCCTTAAAGGAGTCTTTTCAAATCATTAATAAATTTACTATAGTAATTCTCTTCAATGCTTTGTTTATCTGAAGTAATTCAGATACTGTCTAAATTTATACTATTTGTGCCTTCCAAAAGCCTTGTAAAAAGCCAAGCATTCATTTAAAAGGCATGGAAACTGAAATTAACTCATATTTTTTTCTTGTACTTTCATGATAGTTTCTTTCAACTTACCAGTTTTAAAGTGCTTTTTTTTTCCCTTCAGTATTTTGAGATAAACAGAAAGGCCTAAATTCTGATAAAAGTTTGGAAAAAATAAACTTTAAAAGCAGTGATTTATGCAAAATAATATAATTCTCAATAATTAGTTGTTATTTATAGTGTTAGGGTTAAGAATTAGAAAACATACACTTAAATTAAAATCAAGTAATTATATATTTTGTTGCCTGATTTAATTCTCAGGTATGAAATATCAAGTGAAAATATTTAAAATAAAAAAGGTACTGCTTCTCAAATAGCTCATAACAATAATTATTGTGACTCAAACTGCAAATTCTGTAGCAATAATTGTAAGAAGTTCTTTACCTTTATGTTCTTATTTGATTCTCTCACTTATTAAAATAAGTATTCATATACTCATTTTATGACTGAAGCTTTTATAGTTTTGAACTAAATTCTGATTGAACTTAATACCATGAAGATAAATCTAATGTATTATCAATTGCATTTAGCTAAAAAGAATAAACAAAGTTAATAAGAGTGCCTTAAACAAGTTAAAAATTTCATTTTTTAATCACAGAAAGAGAAGTGTTAAAATAGGCATTCGGGGGCTTTGATATTTCTATAAACCTGTGCTCATTGACTACTGTGCCCATTGTTTCATAGTCAAAAGTGTTGCTTAAATTTTAGCATCTAGTTTTGTCCTTTGTGTGTGTGAGTGTGTTTTTAGATAGAGAAACATCTGTTTCTTGTCAGCTGAGTCCCTGTTCCCATTTTAAACATGCTTTCTCAAACCCCATCTAAAAACTCCCAGCAGCCAGAAATATATCACATAGTCACACATAATTGCAAAGAAGATTGGGAAACTTTATCTGAGCACTCTGCAGCTATAGCAAATGAGAATTCTAGTAAAAAGGAAAGGGGAGAATATATTTTTTAACCACCAGACTACATCAAAATTACAACTAAACTATAGAACAACCATAATTTAGAACCACCTGAAATCGAGCTGAACAGAAGTCCTATAAATAAGGATATACAGAAGAAGCCACGTTGAGACTGGTAGGAAGAGTAGAGACACACATCCACATGTGATGGCGAAAAATAGGAAGGGATATCTTGACTTTAGAGGTCGCTCCTGAGGAGTGAGGGGTCTGAGCCCCATATCAGGTTCTCCAGCCCAGTGTTCTAGTGCCAGGAAGATAAGTCCCCATAACATCTGGCTTTGAAAACCAGCAGAGCAGAATTATGCCTGAGTGAGATGGAGGTATGCTGGAGTTCTAGACATTCCTGTTAAAGGGCCTGCATATGAACTTGCTCTGAGTTCTAGCATTGGGGCAGCAGCTGGAAAGATACCAGGGACATGCAAGGAGGAATTGAATTGTCTGGCTGGAGGGATAGCTTTCTCCCAGACAGTAGTGCTAGCAGAAGCCATCATTCTAAAAACACACCAAATAACCTCTAAAACGTGCTAAAATCAGAAATCCGTTAACAGTATTTATTTAAGACACTAATATGTAAGAAACATTCCTCTGCCAGTCAGTAGACTTATAGTTTAACTAGAGGCCCAGTGCACAAAAATTTGTGCACTCAGGGGGGTCCCTCAACCCGGCCTATGCCGTCTTGCAGTCTGGGGCCCCTCGGAGGATGTCCACCTGCTAGCTTAGGCCCGCTCCCTGGGGAATCGGACCCAAGCTGGCAGTCAGACCCCTCTGGCAGCCCGACAGCCCTTGGGGGATGTCCACTTACCAGCAGGGAACAGACCTAAGCTGTAGTCGGACATCCTTAGCACTGCTGAGGAGGCAGGAGAGGCTCCTGCCACCACCGCTGTGCTGGCAGCCATCAGCCTGGCTTGTGGCTGAGCAGAGCTCCCCCTGTGGGACTGCACTGACCACCAGGGGACAGCTCCTGCATTGAGCATCTGCCCCCTGGTGGTCAGTGTGTGTCATAGTGACCAGTCATTCCCAGTCGTTCTGCTGTTAGGGTCAATTTGCATATAACCCTTTTATTATATAGGATAGAGGCCTGGTGCATGGGTGGGGGCCAGCTGGTTTGCCCTGAAGGGTGTCCCAGATCAGGGTGGGGGTCCCGCTGGGGTGCCTGGCCTGCCTGGGTGAGGGGCTAATGGGTGTTTGCAGGCTGGCCACACCCCCTTCAGGGTGGGGGTCCCCACTGGGGTGCCTGGGTGAGGGGCTGATGGCTGTTTTCAGGCTGGCCAAGCCCCCCACAGTGGGGACCCTCACCCCATGGAGGTTTGGCCAGCCTGAGTGAGGGGCTGATGGCTGTTTGCAGGCTGGCCACACCCCCTTTAGGGTAGGGGGGTCCCCACTGGGGTGCCAGGCCAGTCTGGGTGAGGGGCTGAGGGCCGTTTTCAGGCTGGCCAAGACCCCGGCGATGGAAGCTCCCAGCCTCTCCTTTTTGTCTTTTATTCTGGGATTTATTTACCTTCTATAATCGAAACTTTGTAGCCTTGAGTGGAGCTCAGAGCCGGCTGGGTGGGAAGCTTGGCTTTCTCCATTGCCAGGGGCAACCCAAGCCTCCTGCTCGCTTCAGCTCTGTGGCCACAGCCGGCTGAAAGCAGGTATCTGGGGCTTATTTATCTTCTATAATTGAAACTTTGTTGCCTTGAGTGGAGCTCAGAGCCGGCCACGGCAGGCGGGAAGCTTGGCTTCCTCCATCATTGGGGCAACCAAGCCTCCTACTTGCTCCAGCTCAGTGGCTGCCGGCCGCCATCTTGGTTGGGTTAATTTGCATATAGTCACTCTAATTGGCTGGTGGGCGTGGCTTACGGTGCAGCGAAGGTACAGTCAATTTGCATGTTTGTCTTTTATTAGTGTAGATTGACAGATTCTAAGTTCTATCTACAAGTTTATATTTCTCTACTAATATACAAAATTCTTAGAAATATTCTATAAAATACATTACAGGGGAGAATTTTAGGCAAGAGATGTGCTATTCTTCATAGTTATGTTTATAGCACTTAGCATAGTGGCTGGCATGTTACAGAAATTAATTATATGAGCAAATGAATAAGTAAAAATATTAAAAATAAATTGGTGAAAGACTTTCTGAATAGACATATTTCATGTTTTTAAAAGCACAAGATGCCCTAACCGGTTTGGCTCAGTGGATAGAGCATCAGCCTGGCTCGAGTCCAGTCAAGGGCATGTACCTTGGTTGCAGGCACATCCCCAGTAGGGGGTGTGCAGGAGGCAGCTGATTGATGTTTCTCTCTCATCGATGTTTCTAACTCTCTATCCCTTTCCCTTCCTGTAAAAAACCAATAAAGTATATTTAAAAAAAATAAAATAAAAGCACAAGATAACCCAGTTGTTTCAATTTATATCTATTTTATTATTTAGGCTTCCCTGTATTCATGATGTTTAATCATGTTTGAATATAGCTTACATATGTTTATGCACATATCTTGAAAAATATTTTTTATTTAGTTTGATGGTAAGACTAGTCAACCTATTTAAATGAAATCTATTCTGGTTTTATTATATTCTGGTTCAGTTTAAGGACAATAGTGTTTATATCCTCTCTATTTGCTTCAAAACTTCTAGATCAGATAATTAGAAGCAAAACAGCTGTGCATCTGTTGTCTACAATACTGAGAGGATTCATTTTCCTTACTCATTAACTGTCATATCCAATAAATAAGCTGAGAGCTTATCTGTGATAAATGAACTCTGTTTAATGCAATGAGACAGTCTCTTAATTTGAGTACTGAGCATAGTGTCAGCTAAATTTCCTCTACTGATTTAATTGGCAAGAATTCAGTGTTAATTATTTTGTATTTAAATTTTTGGAATCTCATGGATTAAAAAATATATATAATCCTTTTTCAAAATATAAAAAAAGGAAACCTAGTAACAAAAACAGTTTGCATGGTTTTTAAGGCTATGTAAATGTATTAAACAGTTAATGAATTATTCAACACTGTATATCCTTGGAAAATGTACAGATTTAATGAGCCTTCCTAATTTGACTTTCATAGCATCTTACATTATTTTATTCCAAGTTGTTTTTATTTAATAGTGTTCATTAGAAAAAATTTCATTAATTTATTATATCTTGCAAATGAGGAAAGATAAACTATTTATTTGTTAGTGATTCTTATTGTAGTGGGTTTTTTTTTCCTGGAATTCCTTCCATTGACATCATTTTATGTAACTAATTCATTTTACTGCCTGTAATGTAAGTGGAAATCTCCCTAGTTTGGTCACACTTTTACCCAGAAGTTATTCATCAAACAATTACATAGAGCCCAATTTAAAATATATGTCAACACCCTAACCTATTTTAGTGTGCCTCATTTTCAAGGTCCTGGCTCAAAGCTCAATTAGTATAGACTGCTGGGTATACAAAACCCTGTTTCACCACAGTTTTTTCCACACAAAGAGCTTTTCTCATTCCTTTTACTGGCCTAGTGATATCAGAATATATTTGGATGGCTCTATTTAATGTTAAGAAGAAACAGTGTTTTGTTGTTTCGTTTGCTAATCTTTAACCAAGGATATATTTCCATTGTTTTTTTTAGAGAGAGTGGAAGGGAGGAGGAGAGACAGAGAGAAAAACATGTGAGAGAGACACAGCGATTGGTTGCCTCCGGCAGGGGCCCCGACTAGGACCAGGGATGGAGCTTGCAACCGCGGTACATGTCCTTTACTGGAATTGAACCTGGGACCCTTCAGTCCGCCAGCTGATGCTCTATCCACTGAGCCAAAGTGTCTAGGGCAGAAACAATGTTTTTTTTGTGTGTGTGTTTTTAAAATTTATCTTGGAGAAAAAAGTAGAGCTAAGCTCTAATAATTATATTTGAATGTATGAAGAGCTGTCATGCCTCAGAGGATAGGGGCGCATCTCACATCAAAGGATCTGGAAGGCAATGCACCAAAAGGTCAACAATGACTGTCTCCATGTGGGAAGAATTTGGGTGACTCTTTGTTTTCTTCCTTTTGCTTGTTTGTATTTTGGAGTAATATAGATTTTCAGCAAGGCATAGTCAGAGAATTTTAGAGCTATAGGGTTGAGAAAAAATACGTATGTCTCTAAGAGGTGCTATTTCAGAGCACAATTCAATATATTTCAGCCTCAAACCCTCATTGGTGCTTATATCTCCGTGTTGTTTCTATTTCAAAGTCAACTATTAAAAGGTCAACTGGTAACAGTTAATATCACATAGTCTATCCTGTATGGAACCAGGACCTAAGGGAAACCGGGTACTGGAAATTACAATCAGGAACTCAGAGAAGTCTTCAGGAAAGATACGTCTGGGAGGGCTGGGGTGGCTAAGGCAGGAGGTCAGCAAGTGCCAAACTTAGTCCACCTACTTGGGCTGCATTCAAAATAATTTCCTGCTTATTTCCAAAGAAAGGCAACTAAGTGTGCTTAACACTAACCCAGTGCTCTAATACTGCAATTTATTTTATTTTTATTTAGCATTTAGTTTCTTGTAGTAGCTGGAGGTCCCTATTAGGAACACTAGTTCACTGCATAGTGAGAGGAGTTACCATGTAAGGATTAAGTGTATGGGCTCTGGAAAATAACCTTGGGGAAGTTACTTACTTACCCCAGAAAGGTGTTTGTTGTTTGTTTGTTTTTGTTTGTTTGTTTGTTTTTAAATTCATGTGGACTTGTGTTTTATAATCTTTAAACCACAAATTACATAAAACTGGTAAGCGATTCACAAATAATGCTAACAACAAAAGAATAGCAGTAACCCTTATTGGGCATTTATTATATTCATTTCCTTACTTTATCCTTCTAAGAAGCAATACTATGAAGTTGGGATATTCTTCATTTTTTTCTTCTCTCTTTTTAAAAGCTATATTGAGGTATAACTCATACAAAACATTGCATACATTTAATGAATAACAAGTTGATAAGTTTGGCCATACAAATACAGCCGAGATACTATCACCACAATCAAAGCATTAAACATATCCATCACCTCCAAAATTATTTTGTGTTTCTTTTTTTTCATTATTGTTAGTTGTTGTTTGTGGTAAGAATACTTAAAATGTTTTGAAGTGTACAATACCATATTGCTATGTTGTTTAGTATTTTCTCCATTGCATTGGTGAAGGACTGAGGTGCAAATTAATGAAATAACTTGCCCATACAGTTCCCAACAGCTTAGTAGAGGGGCAACGAGTCACATCTCACTACTATTCTCTGTAAACCGTTCTAGGAGTGCATTCTACCAAGTTAAAGTCATTTTATTTTTGATACCTTTAATTCAGGGGGGATTAAATTGTGTGTTTCTCTCACACATAAAATAATCATGCAATATAATTAAGATACTCGCCAACATAAAATGTTGGTAGTCTCACTGACTCTAATTATAGCCATTTTGAAATTTTTAAAGCTATTTTTTTCTTGAATATTTTTACAAAGGAGACTGAGGTTGACAGACCACATAATTATCAATGTGATTTTTGCCCACTTTCATCCTGAGTTTGTTTTCTGTAGAGATGAAAATACAAACTAAAGTTATAGTATATAGAGAGATATATATGACATTTTATTATAAACTCTTAACTTTAGACTTTCCAAAAATTAGAAATATAGAACCAAATGTCTTTTTCCATTTTCATCAATCTGATTTTTTTCACTTAAGTAGATTTAAAAACTGTTTGACTTACTTCTAAAAGTTTATTATATTCTTGTAAATAATAGGAACTCAATACATGTCCTTTCATGCCTTCTCTGAAACTTTACTAATGATATACAAAATGTAGTGGTTGACACTGTGTTTCATATTAAGCTCCAGAATAATAAAAATAACATAGTTCTAGCAAAAATGTGTTATCCATCTCTTGGGTAAGACATGGATGATCTATAAATTCAGTGTTCTGTTTCTGATTCTGCTGCTACAGTATGGTTTGTACATTTTCTTAACTTCCTTATCATTTGTTTATTAGTCATTTTACAAGATAGTAATATAAAGACCATCTGTTTCTGCAATCATGAGGAAGTAGAAAAGGGAATATATGAAAGTAGTCCAAATCCTTCCCAAAGATTTATAGTTGACATGTGCTGAGGAAGTGAGAGCAGTTGAGAAGATTGACCATATCCAGCCCTTTCTTGATCTGACTGAGGGACCATCGGGCAATAACAGCATGAAGGAGAGTGCTGCGTGTTCTTTCAAGGAATCCTCTGCGGCAACTCTTGGCCATAGTCCATCATCAATTAGTAGCCTTCCTTTCCAATTGGCAGCATAAAATTCAAGCAAACCTCCTTAAAGACACTCTCTGTATCCAGGCTACTTTTTCCTACAGGTACAGGGCTATTTCTATATTGATTTAAAATTAAAACAAATACACAATCAAACAATCTGTAATTTCTTAGCTAATCCTTAGGAAATGACTTAGTTTGTCCACTTATTCTCGGCTCTGCCTATGGGCGAGGTTTCTTTTTGTACAGTAATCTGAACCCACACCACAGGGGTTATATTAAGAGAAATAGTACATCATTTAATGAAGGCCCAGATGCTGTGTCCAGATTGCTTTGATTGAATCCTTACCTTTGTCTTTAGCTTGAAGACTCTGAGAAGTGACTTAATCTCACCACGATTCAGTTCCTTGTGTTATAAATATACATACATGTATGTGTTATGCACACATTTTAATATATGCATAAATATGTAAAATATTATTTAATATAGAAAATTTAGAATAGCAGATTTCAATGGAAAGTACTGTGTATTAGTACTGCAAGGATCTTTGTCCCAGATCCTTATAACACATTCTTAAATATCATTAAACTCCATTCCTTTACTGATGCACTGTTATTAGAATTGAGCCCTCATTTCACTCTTTACTTTCATTTGCTTTCACTTTTACTCATTTGCAATTTGATCTACCTTAACCTATTCCCATCTCCACTCATACCCTCATCTCTCACATGGTCTTACCTTTATTCCCAGAATCATCACTGAGCCGCCACCCTCTAGCTGAAATTCTGGTGTGACATACATACGTCCTTCAGTGGCTGAAATGTTTGTAAGCTGCTCTTTATATTTAATCCCTAAGCCTTGTGCTGAAATTGACATTCATTTATTGTTGTTCACCTGGAAAAAAAAACCAAAAGTCTCTATCTATTTGGTAATTACACTTCTGATATATTGCTCTCCAGGTGGTTAAGGGCAAATAAATGCCTTAATTTCTCTTGATCAAGCAAAGAACCCTCAGTAACCTAAGTGCTTTTGCAGCAGTAGCTTTTTTCACAGTTGTTTAGGCCTCTTAATTGAAGATACTAAATTCAAACTATCTCTGCATTAGGAAGTAAATTGTGCTCCAATTTTTTGAGCTCCTTGATAAATGGGCAGTGGTAATAGAAGATTCCTTAGCACTTAGCCTATTGCCTAACCATATTAGGGAGTGAATAAATATTTATTGAGTTATATGTCATAGGTAAGTGACCAGCTCAACTGTAGAATGCAAATATTGATTTGAAAAGGAGCTAGACGAAGCGATTTAAATACTTTTTATTTTTGAAGCTCTTCTCTCTTAGAGGCAAACAAAGTTATATGTTATACAGAAAGCATAACCATATACAAGTAGCTGTTATATGGAAAAAAATTTATAACAGCTAATCTTTTTTTGTGGGACTCACTCTTTAGATTCATCAAAGGTTCAAAAACGTATCACAACACAAACACACACCACACACACACACACACACACACACACACACATGACCCATCTATATCAGTAACACACACAACACAACACTATGACAAATCATCCTAACAGGGGTATGAAGCATGTTTCACTTAGGAAATGTGGGAAGAAGATACCATTATTTAATACCTTACCTCCTCTGAGCACTAACCAAGGACAAAGACTGGTCTCTTATGAATATTCTATACACTTTTCTCCATATATCTTGAGCTCCTCTGGTTACTTCTTATCAAATAAATGTTTTAATTAGCATCAAAACTTTGAAAGACCTGTGAATATAATAAAGCATTTCCTTTGGGGCACATTTATTTTATTTTTGGATAAAAGGAACTCAAGATTTGCAGGGCTTTGAAAAACACACACATAAGGTTAATTGAAATTAGGCCAGATTTTTCTGAAGCATGCTTTTTCAATGTAATTGTCCTATAAGCTATTTTTATAAATATCATTTCTTAGTCAAATAAGTTTTTAAAACACTATATCTCATGTCTCTATCTTGGAGCTTGAAAGCAAACTTAGGCATATTGAAGTATCTGTGAAGATTTTTAATAAAATAGCATGTATCAGGTGAATTACCCAGATGATTCTAAAACTTATTGGACCACAGAATTCCCTTTATTACCCTCCTCTTACTTGTAGCTTGAGTAACAGTGATATTTTGACAATCATCTTGCATTAGGTTGAACTTATATAGGTTCTCTGAAGATCAAATATACATTTTATTATTTTATATTATCCACAATGGTTTCTAGTGTGGGCATTTAGATTTTCAAATGATCTCTTGTATTTGGTACTAATAATGCCTACTAGCTGGTCCCTACATGAAACATAAAGACATTTCTATTATGTTATTGTTATTTAATCAGCTTCTCTGTGTGACAAGTGCTGTTACTTAAATACCCTCCTATGTAGTCTGAATGCTGAAACATTGCAAAGGGGTGTAACTGTCTATATATATGCCTAAGTGACCAAACAACCAAACAACTGGTCACTATGATGTGCACTGACCACCAGGGAGCAGATGCTCAATGCAGAATCTGCCTCCTGGTGGTCAGTGCACTCCCACAGCCAACCTCCTGTGGTCCTTCAGCCCAGCCGGCTGTCCCCCATTGGTCCCGCTCAATCGGGGCAGCCAACCAACTTCCCATGGCCCCTACCCCCAGCCGGCCAACCTTCTGCGCCCCCACTGGCCGGCCCCCATGAGCCTCAATCACCAGCCAGGCCGAGGGACCCTACCCGTGCACGAATTTGTGCAGTGGGCCTCTAGTGGATATATAAGCAAACACAAACAAACAAATAAAATAACAAAATGAAAAAACAGGCAAAGCCCAGGAGGAGACCCTTTTCTGCCTTGAAAGACAGTAGGAGCACCTCATGCTGTCTTTTAAAAAACAACTGTTTAAAACAATGTGTACATCCAGCAAAGCTGTGTTGATTAAACTTGTCTAAATGTTATCAGCTAGGACCCAAGACTGAGCCTTACTTGTGAATCAATAGCAAGTGTCAGGTCCAAATTAAGTGCTATAAGCTGTACGCTCCTTGAGTCATCATTTTTAAGTCTCACTGCAACACTTAAACCAACAGAGCCTGTGTCTCTAGCTTACTAATAAAAATGTATATTATTTTTATAATTCATACTATTATCTATTCACCACTCTCTTTTCTATTTAAATTATGTATATCCTGCTCCTTTTCAATTGAGAAACAACAAACTCCTGGTCTGTTGTGTCTCAGTCTCTGCTCAAAAGGGTTTCCTCAAGGGCCATTGAGAGAGCCTTTCTGTCTCATTTTCTCTGTCTCTCTCTCTCGAGTATATTTAGACCAACCCCGTCCCCTGATTTGGTAAACATAACATGTTTGTTTTTGTGACTTTAATTTCAGAGGAGCAATAACCATTAAAAGTCATAAATTTTCATGGTTGACCTATTTTCATTAATCAATAATCTCATATTAAATTAGCTGAAAAAAACAGTGGATGGACCAGATGTTATCCACTTAGTGTTGGGATTAAAATGGATAAAATTTCTGGGGAATGATTAGTGTTTATTATAAAAAATGACCTTGCAATTGATAATATAATCAAGATGATTTGTGCAACTATGATTTGTGTTTATTTTTTAGTTTTTGTTTATTTGTTTTTTGACATCAGAGAATGATCTGAAGTAATTTTAGTTCACTGGGTTAGTATAAAACAAGTAACATTTACTGGTTTTGGGTTATTCAAATTTATCTATTTTTTGAAATCTTGGTAGACAGTATGAGCTTTTATGACTATGTATTTTTTATATTTCTCAAGTCTTAGAAATAAAGTATTTTACTTGTCATTATTTCATGCACATACATACATACACTCCAACCATGAAACCCATGATTTCATACAAGAGTCTTACTAAAAATAGTTCCCTTGGAAAAGGTTGGAACAAAATTAGTAACAAATGCATAAAGACTTATCCTTTTTTATTATTGATTTCAGAGAGGAAGGGAGAGGGAGAGAAAAATAGAAACATCAATGAAGAGAATCACTGATTGGCTGCCTCCTGCATGCCCCCCACTGAGGATCGAGCCCACAACCAGGGCATGTGCCCTTGAGTGGAATCTAACCAGGGACCCTTCAGTCCATAGGCCGATGCTCTATCCACTGAGCCAAACCAGCTAGGGCAAGACTTATTCTTGTAAGCTTTATGTTATAATTCCCTGTCAAACTTTTCTCTCTGGAGTCTCCTCCAGCAAGTGCAGAAACAATCTGGATAGGAAAAAAAATTTATACATTTGATCCTGGTTGAAACATTTTGATGGATCCCCCATCTGCAATATCTGGGTTAGGAGACAAGATCCCCTGTCAACTTCAAGATGTGATATGCAATAGTAGGAAGTCCACAGGAATATACGTAGAATGATTAAAGCAAGCTGCCTTTCTAGGATAGGGAGAAGTTGATTTGTATATTGATGGATTCACTTACCTCCTACTTTCCTCACCTTCTCAAGCCCAGGTAGCTAAGTCATAATTGCTGTTTCTGTACAGTACCTCTGGCAAATAAAGACAAATGAACTGCCATAGTAGTGAAGATCAACCTTCAGAGTGCAGCAGGGATCATCTTGGTTGAAATTCTGGCTCTGACGCTTAATTTGCTCCATGACCTTGGACAACATTGGCTATTTCTAAAAGCTCACTTTTCTCATCTTCAGTGTTAAGATTAAATAATACTATATAAACAAGAACTATAATAAATAGTTATTTCAAAAATAGTCTTCTCTCTCTGCTGTTTTCCACTTAAGTGGCCCCCCCTCATTTAAATTAATAATAATAATAATAAACCTACTAGGTTCAGGGCAGCTGCAGCTGTAGGTCATTGTATCTTCTGAGAGTTCCTCTTGCCATCTACAAAACCAGGATCATCATAGTTGACACCTGTTCACCATGCTGTGAAGATGAATGTGGTAACATCCAGGAAGCAGGCTGTACTCTAGGCTAGGGGAAGCCAAGAACCGCTTGAGGTAAGAATAACAGCAAGAGTAACATTAAGAAATACTTATTTCCCTGTTGCTCTCTAAAGAGATTTAGGCATCTGTTGTCTAGGCCATATTGGCCTTTAAGGAAAAACAAGTACCTGCCAGTTTTCATTAAAATCCATTTGAGCAAATAATTACTGTCCTGTAATATACCTATTGAGTCCCTTGCAGATTGGGGAAGAGTCGCTGGGAGAAAGCACTGTACCATGCTGGCAGGAAATGGAAAAGCTCACCAGGGCACATTCTGTGCACAAGTTACCATTCAGCCAACGGCACTTCTCACTGAGATTTTATAAGCCTTGCTCTGAGCAGACATGAAGCACTTTAATTTGGATTTTGCCAGGAGTTTTTTATTTTTATTTTATTTTATTAGATTCTGCCTGATAGCAGTATGTGCCATATCTATCTATCATCTATCTATCTATCTATCTTGCCACAAACCTTATAGTGTTACATTTGAACAGATCTATTATTGTCGTGGCTCCCAGTAATATCTGGGGGACCTTTTTACATTTAATTTTAGGTTTTGATTTTTCATCATACCTCTAAGAAAAGTACTGTCAACATTAGGGCATTTTTAATGCAATTGTTTATTTAAGATATAAGCAAAACAATGTGTGCAAAAGCATCCTATGTGCTCATTAAGGAAGTCAGCATGTTTTATGATATGTCTTTAGTTTAAAAAATGCCTCAGCTGTCATTGTTTAGATTTGGCTTTCTACATATGGCTTTTAAAATTATATATGGAACTCTATCTACTAGCCAGACTTGGTGAATGCTAAATGATTCAATGAAGCTCACTGAAAGCACAGTCTATTTATTCAGGATGCCGGAGGAAATTCTTTATCTGGGTGTTATTCTCTGGATTGAAAGAGAAAGAAAATATAAATAACCTTCTAAGTATGTTGGTGGTCAGGTTATTACTTCATCTGTAAAGGGAGAAAATATTTTTTAAAAAGTCAGGACCAAATAATAGAGATATAGAGAGATAAAATTAGAGAAAAACCCTCTCTTTCTGAATTCTCTGTGCTTTTAAGAATAGAATCCATTGCAGATATATATCAATGATGCAAAAAATTTAAGCAATGCCTATTCTTCAGTTTTCTGCTGACTTAAATGAAATTTTAAGGTTTTCTCTGTAAGATATGAATGTTACTCTAAAATAGAATGATCTACCAATGAGTCTGTTTTTCTTGTTTAAGAAAACAAATTAAAAGGATGAGAGTCAACGGGCTCCCTGTTTATAAGGCTGAACATGTTCAGAATTTAAAGAGCAGTTCACACTCTCAGGGGACCATGGTGATGATATCTTGGTTTCTGTCAGGCCTGGTGTCCTCCTCCACATAGCTGTTAGGCTAATAATCTGACTGTAGTTGTTTTACAAATAGATGGCCTTCCATGATCTCACCCCTACTTGATGTAATGGCCTCTTTCCACTGTTCCCTTATACTTAGTTGACTTTCCAGTCTAAATGACCTCCTGATTGAGTCATCTGCATGGTTTCTGACTTTTTCTCACATTTTCCAGAACTGACACAGTTTTGACTTTTCTGTTTCCTCATGCAATGTGTGTATTTCCCCTTTAACAATGACTCTGGTTACGTCTGCTCCTTAAGCCATAACTAATTTTGCTTACTTCAGAATTCCTATAGCAATGTATCTAGATCTTTAATGTAGTGTTTCATCATATCCTCTACTATGCAGTAACCATCTATGTATATGCCTCATATCCTCTACTAGGCATTGATATTTCATTCTACATATCACGGTCTCCCTGAGGCCATGATTCAATTTGTTGTTATGTCAACTCTATACATCTACCTCTGAGGGTACATTGCATTTAGTGAAAACTATGTAACTCATTGAATAAATACAAAAGGGAATTTTTTTAATCCTAATTTCATCAATTATTCTTTCATTTGGTACAATCTTGTATTTTATTTTGTTTACGTTTGTTTTTGTCTTGTTGAAAATGACAAAGTTGCTTCAGAGCCCAGAAAGAGGAGATAAAAGGGGGGAAATATCTTACATAAAAGAGAAAAGGCTAGAAAAGCAGGCTTCTGAATGATCAGGATGCAGGTATTAGGTATAAGGACTAAGACAGCAATTTCATAGCAGCACAATCCAGTTATGATACACTGGCTCAAACAATAAAGGAAAAAGAAAAGAAGAAAAAAGATACACCTGCTCAGAAGAAACAGAAACCAATGTTTTCTACCCAATTGTCAAAATTTGAGGGAGGGACATCTAATTGGTCTAATTGGTCATGCCAGACTTGTATTTTGGAAGAAGTAACTACTACTTACAGTCTGTGTCTGAAAGGCTTCTTTCAGGAGTGAAAGCATAGTTGCAGTAAAATAAATGAGGGGGCTATAAAGAAAGAAAAATAGAGGCTGTCAAAAGCAAGCACACATCCACTCCTGAAGATTTATCATGTGGAGACATTAGGTGAAGTCTAGGAGATAATTGTTTTTTTTTATTTTTTATAATCTATAATTAATGAACATGTTCTTCAAGTTTTTTATTATACTTCATTGTGATGTGTTAGAATAGGGCTGTGTTTACTGCACAAAGGGAATATCTTGCATTGTTTCCACATGATTATCACAGAATAGTCTTATTCAAAATAGCTCTAGATATGATATACCAGTTAATTTTCTGTAATCAGATTTCTGGGTGGGCATATCCTCAGAGGTGTCAGACTCTCTGACTGTATGTGTAGTATGCTGGATGACATGTCTTTGATGATCTTAAGTGTAGGCAGAGTTAAATATGCAAATAGTAGCTGATTTAAAAAGAAGGCGAGGCATGATGTGCCTGTAACGAGACTGATTTCTTTGGTTGACAAAAGCAGCATATTCTGTGTGAGCTTTGGGACTGGCTGGGCTTTGTGGCAAGACATCCTATGTTATATAAAGCCAAATAATAGCTTTTTTTTTCAATATACACTTGGATAGTCCTCCCCACTGTCTTTACTCCAGAGAGGAGTTCAGACTGTAATGAATGGTATTGACTCATTCATTGCCTGGCTAACAAATATTCACCAGTCCCTACTCTTTGTCTTGTAGGGAGAGGAGTATTTGGCACAGATCCCAAAAATAAAATAAGAAAACACAGAGGTCCTGCAGCAGTCTTATAAGAGAAAGATAAATTGATGATTGCAGCAGTTGTCATAAGGGTCCATAATTCTCAGTGATTGATGAAAACCCCTGGAAGTAAAGGAGAAGCAGAGTATGGCACAGCTGACTTCCAGAAACAATGGTGCGGGAGTAGCATTTTTAGTAGGTCCTAAATAATTCAGGTGAAGGAAGTGTGTCTGGAGGAAGGGTTGGGAAGAAGTGAGGATGGATAGAGACTAGACTTGGAAGGTGCACATCTCTCATTTGTTGATGAAATTAAAAAAAATAATAATAAACTTTGCCAAATTGCCCCTGAAAGGGAGCTAAATTAGAGCCACAGTTATCTTTTTAAAAGATAACTCCCAGGTAGGTTACTATGCCATTTTCAGAAAGAGAGCTTTGTAAAACTTTAGATGGTTTGTGTCCATCTACAATGAAACTTTATGGGATACAGAAAGGCAGAGGGTGATACCGTTGCCTCCAGAGAGGCAGTTCCAAAGACAGACTTGTTGCCAATACAAAGAAGTTAGGAACAGATAAGAAAATGGCATAGCAATCACAGTGAAAGCTCTGAGCTGTCCAAATGGCCAAGTGTTGTTTTTTTTTATTTATCCAAGCCAGACTTTGGTCTTTGGAATTTTTCTTCTAAATAGGTTTTCTAGATAGATAGTGGATAGCCAAAATTTCTATGGTTTTATACTGTTTGGGTTAACAACTAAGTTTTATAAGACCCATTTAAGACAGAATGTTTTTTGTTCATCAACAAAGCAGTGAAGACACTAAGATAGTCACCCCTTTGTCTTTGAGGCAGTCAGATGGAAAGAAAGGCATTCATGCATAGTCACCAAAGGACTATGATGGAGTTGAACCAGGAGGAAATACCAGTGTTATAGATTCACATCTGATATCAGCATTGTCATATCAACTCTGGATTTATCAGTGAATTCATGCCATACCATCAGTTCCAAATAGTCAACTGATCTCTCTGGTTGGTGATTTCCCACTTAGGTGATAGCCCATTTCATCATTAGTTCACTTTAATCATCTGGAAATTTTTCTATGGTTTGTTTGTAATTATCAGTTGAACCTTTTCTTTAATATCTTGTCCATTGCCTAATTGTAGTTTTGCCTGCTGATCCTTCAAATGTCCACATACTGCAAATATAATTTATAATTTTTTCTACCCAGGCTAAACAATGCCCAGTCCATTCATATGTTTTTCATGTGATATCATATGTGTTCTCATCATCCTAATTTAGAATATGCTAATCCCTCTATATTTTTCTTAAAATTCAAGAACATATGATAATCCCACCTGTCTGAGATATGTGCCAATACTTTCCTAGGTATTTTAGAGACCTTACTAAATTTGTGAAATATTGAAGATATAAGGGATTGTTTCCCTTGTATTGTTTTCATGCAGTCCTCATCCGCATTCACCAAATCTTTCCCCAAGTGTTCAAATACCAAAGTATGGGTTTCCATTTGTAGATAGGGAGGAAAGATTTAAATTTCAATAATCTTACCTGTTTTTTCTTGAGATTTTTTTAGGGTTTGCATGTTAGGAAAGCTTTCCTTAATGTTTGAGAATTGGTAAAATATACCGAAGAAGTCAATCCTCAAAGAGATCTATGTGTAAATCCCTATTATGTCATATCATAGCTCTGTGACCTTCAGCTAGCTATTAACTTCTCTGATTCTCATGTTTATAACTATTAAATGAGGTTGACTTTCAAGTAGTTATAGCAAGAATAAATGAGATTATGTTTGAAAAATAGCAAGAATTGAAATGCCTTATTCATAGAAGATGCTCTACGAATGTTAACAATTTTGGGACAAAGACATATAATTCACAACTAATCCTATATAATAAAAGCCTAATATGCTGAGTGTCCAGACATCTGGTCATCCGTTCAACCAATCAAAGTGTAATATGCTAATGATATGCTAAGGCTGTTCAACCACTTTATGATGTACACTGACCACCAGGGGGCAGACAACTCAACACAGGAGCTGCCTCCTGGTGGTCAGTGCTCTCCCACAGGAGGAGTGCTGCTTAGCCAGAAGCCAGGCTCATGGCTGGCGAGCACAGTGGCGGTGGCGGGAGCCTCTCCTGCCTCCGTGGCAGCACTAAGGATGTCCGACTGATGGCTTAGGCCTGCTCCCAAGGGCTCCTGGACTGTGAGAGGGCGCAGGCTGGGTTGAGGGATCCCCGACCCGAGTGCATGAATTTCATGCACCGGGCCTCTAGTTAAAATAAAGGCATATTTTGAGACATGGCAAGCAATAAGACCTTCAAAACTACATTGGTTTGTTCAAGTTTATATAGCTACTTAAAATAAGGAAAAAGACAACAGTTCTAATCCCCAATGTTGCATTTGCTTTCTTTTAATGATACCAGTTACTATTACAGATTACACCCTTGTTTTTGCTGTTATAAACAAATATAAATCTAAGAAATTAGGTAGTGAATAGAAAAACATATATATTATCTTACCTATATTGATTTAATTCAAAATACCTCTGTGCAATAAAAATATAAGCTGGTACTATCTTAAAGGTGCAATTGGTATTTTAAAGATAAATATGGGCAACACTAAACTTAAAATGTATTTAGTCTTAGAAAATCCCTGAGGTAAATATAGCACCTGAAAGGTTATAAATTGCCTCCCTATGTCCTAGCCAGATCTATTGGTTCTTGATCCTGACACTAGTGCTTGGATGAAAGATATGGATACATACAAGCAGATAAACATGTGACTCTACCCTAGAAGAAAAACAGATTTAGATACTGTGGGCCTTCATGTTCTAAACTTGACATCTATAAAGATATGGAGGCAGGAAATCAACACTTTATCTCAGCGTTCAATTATGAAATGCTGCTGCTCACTCTGCCTCACAGATTTTCTTTTCTCCAGCTGCCATTTTGCTTCCCAGAGTCAATGACAGACTTCCATCTGCCATGCCAAATAAAGAATTGTCCTGCTTAGGATTGTTTTAGGAGGCAAATCCAGAAAATACATTATTTACATGTTTTGCCTTCAAATAAATTTAGATCATATTCTAATAATAATAAATATTTATTAGATAATTACTCTGCAATATGGGATGAGAAGCTATTGCCATATACTTTTTTCTATTAGTGCTACTGTATAACAAAAAACTAATGTGAACTAACCAAGCACATCTTGTCACTCAGACACATGTATACAAACAAAACCAATACATATAACTTAATCTCATAAAAACATCTCTAGCTCTCATTCCAGGTATGTTTCCCTGTATGTAAAATGTTGATAATACCTTCCCTGAATAATTCATCTATAATAATAAATGCATAATATACTAATTAGGCCAGACATCCTTCCGTATGTCCTTCCAGACAAACTTCTGGATGAATCCGAGGTTGCGAGGGAAGCCCAGGTCCCAGGTGCCTGCCAGTGGCTAGACCTGTGGGTCGTGACCCCTTTGGCGGTTGAACAACCCTTTCACAGGGGTCGCCTAAGACCATCCTGCATATCAGATATTTACATTACGATTCATAACAGTAGCAACATTACAGTTATGAAGTAGCAATGAAAATAATTTTATGGTTGGGTCACAACATGAGGAACTGTATTTAAAGGGCCAGAGGTTGAGAACCAGTGGGCTAGAGGGAAGCCTGGGTCCCGGGTGCCAGAGGGAAGTTGGTGCTGGCAGCCAGGGGAAGGAAGGCCTAGTCTTGCATGAATTTCGTTCATCTGGCCTCTAGTGAAATTATAAAAAGACTCCAAGTCACACAAGCACAAAGAGTGCCAAACAAGATGAACCCCAAAAGACCCACACCAAGACATGTTATAATTACAATGGTAAATGTTAATGACAAAGAGAGAATCTCAAAGGCTGCAAGAGAGAGACAGAGAGTTACCTGCAAGGGATCTCCCATTGGATTTTCAAATGATTTCTCAACAGAAACACATAAGGCCAGAAGGGAAGGGAGTGGAATGAAGTATACAGTGTGATGCAAAGCAAGGGATTGAATCCAAGAATACTCTATCCAACAAGATTATCATCCAAATTAAAGGGGAAATCAGGAGCTTCTCAGACAAAAAAAAATGGCTAAGGGAGTTTATCACTACCAACCCAGCAATGTAAGAAATGCTAAAGGGACTGTTATAAAAGGAAGAAATAGAAAGGGAAGAAGAAACACAGGCATAAAGAATAAAAATGGCTACAAATAAGTACCTATCAACAATAACCTTAAACATAAATGGATTAAATGTTCCAATCAAAAGACATAGAGTGGCTGAATGGATAAGAAAATATGACCCATATATATGCTGTTTAGAAGAGACCCACCTCAGAACAGGTGACTCACACAGACTGAAAGTGAAAGGATGGAAAAATATTTTTTCAGGCAAATGGAAATGAAAAAAATACTGGGGTAAAAATACTTATATCTGACAAAATATACCTCAAAGTGAAGGCCATAACAAGCGATAAGGAAGGCCACTTCCTAATACTAAAGGGATCGATAAAACAGGAGGATATAACTCAGGTAAACATATATACATTCAATGCAGGAGCACCCAAATACATAACAAAACTTCTGGAAGATATCAAGGGAGAAATCAGCAGCAATACAATCATACTAGGGGACTATAAGCTTTTAGACAAAAAATCATCAAAGAAACAGAAATCCTAAATGACTCACTAGATCAGATAGACTTAATTGACATCTTCAGAACATTTCACCCCAAAACTACAAAATATACATGCTTCTCAAGTGCACATGGAACATTTTCAAAGATAGACCACATATTGGGACACAGGCACAGTCTCTTCAAATTCAAGAAGATTAAAATCATATCAAGCATCTCCTCAGATCACAATGGCATAATATTAGAAATCAACTACAATAACAACAATAAAAACAAGCATTTGGAGGCTAAATAGCATGTTACTAAACAATGATTGGGTTACCAAAGAGATCAAAGGACAAATAAAAAACATTCTGAAAACAAATGACAATTAAAACAAAACAATCCAAAATCTATGGGACACAGTGAAAGCAGTCCTGAGAGGGAAGTTCATAGCATTACAGACCTACCTCAAGAAACAAGGAAAACTGGTAATAAACTATCTAACGCTACAACTTAAAGAATTAGAAAGAGAGTAACAAGAAAAGCCCAGAATGAGCAGAAGGAAGGAAATAATAAAGATCAGATTGGAAATAAATGGCATGGAGACAAAAAATTTACAAAAGATCAATAAAACCAAGAGCTGGTTCTTTGAAAGGATAATCAAGATTGATGAACCTCTAGCCAGGTTCACCAAGAAGCAAAGAGAGAGGACCCAAATAAATAAAATCAGAAATGAAAGAGGTGAAATAACAACAGACCCCACAGAAATACAAAGGATTGTAAAAAATATACTATGAACAACTTTATTCCAAGAACCAGTCAACCTAGAAGAAATGGACATATTTCTAGGAAAATACAACCTTCCAAAACTCAATTAGGAAGAATTAAAAAAAAATTTGAATAGGCCAATGACTATTGAGGGAATTGAGCAGTAATCACAAACCTCCCAGCAAACAAAAGCCCTGGGCCAGACAGCTTCACAGGGGAGTTTTACCAAACATTAAAAGAACTAAAACCTATCCTCCTCAGACAATTCAAAAAAATTCAAGAAGAAGGAACACTTCCAAACTCTTTCTATGAAGCCAGCATTACCTTAGTCCCAAAACCAGATAAAGACACTACAAAGAAAGAGAATTAGAGGCCAATATCCTTGATGAACATAGATACTAAAATCCTCAACAAAATTCTAGCAAATCAGATCCAGCATTATATTAGAAAGATCATACAACATGAACAAGTGGGATTTATTCCAGGGATGCAAGGCTATTACAATATCTGTAAATCAATAAATGTGACACATCACATAAACAAATTGAGAGACAAAAATCACATAATCCTGCCCTAGCCGGTTTGGCTCAGTGGGCAGAGTGTCAGCCTGGGGACTGATATTGTACATAGAAAACCTTAAAGACTCCATCAAAAAACTTCTAGACTTAATAAATGAATTTGGCAATGTAGCAGGATATAAAATTAACACCCAGAAATCTATGGCTTTTTTATACACCAATAATGAACTCACAGAAAGAGAAACTAAGAAAGCAATTCCATTTACCATTGCAACAAAAAATACTGGCTCTTCCACAAAGTTTCAATCGCACTGTATGTGCGCGCCCGCACGTGGTATTTTGTGGAAGAGCCACACTCAAGGGGCCAAAGAGCCGCATGTGGCTCGCGAGCCGCAGTTTGCCGACCACTGTCTTAGGTGAAACCACATAACTATTTAAGGTAACAGCTACCTAACTGTATTCAATGTTTGGCATGTATGGCTGCCCAAGACCACCATCCCTTCATCTTTCCCTTTTCTTGTCCCATCACTGGAAGGAAATCCAGAGGAGACATGTGATCAGAGAACTAGGGGTAGCTGGGTTAGGTTAAAACTCCCTAGACGAGGATGAACTAGAATAAATGGAAGCTGTACACAAGGGAGTGAAATAGGGAGAAGTATAAACATTATCTGAGACTGTGTTGTCTGTGAGGGATGATCAACAAATGTCCGGCTTTTTTTTTTTTTTTTTGCCTTAGTGTTGCTTTAAAACTCCAGAGGAACTTTTCTCTCCATCTGGTAGGTACCGTGAGCTATAACATTTAACAGTGGTTTTTCATAAATCCAAAGCAGAGATAATTTTAATGATGAGGTGAGGAAGACAAATGCATTCACAGAAGGAGTAGAGGTCACTTCCTTTTCCTAATTCAAGGTTCTGTTTTGTACTGTGATCAATTCTGGTGAGCATTAAATGTGAAGACAATAGCTCCGATGTTTGCTGCTGTCTCTGAAGACAATAGCTCTGATGTTTGCTGTGTTCCAAATTAAAGACTGGCAGGCAGGACAACTGAAATAATTTAAGATGCTGTGACTGCCTCTCATGTATCCAGTTTAGGAATCTTGAATTCTTGAGAAGACAATCTTTTCTAGAAGTGAGAGACCTTGAATAAGTGGCCACAAGCGAAGGAAAACCCTTTCTGCCACAATGTAATCCACTATTAGGAAAGTGACACTTGAGGAATTCAGTCTGAGCCATTTAAAACTACAGAGAGTGACTTGAGTTTATTGAATGCCATGTCTTGCACAGTGACATGTAACTAAAGGCCATTGATTGGTCTTTAGTGTTTGGAGAGCTGACTCCATTTTAAAACTTGTCCTGTTGCTCTAAATTCAGTAGAAGAAGGTCATCTAGAATTTGATATATCAACAGCATCATTAAGGCACCTAACAGTCCACTTCCCGGAACTACACGACATAGAAACTAAAAGATCATAAAGGGCGGCCAGTAGCACATACTTTCTGTGACCGTCTTGAGTTTTAAGTTCTCTCTTTGAGCAACACTTCAGAGGTAAGAGCTGTTCTTATTGAATGCCTATCTTCCCTATAGACTCAGATCTCCTAATAAGAAAGTATATTCATTCTGTTAGACACTGTCCCAATGCCTAGCTGGTGCTTGGCACAGAGTGGACTCACAATAAACATATGTTTAATGATAGAATGCTGCTAGGCATCCTTTTCGTGGTTGGAGACATTTAATTAGTGCAGCAATAAAGGTTACTCGTAAGGCACAGAATTCATTGATTCTGCTTGTAATTTTTCAGTTGGTTTCCGTTAATTCACGACTGGACCAGAGTCTTCTTATATTCAGAGCTTTTATAAATGTTTTTATTTATTTCAGAGAGAGGAAGGGAGATGGAGTGAGGGATAGAAACATCAATGATGATAGAGCTTTTAAGTGTCTAGAGTTTTAGAGTATTTTGAAGAGGTACACCAGAATACTAACTTCTGATGGTGGCATTGAGAGTGGACTAAGGAACACTGTGTGGGGGGGCAATATTTTCTTGTGTTTCATGCTCTATTATTTAACAATATTCCTTATCTGATCACCACTGTCTTCAGTGTCTATACGTTAATTTTTTGGGGGAAGGGACGCTATAAATAAAATAAAAGCTCTTAATTTGTTTTAATTTCCTAAATCATGCTAAACTAGATCTTTCATTCATAAGTTATTAAACTCATCTCCCTCACCTTTATTGGGGTATAATTGACAAATAAAAATTGTATATATGTAACATGTACTGTATGATGTTTTGATATATTTATACATTGTGAAATGATTACCATAATCAAACTAATTAATTAACCATCACCTCATATAGTTACATTGTGTGTGTGTTTTGAGAAATAAACATCTAACCTCTTAGCAAATTTCACTTATAAAATACATGATTATTAACTATAGTAACCATGCATACATTAGGTCTCTAGAACTTATTTCTCTTATCACTGATATTTGTACCTTTTTACCAATATTTCTTCATTTCCCCAATCCCCTTGACCCTGGTAACCCCATTCTATTCTCTGTTTCTATGAGTTTGACATTTTTACATTTCACATATACTTATGACCATACTTATTTAGTGCCATATGTGCACTGGGTATTGAAGCTGTGATAATAAATACTGGTAAAGCAGTCTTCACTCCAAGGAGCTCAAAGTTTAGATAATAGTAATAAAACAGCAATGTAACAGATAACACTCGCGTGGTTCCTGTTGTGCCAGGCACTTTTGGAAGAAATTTACATGAAATTTACATGTTCATAAAATCCTATGATGTAGGAAATATTATTATGATAATTTTACAAATACACACAGATTTATACTGTATACATATTATATGCACTAACAGGCAAGTAAATATGTACAGTATAATAGGTTATACCCTGTAATAGATATTTGTGAGCTCAGACAAGACTTGTTTCATTATGTGAAACTTTGCCTATGTCATGAAACTTGACTCAGAGTTTGCCAAGCAGAGGCCTAGATTGGAAAAGATGGTGTGTCTGGAAAAGAAAACAAAATTTACAAAAATCTTGAGGTTTACTTCTGCATCAGTATCCTCCTCCTCCTCCTCATCATAGCTAACATTTATTGAGCCATCGCTATTTCCATGTCAGCCCCTAAATTCTTAAGGAGGATTAATCCTTTTATTTTTTACAGCAGCTGAAGAAGTGGATACCATGTTTATCAATACTTCACAGGTGAAGAAATAAAGACACAGAGAGGGCACTAAGTCACACAGCTAATAAGCAGCAAAGGAGAATTTAAACCTGATAGCTCTACCTAGAGAGCCCACACTCTTAACCATGAAATATACTGACTCTCATGAGGAACATGCTGTATTTGGGAAATGGCAAATAATTAAGTATGGTGGTAATGTTAAGATAATCATAGGGATGGAGGCTATAAAAGTATTAGGCCATAATATCAGTGTGATGCTGATATAATTAGATTTGTGAAAATGTGGATCATGAATGATTGCATGAAATAACATTTGTTTTCAGAAGATCCTCTCTGGGGAGGTGACTGAGGTAGTGAAGATAGTTGAGGAAGAGAAATAAACTTGGAGAAAAGTATAATATAGTCTAAAGCAAGGAGGATAAGAGTTTGAAACAAGGGAACAGTCATGGGACTATCAAAAGAAGAAATTAAAGACAGAGTACATCAGATGTAATCATCACTTTTATGTCAAGGTGTAGGGAAAAGGAAAAAGAGAAAGTTTCTGACTTGGACAAATTGTAGACACAGGAGCCATTAGCAAAGATAAGGAATGCAAGGGAACATGTTTTAAAGGAGAATAATAATTTCAGTTCTGGAACATCTGTGAAAATAGTGAAATTATAGAACTTCCTGAGCTCTGTTATTTGGAAAATAACTTCAAATTTCTGACTTTAAATTCCCTTTTATTGTCACTGTGAAATCATTTTGTCATGCTACTTTTCTATTAAGTATGATTTGACTTTAGTTTCCAATGCAACCATGTTTACATTAAAGTGAATCTATAGTCTTCCAGTTCTGAAAGGTAATTTAGTATGTAGACCTCTACTTGGTTTGGAAATGTTGTTTTTTTGTGAATGACATAGTTTTATTCTCCTTTCAAAGGGGATTGATGGTCTCCAAAACATTTATAGCTAGGTAAGTATTGTGCTAGGTAAAACATCCCAATGAGATAAGTATATCCCTTATCAACTTATCCATTTCCCTTCAAAAGCATTTTGCAATGTTTAATTTCCTGTGTATAAACAGCTTATCACAAACATTTTATGTCTCTTATAGCAAAGTGATATTTTTAATTGAGGGCTTATACTGAAGCTGAAATATTCTTGTAAATATAAAAAAACTCATCCAATGGGTTCTGTTGCTTTAAATTTTATCATTAAGTTGCATCTTTCCTTTTCTGTCAGATCCTCTTGTGATCTGCTTTTCGATTTCGTTTGCAGAGGTGCCATCCCAAATGATTTGCTATGAAGTTGTCTCTTTTTCCTGTCCCCATTGTGTTAATAGCAATCACATCAGCAATCTATTTTCTTTTCTTTATCTTTATAAATCTTAAAGGATTTGTAATTACTGTATACAAATATTGTATTTCCCTTCTTCTAATTTCTCTCCTCAAATGGTGCAAAAGCTCCAAGAAAGGAGTGCTTTTATTTATCCTATGTATGTCTCTACTCCCAGCATAGAGAACAATTTCTACTACATAGTAAGCCTTGATAATTCCTTGTTGAATAAATAAAAGAAGAAAGGATGAGTGAATTTGTAAGTCCGGTTTCAAGTTTTTATCTTTTACTTATTCTTTTAAAAATAATTTGTACTTAGGAAACACTTGCAAATACAGGAAAGTGTTTCATATATTCTTAGCCCAGATTTCTCCAAGTGTTGTTACTTACACAACCAGAATACAAATATCAAAATCAGGAAACTTATTTCACTTAGCGAAATAAGCCAGTCAATGAAAGAAAAATACCACATGATCTCACTCATTTATGGATAATTAAGACCATTATAAACTGATGAACAAAAATAGATACAGAGGCAGAGCAGCATTGAACAGACTGTCAAACTACAGTAGGAAGGCCTGGGTGGTTTGGGCGGGGGGGCGGTAAGAGATCAACCAAAGGACTTGTATGCATGCATATAAGCATAACCAATGGACACAAGACACTGGGGGGTAGAGGAGGCTGGGGGAAGGTCAAGGGGAGGAATAAAAAGGAGACATATGTAATACTCTTTGTAATACTTTAAGCAATAAAAAAAATTAAAAAAATCAGGAAACTGACTTTGCTACAATTTGATTAAGTAAACTCAGACCTACTCAAACTTATCAATGATCCCATGAATGTCCTTTTTACAATATAAGATCCCACTTAAGATCCCAGCTTGTATTTAGTTTGTCATGTCCCTTTGGGTTCTTTCAACTTGCGTTGATAACCTTGACACCTTTGAAGAGTACTAACTACTATTTGGATGTGTTTGATGTCTCATGTTTAAATTCAGATAATACAAGTTGGGATAGATTACCATAGTTATCCTTCTCAGTGCATAATATCAGGGATGCACGATACAATTTCCTACTTATGATGTTAACTCTAATCACTTATTTTAAGATAGATGCTGTAAATCAGGTTTCTCCACTTAAAATGACAAGTTTCCCGTTATAGTCAACCAGTATAGCCCTAGCTGGTTTGGCTAATTGGATAGAGTATTGGCCTGCGGACTGAGAGGTCCTGGGTTCAATTCTGGTCAAGGGCACATACCTCTTTTGCAGGCTTCTCCCTGGCCAGGACCCCTCCCTGGCCTGGGCCCCTCCCTGGCCGGGGCCATGGACAGGGCACATGCAGGAGGCAACCAATCATGTGTTTCTCTCACATTGATATTTCTCTCTTCCCCTTTCTCTTTCACTCTCTAAAAATCAATGGGAAAATATCCTCAGGTGAGGATTTAAAAACAAAACAAAACAAAACAAAAACACAAGTATATAGGAGAAGATGCTTTGAAATTGGACAAATATATTTTCCTCATCATATATATGCTCAGTAATTTGGACATTCATTGATGAACCTTAACTACAATAAACATTACTCTTGTGTTTGCCAAACAATTTCCATTAGTCCTTCTACATGTATTAATATTTTACTGTCCCCTTACTTTATTTATTTTTCAATTATTTACATCAGTATAGAATCATCAATATTTATTTTATTCAATGGGTTTTAATTCCTTACTATACTTTTTTCTTTTGCTCAAATAATTTCCTGTTTGACCACTGGTTTCTGTGAAATCTCAACATGGCCTCTTCATTTTTTAAAGCACTTTCTTACTTTCTGGCACTACAAGATATTTAGACCCATATTGTACTTTTCCTGCCCTGGCCCTGGGATCTAATCACTTTTCCCAAGGAATTATTTGTATCTTCTATATGATAGTGATATTTAGAAACCCAAACTCTAAGTGTGCTCATTGCTATTGGGGTGTTATTGTTTCTACACCCTCTCAAGGGACATAGGTAAACAATATTTTCACAATTGACAGAAATACACACTTACTATTTACATAGATATTTTCACTATTTTTATATCTGTATCTATACCAGAATGCATGTCATTCTCATTTCTAGTTCTAATCCAACACTAAAAGGTTCCTTCTAGTCTATGTAAGTTCCCTTGCCTATTAAATTTGCCACCTACCCATCTGGAGTGGTCTGCTTCTTTCCTCGGTCTCTCCTTGTCCTCATGTATGGGAGCCAGTTTGTAAGTCAACATTATATATATATATATATCCTATCTAATAAAAGGGTAATATGCAAATTGACCCTAACAGCAGAACAACTGGGAATGACTGGTCACTATGGTCACTATGACACACACTGACCACCAGGGGGCAGATGCTCAATGCAAGAGCTGCCCCCTGGTGGTCAGTGCACTCCCACAGGGGGAGCTCTGTTCAGCCACAAGCCAGGCTGATGGCTGCCAGTACAGCGGTGGTGGTGGGAGCCTCTCCTGCCTCTTCAGCAGCGCTAAAGATGTCCGACTGCATCTTAGGCCTGCTCCCCACTGGCAAGTGGACATCTCCTGAGGGCTCCTGGGCTGCCAGAGGGATGTCTGATTGCCAGCTTAGGCCCAGTCCCCCAGGGACATCGCCCAAGGGGTCCCAGACTGCGAGAGGGCACAAGCCGGGCTGAGGGGACCCCCCCCCCCCAAGTGCACACATTTTTGTGCACCGGGCCTCTGGTGTGTGTGTGTGTGTGTGTGTGTGTATATATTTGTATAATTTTGTCATGCATACCCTTATCTTCAGGGTATAGTTCTTAGAAGTGAGATTGCGGGTGTATATGTAGTTTTCAAATTTCCCACCAGAAGGGTTGCAACAGGTTGCATTCCCACCATCTATGTGTATGAATGCTGTTTTCCCAATAAATCCCAACAAATTGTGTTGTCACTTTTTAAATTTTGACAATCTGATATGTAAAAGATGGTGTGTCAATAAGTTTCTTTAACTGGGAGTTTAAATGTCTTTTCATTTGCTTCACGACCACTTCCTTTCCTTTTGTGTGTGTGTGAGTGAATTTTCATTGCATGACTTTTCTCATTTTTCAGCATGCTTTGTTATTCTGTAGTCCTCAATTTTCATGCAATATTTTGCAAGAATTTTCCCATTGTTGATTGTCTTCTGACTTAATTTATAGTGTTTTGTTTGCCATGTAATTAAACAAATTATGTGTTCATATTTATCAACATTTTATTGCCTCTGGATTGTAAGTCAAGTTTAGAAAACCTTTCTCAACTCATTTTTTTCCTAGGGCTTTTATGATTTCAATTTCTAACATTTAGGTCTCTGACACATTTTTAATTTATTCTTGATATGATACACTGAAGGTGGCATTTCATATCACAGAAGCAAAGATGGAGTTTTAAAATAAGAGATGCCCAAACAATTGGTTATTCTTTTGTAAAAAGATAAAATTAAATCCACACCTCATACAATTAAAACTAGTCCATTTTTCTATCCATGGACAAGTGCTACAATGTTTTAATTATAGTCTTTGTAATATGTCTTAATATCTGCTTTATCGTTTTTAATATCCTCATTTTTAGTTTTCCTTTCTTAGTGTTTATTGGCTATCTTGCCTATTTGTTTATCTACATGAACTTTTGAACCATCTAATCTAATTGCACATATAATCATCTTTTAAAAATTATATTAAATCTATAAATCAACTTAAGAAGAACTGACATCTTAATGAAAGTCGTTCTTACCAAGAACAAGGAACATTTTATTACTTGTCAAAGTTGCTTTAGGTTATTTTACGAATGCTTTTAAATTTTTTCAACATTTAAGTTTTGTTTAGAATTCGTTTATTTCATGGAAGTAATCCATATTTCCTTTATGGCCAATTATATGACTATTTTCTGTTAATGTTACATGAGGATACAAGAAGAGGTTACATTCTCTAATAAAGTTTGGTATATCGATAGATCTATCATACTTATATTGTTTAGGCTACCTTCCACTTTATCTGATATCAAAATCATTACCAATGCATTCTCATATTTTCCACTTACTTTGCCCATTCCTTTAGTAATGGCCTTTCCAATTAATTTTGTATTAGATTTATCTCTTGTGTATAGAGCATAATTGGACCTTCCTTTGTAAGTTAAATGGAAACTACTTCTTTCAAAGGGTGCATTAAGCCTCTTCACATTTTTGTATAACTACATTGCTTGATCATAATTTCTTATTTTTGATTTCTTAAGGTATTTTCTCTAATCTGAATTAAAATAGTTTTCATAATGCTTCTTTATATTCATGTGCTATACCAGACTGATAGTTCTGAGTACCGAGGCCCTATCTACTGTATCCTCAAACCACTTCAATAATTGTTTAGGGAAATTAATAATAGTAGTAACTTTTACAAAGACTGTTAAGAGTATTTTGAAACATTTTAACTAACCGAGCATTATTTTTTTATTTTAAACATATATTTTTATTGTTTTCAGAGAGGAAGGGAGAGTGAGATAGAGATAGAAACATCAGTGATGAGAGAGAATTGTTGATTGGCTGCCTCCTGCGCGCTTCCAGGGGGGATCAAGCCTGCAAGCCTGGAATGTGCTCTGACCTGGAATAGAACTGTGACCTCCTGTCCATAGGTTGATGCTCAACCACTGAGACATGCCGGCCGGACTAATGGAGCATTATTTTAACCATATTCTTCTGTTGTTTGCATTTGAAATTCTTGTTTTTCCCTCCTATCTTACCAAAACTATGTTATGAATTCTAGCTTTGAAGCTTCACTAAATAGACGTATCTTACTTACTGATTCCAAAACCAAGTTCTAATTTCTTTAACTCTTTATAATAATGGTGTACTGAAAATAAGCTATTGAGATGAGAATATTTTCCAAAATTTATAATTTGTGGGCTTTAGAGACCTGGAAAGAAAGTCATATTGAGTTTGTTTGTTTTGATTTTAAAAGTCTGAAATGAAAACAGTTGTGAAATTTCTTTAATTAAAAAAATTTTATGCCCCCATACATTTCTTCATGTATGTCAGTCCAGAGATACCAAACTCATTCGAGCTGTCATGATCCATTTTCTCTCTGAGGTCTCAAGTTCCTCACTTACCAAGTAGAGATGAGAATACTTGTCCCTTTTGTTCCCGATGATATTACAGTCATAAAAGTTAACTTGAAGCGTGTTTGTAAATTATTGAATACCTGCTCCATTTTCCTCACATAGTGCTGTGAAGATTACATTTGATGATGTGAAAGTGCTTTGAAAATGACAATGTTCTTTACAAATAGAATTGTCTCTGAATTATAGTTCAATTTAGCTGGATGACAGTCTGTATGGTGCCAGAATTACCAATTTAATGCCGTAAATTTAATTTATAATTTAATTCCAATAAATAAGTCTTGGGCTTTTTTGAAGCCTGGCCTATTTATTGAAAGCAGAGACGTGAATTATGTGAAATGCATGCACATGCCATAGAGGCAGAATGTTAAAGTACAAGAAAGTAGGTTCAGAGTGAAAATAAATTCAAGCTGTGATTTAATTGATCAGTCTTTAACCTAAATCCAGATCTCATATTTAGCTGGTCCACAAAACAAGCACTCATAGTTTTGTTTTCTATCTTGCAGGCAACACGTACGTAACAATTCCATGTGCCTTGAGGCAGTGAAAACTAACAGGGAAAAATATATCTGTATATATAAAAGGATAATATGCTAAGTGTCTAACCATCCAACCAATTGGTCAGTATGACACACACCGACCACCAGGGGGCAGATGCTCAACACAGGAGCTGCCATGACTCGGACAGGCCAGCACCATGGACCTGGCGCTAACAAACCAACTCTCGGCTTCCCCCAAGTGGGACACAGGCCCTGCCACCACCCGGAGTGACAGCTCACCAAATCATAGCCAATGCTGCTGAGACCCTGTGGCACAAAATGAGGCCCATAGCCCAGCCCAGCCTGGAAACAGAAACAGTCGCTGTGGGCACCAGGTAATGATATCACCTAGCAATGCCTAGTTTCCTCTCCCTGGCAACTAGCCTCCTTGGAGTTTCTTCAGCCCAGGAACATGACTTGCTTTATAGCCAGGTGCAAACATTTAACACTTTACCAAAATATTCGTGAAGCATTTTCCCGTGCCTCATCTCATTTGATCCTCACAGAAGTCCTGGAGTAGGTAGATAGGAGACTCGGTGGAATCCTATTTTCTTTTCATTAGCTGGAAAATGGAGATTTAGAAAGCTTAGAAACTTGGCCCGACTGGAAAAAAAAAGAAATGGTGGACCTTGAAATTGACTTCAGGTCTTCTCACTGCACAGAATATAGTCAAACACTGCTGCAGTTAAATATTTTACCCTCTCTTCTCCCTGTGTGATCTACAATAATAATATGCTTCGTGTTGATATCTACAATAATAATATGCTTCGTGTTGATATTTACTGCTGTGTTGCTGATAATTACCTGAAAGAGAAGTTGGGGTGCTTCACTGGGCTGGAAAAAGTTTAGCTAAATCAGAAAACAGGTCTAATTAAGCAAGTTTATTCTATATATATATATAAGGCTAAGTTGACACACATATGCATGATACATATATAAAGTGCTTGCTGGTGCCAATCGTACACGTGTGTTTCAATTTGTTATTGTCGATCGTGAATTTGGTTGACACTTCTATTATAGAGAAAGGGAGAATAGTGATAAAAATTTTCTTCTAATTAATTTCCTTTCAATGTGCATGGATTTGTGCACCAGGATATATATATATTTACTAAAGAAATAGGTTGATGGTGCAAGATACTGAGGTGTTAGAATCCCAGGATACAAGTGAAGAGAGATACCTTTTCTATTGAAAAGGTAAAAATGCTGTGAGTTGAGTGTAGGTTCCTATAATAGGACAGTAAGAAGGGAAGACTATTGAGAAATCTCCACCTGGATACTTCAGTTTTCCCCATGAGGTAGGGTGAAAGATGATGTGCTATGTGTGTGTCTCCATGCATGTGTTTGTACATGTACTTGTTGACAAAGATTTGAGGAAACTAGAGTTTGAAGTGAGAGTTTAGTACATAAATGAGAATAGGAGTTGATTAAAAGTATGAACTAATGGCGATATTTCTTCATATCTTTTCTCTCTCTAAGTGGCATTTTTAGACATTTTTCTGCTTGCTTTCCCTGCAAATTTTTAATATTATGAAACACTATGTACTAAATGCCTTTTGAAGGGCAGAAAACTATTATAATATTTCTTTACATACTTTCTCCATCTAAGAACAAATTTTCATTGGAGTAAATAATGATTCAGAGGTTGAACTCTGCAGGACAGGTGAGAGTAGATCTGACAAAAAGATGAGAGATAAAGAATTGTATCTTTGTTATTGTGGCACATGATGTGGTGAAAAGAACATGACATTGGAATTAAATAGGGGGACATGTTTCCTTATCCTGAGTGTATCACTCATATCCTCTGTTAATTTGGCTGATTTGCCTCACTTCTATAATCCTCAGTGTGATAATATATAAAATACATAGCTGTTGAAAAGTAAAAATGGCATTATTTTTATACTATTATTGGTTTGTGATATTGAGATTACAATTGAAAAAGCAAGGCTGTTAATAGATTGAGATTAAAACAAAGAAATCAAGACATGGAAGATAATGATGAGATAAAGAAAAAATAGTAAAGGAACAGAGATGGAACAATCAGTTGTGTTATGAGTGAGATGTTGAAGTTGAATATTTCATAAATCAAGCATTTTGGGTTAATGAAAATGTTTAGGCACATCCCTTATTATAGTTTGCTGGGGTGGGTGTGCAGGACCATGGAGGAGCAATTAAGAGATGTCAGTATGAATGTAAACAGTAGTTGTTGATATGAATGTTGAAATCATCCAAGGCCAAAGAAAAGACTCAGCATATGTAGTAAAATAAACCAGTTTTGCAAATGAAGCAATCTATATATATAAAAGCCTAAGTGACCGTCACAACCAAAACAACCGAACAGACAACCAAAGAGGCTGTGTGGGGCGACCAGGCCAGCATGGGGGTGACCAAACAACTGAGCAGCAGGCTGCGTAGGGCAACCAGGTCGGCATGGGGGGCAGTGAGGGATGACCAAACGACCAAACAGCAGGCTGCATGGGGCAACCGGCCGGCGGGGGGGGGGGCAGTTGGGGGTGACCAGGCTGGCAGGGGGGGCAGTGAGGGGCAACCAGGCTGGCAGAGGGGGGAGTGAGAGGCGACCAGGCTGGTGGGGGGACAGTAAAAAGTGACCAGGCCAGCGGGGGAAGGAGTTGGGGGCGACCTGGCCAGTAGGTGGGGCAGTTGGAGGTGACCCGGCCAGCAGTGGGGGCAGTTTGGGGTGATCAGGCAGTCAGGCAGGTGAGCAGTTAGCAGCCAGTGGTCCCGGATTGTGAGAGGGATGTCTGACTGCCGGTTTAGGCCCGATCCCGGATTGGAGAGGGTGCAGGCTGGGCTGAGGGGACCCCCCCCCCCCATGCACGAATTTCGTGCACCAAGCCCTCTAGTGAAATGATAGAAGCTTAGCAGGATGACATGATATTTAAAAACATTATTCTTATACATGGGGGTAGAGGCATGATGAACAGGAAGCAGTACTAATGGACAAGAAAAGACTGACATCTCCTCCACTTGATGGTGTTGTGATATGCAGGGAGAGGGAAACTCAGTGGCTAAGGCAAGTTCAACACAAATGTTCCTACAATGTTTCTAGTGTCAAAGAACTTATTAAGGTCTTGTGAGTCTCAGGTCCTATAAAATTAGGGTGAAAATGTCAAAATTAGAAGATTGTTGTTCTGATAAAAGAAGCAATGTCTATAAAATGCTGAGAAGAAGTCTGGATACTAGTAATACTTCAACAAATGGTAGCTATTTCCATTACTATCTTCCACTGGGAAAAGAAGGGACTGTGGCTATGGTCCTGGGGAAAGTAGGTTTTAGTTAAGATGAGGAGTAGCAGGAACGAGATAACATTTCTTCAATCACATCTGCTGGAAAGAAATTTGGGGACTATCATTGCAGCATCCTGCAATAATCACTTATTAAAACACTGGCTTACAAGTAGGAGAAAACAAATGAAATTACCTCTCAACTGTGAAGTCTTAAAATTGAATCCCAAGTGGATCATAATGAAATAATTCCCCTTTATTTTTTTAAAATATATTTTATTGATTTTCTACAGAGAAGAAGGGAGAGGGATAGAGAGTTAGAAACATTGATGAGAGAGAAACATCTATCAGCTGCCTCCTGCACACGCCCCAGTGGGGATGTGCCCGCAACCAAGGTACATGCCCTTGACCGGAATCGAACCCGGGACCCTTGAGTCCGCAGGCCAATGCTCTGTCCACTGAGCCAAACCGGTTCGGCTCCCCTTTATTTTTTTAAAATATATTTTTTACTGTTTCCAGAGAGGAAGGGAAAGGGAGAGAGAGATAGAAACATCAATGATGAGAAGAATCATTGATGGCTGACTCCTGCACGCCCCACACTGGGGATCGAACCCCCAACCCGGGCATGTGCTCTGACTGGGAATCAAACTGTGACCTCTTGGTTCATAGGCCAATGCTCAACCACTGAGCAGCACTGTCCAGGCTAAATATTTTTCCTTTAGATATCTTATCAAAAGCATATACTACTATGCCTCCTGGCAGACTTTCATCATTGAGGAGGTAACTTTAGGAAACTATAGAATCAGATAATCAATGAAACTTATAGGTTTTGTAAATGACATAGTCAGTAATTTCTAACAGTCTGCATTTTATCCAGTTATTTGTAAAGAAAAGAATACTGTGGGGGAAAAAAACTACCCTTAATACAATAATGATGTCAAGAAAGTATCATAATAGAGCTAGAGAAAAAAAATGATGGCTTTTTGTTAGCTCTGATAATCATTAAGTGAATTAAAAGTTGTTCTGATACTGAGTATGTGCTTCAGTTTGTCATGGCTAACAAATTCAAGCCTTGATTCAAAATCCAAGTGGGTGTACAGCAAAATACCTTGGGAAGTACTTCTCATGGTATTTTGTGTGCTATATGAAATTTTGCTACAGAACTTTAATTTTTATTGGTTTGCTGATAGGAATTTTTATTTTTATATCTGTGATGTTGTGATTTATAATGAGAAATATATATTTGTTTTTTGTTCCTATTCCTCACACAGAGCTCCTAAAACCCTTGCAATTTCCTAAGTGGTAAGAGTGATGAAGGTATCTTAATATTCATAACAACCCCTTTTAACTACACCCCAGTTTACATTAATGAGGTGATTTTTTGGAAAGCACCTAAGGATAAGGGTTTGTTGTTAGAGAACCAACCATGTGATTAGAGGGTTGGAAATTTTTTTGTAATAAACCAGTAATCTAGTAAGTTAACTGTTTTCCTGAATTCTATGCATCGCTCTAGCAAATTAATCATATCCAAGGAGAGGGGTCTTTGGAACATGTGATCTACAGCCTGGGCTTGCGATTGGCATGTAAAGTGAGGGAGAGGTTGTGCCATCTTGTAAGACTGAGCCCTTAACCTGCGAGATTTGATGCTATCTCTGGGTAAATAGTGTCAGAACTGAGATGAATTGTAGGAAACTCATGTAGTATCAAATAATTGCTTGGTGGTGTGGTGAAAACCCACACATTGGAGTTTATATCTGAACCATAATATCCAAACTTGAGATGCATCGTTTTCTATTAGATGAATATTTAAATAACATATTATACATATAGCATTCTATAAATATGAGTTGCCTTTTACCTCAGAGCCAAATAATCACTTTGTAGAAGAAAATCAAATGTGTATTTTTCAGTTTAGATGCAGTTGATCAATTTTACTATTGCATGTTGACACCAATCTCCTGAAGCAATCTGGTCTCTGAGAAGCCCAGAAGCGCAGAGACTCGTGGATTTGAATTAAAAAGCAGTTCTGGACTTGGGGGCATTTGTGTTGTTTAATAAACATAAAGGAAGAAAGATGATAAATCACCACTTTGATACATAAAAATGCCAATGTAAGTCAGCCATTTAAAAACACTTTAAACTAAAATACAAGATTTCAGTATACAGAGAGGCTTCAAAATGCAAGAAAAAAATTCATTTCCCCACAATATGATTTTTTAAAATTATGTTTAATATCTAGTGCAGACATTAGCAAAGGTAACTAGATTTCATTCTGGCAGGATGTGACCATGATGAGTTGAATGAATAATCGAAGAAAGTATCCATGAAAAGAAATTTGTAAGACATGTAATAATACCAGAATTTTTGTCTAGATAGAGTGAACAGTATTCATCAAGACACTTGGCAAGGTTAAAAGGCTTTTTTCTTCTCTATTACTAGATCTGTTTGCTCTGGTGGGCTAGGATACCCCGACTTAACCTTTGGGGCACAGTACTTTCTTTTGTTGGAGACAGCCCTATGCATTATAGGATGCTTAGGACCATTTCTAGTCCTTACCCAGTTATGACCACCCAAAATGTCTTCAGACATTGCCAAATGTACAAGGGAGGTGGGGGCAAAATCACTCTTGACAGAGACCACTGAATTGTATATTTTACTGTTACAACTGATACCCCCACTGTAACAATATGCTAATTTTTAGATCAGCTTGTCAATTTCTACATAGTAGTCTTTTTGGATTTTCATAGGGATTGCATTGAGTTTATACATCCCATTGGAAGAATTGCTATCCAATAATGAATCTTCACAATCCATGAACATGGTGTATCTCTCCCATTAGTCAGATCTTACTTAATTTCTCTCAGCAATGTTTTGTTATTTTTATGTATAAGTCTTGCACTTCATTTGCTAGTTTCTTTCTTAAGCATTTTATTAATTTGGATGCTATTAGAAATGCAATTGTCATCCTAATTTCATTTTTGAAATACATTATTCTAGTTACACAGCAATGCAATGATTTTTATATATTGATCTCTTATGCTGCAATAGCACTAAACTCAGATATTTGTATTTTTGTAGATTCCTAAGGATTTTTTTTTTATCAATGAGAGTACTTCTTTTTTGAATAAAGCCTGTTTTACTGCTTTCTTTCTAATCTTTATGACTTTTATTTCACTTGATGGCCTTATTACACTGGGTAGACCATCTAGTACTGATGTTAAACAGAAATTGTGAGAGAAGAAATTCTTGCCTTGTCCCTGAACTTAGAAGGAAAACATTTTGTTTTTCACTATTATGTTGGTTATAGTTTTTCTGTTGATGTTCCTTCTTAGTTTGGAAAAAAATTATTTTTATTTATAAAGTGCTTATAGTATTTATCATGAATGGATGTTGAAATTTTTCCATTTTTTAGGTCATTTTAGATTTTCATGTGGTTTCTACCCTTTATTCTGTTAATATTATGTATTACATTAATTTATATTCAGGTGACAAATGCACCTTGTATTCTTGGGATAAATTTAACTTGGTATTAGTATGTAATCATTTCATATGTTGCTAGATTTTTTTCAGTTTTTTTTATTTCAAGAAAAACAATTTTAAATATAATAATGTTACATGCAATAAACCTTAATATTTCAAGAAAAACGATCTTAAATATAATAATGTTACATGCAGTAAACATTAATATCTCAAAGAAAACAATTTTAAATATGATGTTACATGCAATAAACACCAATTATTTAAGAATAATGATCTTACATTTAATAATATTACATGCAATAAACATTAATATTTCAAGAATAAAAGGATTTTAAGTTAAATAATGTTACCAAAACTGTACTAACATAGTATGATATCACAAAAGTTGTAGGAAATATTAAAAATCTGCAAATAACAGGATTACTTCTATTACTATATTCTAGTATATTTTTCCCCTCTGGCTCTATTTTTGTTCATCAGTTTATGTTGTTCATTATATTCCACAAATGAGTGAGATCATATGATGTTTATCTTTCTCCAACTGGGTTATTTCACTTAACATGATGCTTTTAAAGTCTATTTTGTTGGATATGAGTATTGTTGTTGTTGTTTTTTTCCATTTGCGTGGAAAACTTTTTTCCATCCCTTCACTTTCATCCTGTGTGTGTGTCTTTTGTTTTGAGGTGGGTCTCTGGTAAACAGCCTATAGTTGGGTCATATTTTTATATCCATTCAGCTACTCTACACCTTTTGATTGGAACGTTTAATCTATTTACATTTAGGGTTATTATTGAAAGGTACTTATCTATAGCCATTATAATTCTGTATGGCTAGGTTTCTCTCTCTGTTTCTCCTTCTCAGCAATCCCTTATAGCAATCCCTTTAGCATTTCTTGTAATGCTGGCTTGGTGGTGATGAACTCCTTTAGTCTTTTTTTTTTTTTTTTTTTTGTCTGGGAAGCTCTTTAATTGACTGTCTATTTTGAATGATAGCCTTGCTGGATATCGTAATCTTGGTCTCAGATCCTTGCTTTCCATTACCTTGAGTACTTCATGCCATTGCCTTCTGGCCTGTAGAGTTTCTGATGAGAAATCAGGTGTCAGCCTTATGGGAACTCCTTTGTAGGTAACAGTTTTCTTTTCTCTTACTGCCTTTAAGATTCTCTCTTTGTTTTTAATTTTTGGCATTTTAATTATGATATGTCTGGGCATGGGTCTGTTTGGGTTCTTCTTGTTTGGAGTTCTCTGTGCCTCCTGAACTTGTGTACTTTTTCCTTTACCAGGTTATGGAAGTTTTCTACCATTATTTCTTCAAACACCTTCTCTATTCCTTTCTCCCTTTCTGCCTCTTCTGGCACACCTACTATTCTAATATTGTTACATTTCACATTGTCCCACAGCTCCCTTAAGCTGTCTTCCTGTTTTTTAATTATTTTTTTTCTTTTTGTTTCTCTAATTGAGTGATATTTTCAACTCTATCTTCTAATTCAGAGGTCCTCAAACTTTTTAAACAGGGGGCCAGTTCACTGTCCCTCAGACATTCCACACATGTGCACTGCGGGCCCGGGACGAGTCAGCTGCTAAGCAGGACAGGCAGCAGCGGCAAAAACACCCGGCGGGCCGGATAAATGTTTTCAGCGGGCCGCATGTGGCCCGAGGGCCGTAGTTTGAGGACCTCTGTTAATTCACTGATTCGATCCTTAGCTTCCCCTAATCTGCTGTGTATCCCTTCCAATGTGTTCTTCATTTGTGTTATGTCATTCTTTATCCCAGACTGTTCTTTTTTTTCATAGTTACAATACATTTTTTTCATACTGTTGAGCCTTTTTAACATCATTACTCTGAACTCTATTTCAGGTAAATCTCTTATCTCTGCTTCATTTATCTCTTCTGGAGAATTCACTAGTTCTTTCATTTGGGGGTTGTTTCTTTGTTTCCTCATTTTGGTTGTCTGTTTGGGTTTGTGACTATGTATTAGGTAGATCCTCTACACCTCTCAATCTATAGTGCAGGACAGTGTTAAAGACTCTTTCTGACTAATTTGATCAGGCAAAGACTTAAAGCCTCCAGAGACCGCCTCTGTCTACAGACTAATATGATTCCAACTTGAATTGCCCCCAGGCAGTCGTCCTCAGGTGTGGCAAGAGTTTTTTCTTTTTTTCTTTTTACTTCTTTTTTTTTCTTTATTGATTAAGGTATTACATGTGTGTCCTTATCCCCCCGTTGCCCCCCCCCCCCACTCATGCCCTCACCCCCTGTTGTCTGTGTCCATTGGTTAGGCTTATATGCATGCATACAAGTCCTTTGGTTGATCTCTCCCACTTACCCCCACCCTCCCCTGCCTTTCCTCTGAGAGTTTTTTCAAAAGGGTGGGGCTGTTGCTTCTGCCTGGAGGCTAATTATCTCTTTTAATCTCTTCAGTACCCTCAGGGCAAGATGTTTTCCAATAGGGTGTGTAGACTGTTTTCCCCTCAAGCAAGGCAGATAGATGTCTATATGGGAAAGATGTCCTCTGCTGTGTGAGGGAATGACTCACCCCAGGAAACTTGGGGTGTCTACCTTCTGAGCTCTATCCCCTGGGTTCCCAGTCCTGGGTTCTGCTCCCACAGCTCCAGTCCACTTCACCCTCCCTCTGCCAGAGCACAAGGTGGGTGGCTCCACAGGGAATTTTTGTGCATTTGCTCTTTAAGAAGGTGCTTGAACCTTTAGCTGCCACTTTCTGGAAGATAGCACCCCGCTGCTTTTCACAGCCTGTTGTTATGTGGGTACCCTCCTCAGTTTGGTGCTCTCTGCTGGGGAGCCCAGCTTTGGAATTGGATCCCAGATTTCTCAGTGGCACCCCCTACAGCTGTGATATCTCTCCAGGACTTCAGTTGCTATCTGTGGGTGCCCAGCATGCCTCTGCCCTGCCTACCAGTGTCTATGTGGCCTCTACCTTCGGTCCTTGGGTAGCAGGGTTCTTGTGAGTTTTCCATTGATTATTCAGGAAGACTTTCCATATTTCAGTTGTAATTCCAGCTTGTTCCTGGGAGCATGTCCTTGCAGCATCCTCCTACTCTGCCACCATTTTTAATCCATATGTTGCTAGATTTGATCTGCTAATGTTTTGTTAAAGATTTCTATATCTATGTTCATGAAGTATATGTCTAGTATTTTTTATTTTGTAACATTTTGTCTGTTTTCTTAATATAAATTAAGAAATGGTTCCTCCTGCACATTTTGAAATATTTTATGTAGAATTGGTATTACTTCATTCTTAAATATTTGTTAGAATTCACCAGTGACACACCTGGTGACAAACTTTTCTTTGTGGAAAGATTTTAAATTACAAATTCAATTTCTTTAGTTGTTATATATCTAGCCAATTTTTTTATTTCTTCTTGAGATAGGTGTCTTCTAGGAATGTGTCCATTTTTATATGAGTAGTGTCATTTGTTAGGATAAATTGTTCATAAATATTCCCTGATAACCTTTTAAATTTTGGTAAGAATGTTAGTAAAGCCCCATTTTTATTGATGATTTTGGTAACTTGTATATTCATCTCTCTATCTTTGTCAGTCTAACTAAAGGTTTATCAATTTCATTGATCTATTCAAAGAACTGACTTTAGTTTTATTGATTTTCCATATGTTTTCTCTATTTTCTACAATTTTGATTGCTCTGCTATTTGTTATTTTCTTCTTAGTTTGGGTTTCACTTGCTCTTTTTTCATTGCTTTCTGAAATGTTGGCTTAAATTAATGATATTAGATAGTTCTTCTTTTCTAATATAGGTGTTTATAACTATAAATTTTCCAGCTTCATCTTTTAGTTGGTACATCATCAGGACTAATCTATATATATAAAAGCCGAAGTGACCAAATGACCAGTTGACCAGTTGCCATGATGTGCACTGACCATTGGGGGGGGGGGGGGGAGATGCTCAATGCAGGAGCTGCCCCCTGGTGGTCAGTGCGCTCCCACAGCCAACCTCCCATGGCCAGCCAACCTCCTGCAGTCTCTTCCCCTGGTAGGTCAGCCCCTGATCATCAGCCAGGTTGAGGGATCCCATCTGTGCACGAATTCATGCACTGGGCCTCTAGTTACTTTATGTGTGTGTCAGTTTTCTGTATATATTGTAAGAATTATTTTAATTGTTAAAGAGTTTAAATAATAACTGACATATGCAGTGTCCTATATGTGTTAGCTTTTAATATTATTGCTATTTGGAGGGATCTGCCAGTTAAATTCAGGTAACATAATAAAACAAATTGGTTGGCATAATATATAAATTGCAAAACTTATAAAAGGAAAATTGTTGACACACTAAATAAAATACCATAAGTTTAAATCTCAAGAAACACAGTATCTTTACTCAATCTTCTGAATTATTTAGTGTGTCAACTAAAATTATTTAGTGTGTCAAATTATTTATTTTTATAAAATCAAATAAAAAGTATAGCATCCAGCTAGAACTTTTCTTTACTTCTTCTTTTTTAAACACTTTCCTAATGATATTCTTCAACTTACATAGCCATTCTCTGTAGCTGTGGACTGATTTCAATGATGCATACAACATTTCTAGAATTCCTCAGTCAGATATGCCACCAGAACTTGGAAAATATTACTTTAAACCAATTTAGTAAGTGAAAATTCTCATGCTTTACAGATAGATGATAAACTTTGAAAAACAGCTAATTGTTTTAGTTGCTGGTTATGAAATTGAACAATACTATTTATGTTTTTAAATTAATTGAGAGAAAGAAGCAAAAATAAGTATTTTTTTCTTTTATATCACTGAATAAATATACCTTGTGAGATGAAGTTAAAAAAGTATCTTGAAGATGTATAAAGTATTAAGTATAAAGTTTTATTGATTTTTCATATTATTTCTGTTTTCTATAACAGATGACTAAAACATTAGTGTTCACTTGATTTTATACAGGTTTAGTATTTGTTTAAACCCAAATCATTCAAATAAACTAAAAAATATCTAACACTACCATGAACTTACTAAATGTGAACCTCACAGATTTATGGACTAATCCTTTAGAAATATACATTATGCTATTTGAGTCCTGTACTGAGCTATTTTGTGTAGGCATCCTCAGGTCAACTCAAATCATGCTGAATTTACTGAATCTTGACCTAAAAATTTAGGGTTCCTGACAAATAGAAGTTGCTGGTTGTTTCTAGATTCAAGGTTGTCAGAGGCACCTCGACTCTGGTAGTTACTTGGAGCTTCTGTTCAGAATCTGCCACATGTGGGTATACATAACTAAATCTGTTTCATATTCTCTCTTTTCTGATCAATCACACTCATCTACCAGTTACATGTATTTTCTATATCTGAGTTGCTGTTATTCATAGTTATTCACCTCTCATCTATGGTTTCCTCCCTAGTCTTTCTTTGCTTCTTTCTACTTCCACTCTTACTGCTAAATGACACCATTTCTTTGGTGTTTTTTAGTAAAAATATCCAAGAAATATTATCAAATTTGATAGTTCATGTTTTCATGACAGGTTTGTAATAAATAGGTCATTGATTATCCTAATGTTTGGCTATAGTTGAGCTGTGTCCTCAATTTGTCTATTTTAACATGGCTAGAAGTGGGGGTAGGTGGGCTCCTGGCTCCTGGCAAGCTTTCCGACCAGTGGAGGATAGAGGGAGGTTCAAGCACTCTGACTGGTAACTACTATATTAAATGGACTTGATATGATCTACCCAGCAGAATTCAATGAGCATTAGAAATTTTATATGTGAAAATTCCCTAGCCTCAGGGGTCTATTGCTTTCCTTAAGAATTATCTGCTGCCCCAGACAATAGTGCCATAAACATTAGCTTACACCTTCCCTCATTCCCCAAGCACTTTTAGCACACGGCCATCTCTGATGTGATTAAAATAAAGATATGCTAGAGCAAGCATGTAAACTCAAAGACTAACACTGGCCAAATAAACAAGGCATGCAGCCCGTGGGTCATGAGTTTGACATGCTTGTGCTAGAGCTTTATCCTGCGGACCAAAGGGTCCAGGGTTTGATTCTGGTCAAAGGCATGTATCTTGGTTGCAGGCTCCTCCCCGGCCCAGGCCCTCGTCAGGACTTGAGGCAACCAATCAATGTGTTTCTCTCACATCAATGTTTCTCTCTGTCTTTCCCTCTCCCTAAAAATCAATGGAATAAAGACATACCTCTTGAATCAGTCTCTCAGGAAGCCACCAGACAGGCCAGACAAATGATTACAATTCTTTGAAAATGACGTTGGTTCTAAAACCTCTGGTGCTGGGAATGGGGGCTGTTATTGTCATGGCTGCCACTGAGCTGGAAAGTGGAATGGGACCTTGTAAGGAACAATGATACAAAATTTGCTATTCCTAGTGAAAATCACTTTATTTTTATTTGTTTTGTAAGTGCTCCTCAGGTTGCTGCAAAACATTGGTTAATTTACAGAGTTCCAAAGAAGTTGACTTTGGCAGCTTATGTCAGTTCTTTGATCCTTTTATGGAAGAGAAGAATTTCTTACTCCTCCATTTTCACTGGCATTGCTTAAATATTAGAAGAGTAATCACCAAACCATAAAATGTGTGTAATATAAGTCTAACACCATTCTGACATTTCTTTCCATTGTTGACTATAAGGGGACACAGAATATGCCAACCAAAAATATCACTTTGGCATATTGATTAATGTTGCCTAAGAAACAGCTGGTGTAAGACACTCTGACCCTCCTTTGACCCCAAAAAGCAGGAGAAAAAACCTTCCATGTGAGAGGTGCCTTCCCTCTTCCAGGAAGTAGAGAGACAGTCTTATCACCAGAGATGGAGAATTTATAGCCTAGAAGGCTGTATAAAGAAACCTTGTTGCTTCACTAATTTACTCCCCAAGCTCAACCTTCTTTGTCTTGTCAATTCTGCACAAAGATATTTTTTATTTGTTTAAAGGGTATAAAAGCAGCCTGCTTTGGTCACAGCTTTATGAGCTCCCTGCAAAATGAATTTTGTTTTCATTCCGCTAATCTTTTTTTTTTTCTTCTTCTTCTTTTTTTGGTCAGATTATTAGACCAGCCAAAGAACTTAGAAAGAAAGAAGGGAAAAGCTCTCCTCCCTATAACTACTATGGCGGGCACTAAAATAGTACACTCAATGTTCACCCTCTCCCATCTTTCCTGTGAACATAAGCTTTATTTTGTTGCAGGTAGCAATTTTCCCAGTTGAAAACTTGCTCTTCTTCCCAGCCGGTAGTAACAGTTTGATCCAGATCTGGACAATAAGATATCAGTGAAAGTCTTTTATAGAGAAGTGTGAAATCATCATCTTTTCTAAAGAGAAGGGACAGAATTATTTGTCTCCCACATACAGCACACACACCCCACTTCTTCCTATATTGAACATGGAAGACATGGTAGTTTCAGCCTAGTCATGTTACAAGCGTGAGACTAAATGTAGAAGAGCAGAAGTTAAAAGCTGATAATAGTAAAACTAAAATAGAAAAAATAATATCTCTGATGATATCACTGAGTAACTGAATCAGCAATGCTAGTAGTAATGCACCTCATGACTTCATATCACTGCATGAGGAAATGAGGCCCTTGTATGGAAAGAAAATTTCATAATGGCTGCAACCATTTAATATTTACTTTGAAAATCCAATAGGGACCATTCAGTTTAATTTTCCATCCTTTTTTCTTTGGGGCCCCTGTGTTCTTGCTGCCCTACACTTGTTACTCTGAGCTTAATGGAGGTAAATAGAAAAGGGTCTGCATTCATTGAGTTCTTACTATGTGTCTGAAAGGCAGGTCTCATTCATTTACACCAGAACACTTATGAATACAGTGTTATTATTGTTCAGAGTTTATAGATAGAAGCTGAGGTTCAAAATTATGAACTAGCTAGTCTAAGATTACACTGCTAATGAGTGCAGAATGTAGATTTGAGTCCAGGTTTGTCTTGCTCCTACTTTTAATCACTGTGCAATATCACCTCCTAGAATAACTAATCCATTTTTTATACAAAGTTAAAGAGACCAAATTATAACTCAATATGCAAGGCCTGATTTGCTCAGGATTAAGAGAAAAAGAGGGGAAAGTAGAATCTATGACAACATATATAGCATGTGTGTATAGTTAAGTTCATTGTTTATGCATGCTTCTATAATTTTCTATATAATGGTTACTTTATACTCTCTCAGGAAATAATTATAACCAAAGTGCTAAAATTTATCCCTGGTGGAATTGAATATGGCCAGGTAATGCACGTTTTAATTTTTTTGGAAGGCTACTGCAAGGAAAATACTAGCAAGGTGTTAGGAGGCCGCTTTGCTAATTAGATTTATTGAACACAGTGTGTTTCTGTTTGTTTTAAAAACTGATATTGTGGAAACATTTGAAAACAGCTACTGCAGCTGTCAAATGTTCTTCTTGAGTTACAGTTCCCACCACCTCCAGGGACTGTGGCCTAATTTCAGGATCCTGTGTCTTACATAATGCAAAGCCAATCTGCATTTCAAAGTAATGTGAGTGGCTACAGTCCTGCCAGTTCAACTCCTTACAATTATGCAAACAAAAATCTGATAATAAGAGGCCTTTACATAAATGAGTTCGTTGTCTTTCAATATATTGAAGAGAACTATCTCATATTTTTTGTCCTTAATGGAAAGAGGAAATGCTTGAAGCGCTCACAGTACCATATTGCCTGTGTGCTTCTTGCCATCCCCTTGCCTTCTCTCTCACCCTTTCTCTTTGAAAACATGTTTTCTTCTTTCATGATGAAATTGGCAATAGGCAAGCAAATTAGTGAGCTGAGAATACAAGTCATTATGGTGAACAATGCCAGCAGGCTTCAGAAGAGCTGGTATTATATCTAAAGAGGGGTGAAACATGAAAACAACTTTTGTAAGCAGAGTTAGGCCAATAAAATTCTGAGGGAGGGAAAAAGAATAGAAAAAGCATTAGAATTGAGAGCATTAAAGTGGACGTTTGCTAAATATTCACCAACCTTAAATCTTCAGCCCAACATAAATCGATATATGCTAAATTTTTGTTTCTTTGTTGTTTTTTGAAACTTGTTTTGTTTTTGTTTAAAAATGCTTTGACAACATCTGCAGTTTTTTAAAAAAATGTTTATTGATCTCAGAGAGGAAGGGAGAGGGAGAGAGAGAGAGATAGAAACAAAGAATAAAGATTCAAGATAAAGTGCTAAATTCTTGACTATAGCCAATGTACTAATATAATGTTTGGTACCTTGTGTCAATAAATGTCTGTTTTCTCCATTTAAATGCGACTTTTCAAAAGAACAAATTGAAATACCTTTCTTGGGTATCAAGCAACCTGCTCAGTCACTAATTGGAGGAATTAGGAAAACTACTCAAAGATTGTCAGCTTTTAGGTCACAAATGATGTAAGGAATTTCCAAGTCTGGTTACTGATGCTCCTTACTTCATGATAAGTACTATCCTAGTGCTACTCAAATGAAAAAGAATTATCAAGAAATGTATGTGTTGACATATCCTAGCCAAGAATTCCACCTGTTTTCCTTTCTGAGTTAGTTTTTTGAGATGTAGTGCTGGTTGACTTGGCAGTCTGGAAATCTGGCATGAGTGTTCATGTTGCACATGCAACCCTGCTTGAATGCCTGGTTTACAAACAAACACGGTAGCATTCTAGCTATTTATTCTAGCTCTTCCCTTGTGGCTTGGATAGCTGTGCATAAAAGGAGGGTTGTAAATGGGGGAAGGAGGGTGGTGCACTCTTCTAGGTGCAATGTGAGCAGGAGGAGGGCAGCTGATGAGACACTTAACACTTCATTACACAATTGAACACAACATTTAAGTGGATTCTCCTGAAGTGCCCCAGGAAATCGGACTGTGAATGACTCCCACCTTGCTCTTCTTACAGCATTTATATCTGAAACTTCCAACATGGTAGTGTGCAAGCCTGCAGAGTTGCTGCAAGTGAGACTATGCAAACACAAAACAGAGCCAGCCAAGGAAAATCTTCCACTCTAGAAGCACAACAGGACTGTTGGATTTGTTATAAATGCTAGGAGAACATAAGAGACATTGTAGCACATTCAAGAGACAATAACCAGAATCATATAGCCAGTTAAATCAATGCAGGAATTTGGGGATACAAATATTTAATCTACAGAAGTGATTATGAGTCAGGGATAATAAATATGAAAATTGCCTGTATAGTTGGAAGCAGTATGAAGTCAAAGACAAACTAGATTTTTTTTCTCTGTGTCCCAAAGTATAGGTAAATTCAGCATCACTTGTTAAGAGGGAGAACAATTGCAATTTGAATCCAGAGAGAGCATTCCAATATTTATTTATTTACTTACATTAATTGAATTTATTGGGGTGACATTGGTTTCTGAAATCATACAGGTTTCAAGTGTACAACTCAATAAAACATCATCTGCACACTGCATCATGTGCCCATCACCCCAAGCAAAGTCTCTTTCTGTCCCCATTTTGCCCCACCCCACCCCTTTGCCCACCTTCTCCAAGCCCTCACCCCTTTTCCCTCTGGCTATCACCACACTCTTGTTTGTGTCTATATGTGATATCTGTCTATATCTATCTATCTATCTATCTATCTATCTATCTATCTATCTATCTATTATCTATCTATCTATCTATCTATCTATCTATCTATCTATCTATCTTTTGGCTGATTCCTTCACTTTCGTTCATCCAGTCCCCTCATCCCCCTTCTCTCTGACAACTGGCAATCTGTTCAGTGTATCCATGCCTCTATTTCTCTTTTGTTTATCAGTTTATTTTGTTCATTATGTTCCACATATGAGATCATTTGGTATTTATCTTTCTCTGGCTGGCTTATTTCACTTAGCATAATAATCTCCAGGCTCACTCATGCTGTCACAAAAGGTTAAGATATTCTTTTTTACTCTGCATAGTATTCCATGGTATAAATGTACCACAGCTCTTTTATCCACTCATCAACTGATGGGCACTTGGGCTGTTTCCAGATCTTAGTTATTGTACATTGTGCTGCTGTGAACATAGGGATGCATACATTCTTTCTGATTGGTGTTTCGAGTTTCTTAGGATACATTCCTAGAAGTGGGATCACTGGATCAAATGGTAGTTCCATATTTAATTTTTTGAGGAAACTCCATACTGTTTTCCACAGTGGCTGCACCAGTCTGCATTCCCACCAGCAGTGCACTAGGGTTCCCTTTTTCCACATCCTTGCCAGTACTTTGTAGCAATATCTCTGCTGAGTTGGAATCATTGTAAAATCTGCTAAGTGTAAAATACACACTAAATTTTGAAGACATTCGAAAAAAAGAATGAAAAAGATCTCATTAAACATTTTTATATTATGTATTGAAGTTATAGTACTTTGAATATACTGGGTTAAGTACAATACATATTAAAATTAATTTCACCTCTTATTTTTCATAGTGTTAAAATGTAGTTACTCGTGAGACAGAAAGAAGCTAGGTAGATAGGGACGGGACTATGGGAGCAGGAACCCTATGAGGTGAAATTACTAAGACAGCCCAACTGGGATGGGAAGGGCATGTGTGGGAGACATGAGTTTTAAAATGTATGGATATTGCTAAGACAGGCAGATTGCAGCCAACAAGGCTGACTCTGAAAATTAAAAGTCTTTGTCCCTTCTCCCCTGGCACAGTGCACAATGGATACCTGAGGCTCCTGTTCAAAGGGAGCACATCCCCTGTGCCCACGTGGCTATGGCCATGGGGACTCCACACAAGGACTAATAGACTTTAATTCTCCTGGATGCTCTCAGTAAACTTTGGTTCTGCTAAATATTTTTGTCTGACGACTTCAATTTTCCTGAGACAAGAACTCGGACTCAAAACACCCATATTTTTGGTTTCACTAGGAAGTATAAAATTACATATGGTCTTCACTTTATATCTCTATTAGACAGCACTGACCTAAAACATTTTTTTTACCACAAATATTTAATATCTGATAGGGCTGTACCTTTTAAAGAATTTTCTTGGATATATACAAAACAAAAAATAGTAACATTGGAGATATATATATATATATGAATTCACTAATATACAACATTTAAAATGTAGAGTATACCTTTTCAAAATGTAGAGTATACCTTTTCAAGACACAGAAAACAATTGTTAAGATAGACACATCCACATTTCTTATAAAAACATGCTGGCAGAAGATAAAATTAACCTGAGCACTCACTTCTCAGATGTGCAAAAGCTTTGAAGTTGTTAATCACTGGATATTGTTATGATTGTAATGTAATACTGTGTCAACATTTTATCCATTGAATATCACTTACATAGAAATCTATTGGTGAGAAACAAAATTAACAGCACTTTAAATATGTGGTTCATGTTATTATTTAACTTGACTTCAGTAAGCTTGTTTCTTTGTTTTCTGTATTTTATTTTAAGGGTAATGGGTCCCATCGTTATTGTCTCATTGTTTCTGAGATATTAGCTGTATTAAAATCTCATTACTGTTTATAGCTACTGTTTAAGCTCTTTCAGATAAATTATTGAATTAACAATAAATACGATATTTATTTTTATATCACCTAGTTCTTCCTTTCCCTGCGGTCGAAGTGCTGTGAAACTGTCTACTCCCATGACTCCACTAAAGCAAATTGCTGTAAAGGTCACTCACCAAACTAAATAGCCTCATTTTCCTTGACATTCATTAAGGTCTTTTTAAAAAATATTCCGTTTTCTACATTTTGCGCCAGGCTTTTCTCTCCCTCAAGTATCCACTCTTGGATATACTCTTTCTGTGGCACAAGTCCCATAGTTTCCCTCATCTCCTCTAAGAAAAATGACCTCTAAATTTCTCTCTTGTCCTTGAACTCTGTCTTTCTTTTGGGGGGTAGAGGGTATCTGGCAAATACTTTTTATTTTATTTTTTCTAATTTTTTCATATATTTTTATTGTTGATAGTATGACAGATATCTCCCACTTCCTCCTCTTCACCCCCAGCCCTGAACTCTTAATGAGCTCTAAATCTGTATTGACCCCTGGCTCAAGCTTCTAGAGGCTTTTTTTATTCCCTGGCTGAGTCCCCTTAATCTTCAAAGCTAACAGTTCTCTTCATAGTTTGAATCTCTCTGATCTTCCTCTGTGTCTCCCTTTTCCATTTCCTCTTCCATGCATCTCCACCGCTTGCTGCCAGCAGATGATTCACATGAACTTCCATGTGTTTAATTATATCTGCAACATTCTGCACATTATGAGCATCCCCTGGGCAACGCGTGGTGACCATGAAGGATCCACTGTCCACTTTGTAAAAAAACATTCCTTTAGGTCAACACGTGTCTGTCTTTCTTAACACTGCAGGGGGGCGGGAGGTGTAAAAAGTACAAACCTTATTTCATACCTTGTTATATCTTTTTCTAGTAAGTCTCAATATCCAGCAAAGAAAATGCATTTCCTGGCCTAGTGCCTTAACTCCTCTCTGAAGAGTGTGACATGAGTTGAAGGATAGAGTTAGATTCTGTAGAAAAGTCACGTACACAGAAATAGCAATGCCACTGAGGAAGAATTATTTTCCCCCGGCTCCCAGATTGCTGTGTTTGGGCAATCTGAGACTATACTAGAAACTTTTTCTTAGACACAATTTCAATGTAAGGATTATTCTTTATCTAGACCCTGACTCAATCACAGCTCATTTGCATCAGTTAATAGGTATAGTAGGTCTCCCACAACTGGATTGGTAGCAGGGAATGACTTTGCTTAAAGGCACCCATGTGAGGATTAAATTTCCAATTTTGAATTTTCTCTTGGCTGTTTCCCCAATCTGACTCTCCAGCCAACTATATTCTCTTTATCCCTTAAGTCCCTGTCACTGAAGCATGGTTTTTCCCCCTTGAAAGTATGAAGATCTTGAATGCTGAAATCCTTAGGCTTTCCAAAAGTCACTTGCATATTGTGGCTATAAATAATTTCATTTCTGCACTATTTTGGTAGTAGCCTTCACCAATATTCATGGGTGCTTTCTTCCAGGGCAGGCACATATGCCAAAGATGATTACTTTCATCATAGACAAAAGATCTCCCTCACAGCCTTTTTATCATCTTAAGTCTCAAGTGGTATTTCCTAGGTTTTGGGAGAGGGGCCATATGGACCATCATTTGCCTCTCTCTTCTTAGGAAAGAGATAACTCACCTTTTAGGAATTCAGAAGGTTAGAGATCATTAAACTTCACCGATTATATTCTTTCTTTCCATCTATTTTAATTTTAGTGGCTGATGATCATCTTCCATTTTATGAATATGGAGTTTTTTTATTTAACAAAGTTATTAATTTCACTATTATAAATTTTTTCTATGTTCAATATCTTTGTAATTATTTCACTAAGACACATTAATATTTTATTGATATAAATTCCTAGCAATCATACAGTGAAAGAATATACTCAATTGTACAGCTTTTAATGAATATTGACAAATGGTTTTTCAGAACTATTAAACCAAGTTTTACTTTCCCCAACCAGGAAATTTACATATCCATGAACTCTTATACACAATGCTTATCATAATTTAAAAACTATTTTAGTTTTACCTAATTTTGTGTTATTATTTTATTTTCAAATGTTATTATTTTATTTTCAATTGGAAGTTGAAACTTCTAATTCTTTTTCATAGAAAAATGAAGATGTAAGCATTTTTTTTTCAATTTCAGAAGATTCTGTGACCTCAGCTTTAATATACTTCTTTTCTATATATACTATAACAAAATGAAACAAATGTAAAATTTTGAAACAAATATTTGATTAACATATATCTACTAACCAGTGGTATGTCAAGAGGTTTGAAAAACAGAGAGAAGTTGGGATAGGGAAAAAGGTAGTCGTCAAATAGAGAAATAATATTTTCATAGCAGCTTGGATAAAATACCAACCCTGACAAAGTCCCTTCTTTCCAATAAGGAGAAAAACTAAAGAGGACAAGGAGTTATATGAAGTATGTATGGCACAGGAAAGAAATGGAAGTCCTGGTGTTATGAAGTAGAACTATGAACACTGAAAACTCGAGTTTCCTGCCCCACCTCACTTTCCATGACATCTAGCATTGTTTAGCTCATCAGTTAAATTAATTAAGCACCTCAATTAAAAATCACCTTTACTGTAGCAGTTAATTAATCATCAAGGTTGTCCTAGTGCCTCCATTGGGAACATTGACTTTTTATTAACTCTTTCTGGGCACACATACACAAACACAAAGTCTACAGAAGTATTATTTTGGTGTCCTAATTTATTTTGCTAGAAATTATGTTTAACCACAACTACAAAGTAGATATTATTATTTACATCATTCTAAGGATAAGCAAACAGTCTTACAATATCTTAGATACTTCACCACAGTCACAAAGTTAGTAAGTGACAAGCCTAATGTTTGAAAACACTTCTGTTTTTTTTCTAATCAACACCTTAACCATTTATCAAAGCTTGTTGAGCAGTTTAAAGTGGGCAGTTTTACCCTATGCTATTATACCTCAACTAGAGGCTTGGTGCATGAAAATTCATGCACTGGTGGGGCGGGGGTCCCTCGGCCCAGCCTGCACCCTCTTGCAGTCCAGGAGCCCTCAGGAGATGTCTGACTGATGGCTGCAGTCTGGCCTCCATCTGTTGGAGGCGACCTGGTGGGCCAGTTAAGCAACAGCGCTGGCTGGCGAGCGTCTGGCCTCGTCCCCCCCATCACCCTTCTGCCGCCGCTGGTCAGCGCCCCTCAATCACCATCCCCTCCCTTTGCCTGCTGGTATACACCTTGGCTGGCCTGGTGCCGCCTGCTTGCCTGCCCTACCCCCTGCAGACTGGTTCAGTCAATTTGCATATTACACTTTTATTATATAGGATAATCCTGAATTTGACAAATGAAAACTAAAGAGAAATTGGGATTTTATGGGCAAAGAGAAATGTGAGTCATTTTTGTACTTGTTATTTTTTGTATTAAAAGCTCATGCATAAATGTTACATAAAATGCCAAAAAAAGGGGGGTGGGGAGGGAAGAGCTAAACTACTACAGGAAGCATTCTAGTATTGAGATTAAGAGATGAACTTTGGTGTCCTACTTGCTTCATTTAGAAACTTAGCTTTGCCCCTAAATAGCTATATGACTTCGGGAAGAATTACAAAGGCCTCTGAGTCTATGTCTTCATCTGAAAAATGGGCTAACAATACTTATTTATGACTTAATCATGACTTATTCATGATTTAATGAGATCATATATATCAAAATTTAATGAGATCACTATATGTCTATAGTCTATCATGATAAACTCTCAATAAATGGATTATTTATGAATTTAATGGGTTCCTTTCCTTCATTTGTTGAAGGTGAGTTGGAAAGTCATAGAGGGAATAAAATTTATGTATTTAAAAAACAAAGTGTGCAGAGGGAAGAAAAGAGTGTACACACACACATCACTGCAGGAGAGACAAAGAGGCCTATGAAGGAGGCAGGACACAACCTGTTATGTTTTCCATAAGACGGGAAGGTTAAAAGTGTTGTCCTCTAAGTGCATGTGTTTCCCTTTGCAGAGAACTAAGGTATTGCCCTCCAGAGAAATTAATTCATTCACCATACATTTAAGTGACTCAGAGGAGCCAGGAACTGGAGGCTTGTGTCCTGAAACTGTCAGAAATAATCTCAATATATTTGGGTCATTGAAAAGTGGAACTGGGAATGTCCACTGAGATACCGTAGCCCTCTAATTTCCAAATATATATCTTAACCTAGACCATCCCCCGACCCCCCACAATCCAACCCCACAATCCAAGCAGAACCTGCTTGTAAATAATTTATTTGGGAGGTAAAGCAAACGTTAGGAAAGAAGGATAAGGAAGGGATGTTAGCCAAAGGGTACATCCCCCAATAGGGTCCTTAGCGCTGCCACGGAGGTGAGAGAGGCTCCCGCCACCACTGCTGTGCTCGCCAGCAGTGAGCCCGGCTTCTGGCTGAGCAGCACTCGCCCTGTGGGAGCACACTGACCACCAGGGGGCAGCTCCTGCATTGAGCGTCTGCCCCCTGATGGTCAGTGTGCATCATAGCAACCGGTCATTCTGCCATTCGGTCAATTTGCATATTAGGGTTTTATTATATAGGAGGATATCTTATAAGACTAAAGTGTCTTAGAAATATTTTAGGCTCTAAGGTTGAATCCAATTGTCTATATTTTACAAATTACAAATTAAATTACAAATCTAATTGCCCATTACAAATGAGGAAATTAGCTCTAGATCAGTAGGGATATATTCATAAGGACTAAAAGTGCAGAAATTTAGAAAAAATGTTAATCTGACAAGAGGTAAAGCAGTGAGGACCTAGAACATATGGCAGGAATTTTCTGTTAAATATGTCCTTGTGGTTACCTTCCTCATTCTAATTCAGTCTCTTCACTTTTAGCCTTTAATACTCTGGCTCTCTTTTCTGAGACCAAACTTTCATGCCTGAAATACACATTTTGCTATAATCATCATATACATCAGGATTATGAAACAAAATGTATATTAAGTATCATAATATAATGGTATTCCAATGTTAATGTATTGGTATATTGATACCAATGCGTTAGTATTATGGCATTGTTATTATAAAGAGAAGTTCAAATTCTTTACTAATTATCCCTACATGAACACTGCATAGAAGATTATTCCTGTTTATAATGTGAGCAGACTGAGGCCTAGGAGTGTTGGCATTTTCTAAAAGTGATGAAATACCTACGATTCAGAACAAAGATTCAGGATCAAATATCAAATCCTTACCTTTTGACCTACTGAGGCTTAGTGCTGGTTCTACCAATTTCCCACCCAACTCAAGGTCCTTGAGTTAATGTTTTTGGGGAAATGTTAGTTAGGGTAATAGGGCCTGGTATAGAGTCATGGCTCTTTAAAGCACTTTCAATAAACTGGTGTTTCTCAGGCATGAGTTTCATAAGGTGTACCTTAGGAAAATGCCAAAATGTGAAGGGAAGCCATGATTAAAAAACAGACTAGCCCCAACACACATTTGGGCCATAATGCAAACAAGTTATCCACACAGTATAATCATTTCTCTGAGTTTGTTACCTGTGTTAGGATGAGCCTGAGTTGTTTCCAGTCCAGGGGTTAGCTGCCTCTAGAAAATGAATCTCCAGGATTAAAGCACCTGGGAGGAAACTGCCCTGGAGAAGAACCTAGACCAGAAAACTTGAATGCGCAGCAGAGACTCAGTTTACCAGTCAGAGGGGGCATTCTGAAAATGTAGCTTTTTTGTCTGAAGAAGCCCTCATACCGATCACTGTGGAACAATGCACGAGTAATTTGGTGATAGAGAAGTGTCCAGTAAAGTGGGGGGAGGCAGAAATAGGCACGTCATTAAAAAATCACTAAACATTTTGAAGTTCAAACAGTACTACTTAGGGCCCCTCAGAAACAGCCAAGGGCAGGAAAGGGAAATAGTTGTCCAGGACACTTCATACCAGGTCAACTCCACTTTTGACTCGTTTCACTGTTTGGAAACTGGAAGGGAGCATGGAGCCAAAGGCCTCTTGGTTATACTGTAAACATTGAATGGATCTGAACTGAAATAAAATTATATTCATCAGATGGAACCCATGTGCAGAAATACCTAGGCAGTGGTTGGCAAACTGTGGCTCGCGAGCCACATGCGGCTCTTTGGCCCCTTTGAGTGTGGCTCTTCCACAAAATACCACGTGCGGGCCGCACACATACAGTGTGATTGAAACTTCGTGGCCCATGCGCAGAAGTCGGTATTTTGTGGAAGAGCCACACTCAAGGGGCCAAAGAGCCCCATGTGGCTCCCGAGCCGCAGTTTGCCGACCACTGAAAGGGACCAGTTTTGCTGGAAGTTGGGGTACTGCATTATAAAATCAGTCGCGGACACTTAAAACAGAAGTTATAATGAGAGTCACAGAATTCAAATCAAGGCACATGTTATGGGCATTTACAGTTTCAAAAACATTTCCATGTATATGATCGTCTTTAATTTGAAATTATTCCAGATACTCCAAGAAAACTGAAGAGATCCATATTGTTACTGTTGCCATATCCTGGAGTCCAAACACATGTTTCTTAAATAGACGAGGTAAATTCCAAAAAGTGTTTTGCTCATATCCCTGAGGTCTCTATTGTGTATTAAAATACTGCTTTCACATAGATGTGCAATCTACTTGATTGTGAAGTTTGGAGAAAACCAATATTCACAATGACCATCCCTATTAGATATATATCCTTGTTTGATAAAATTGAGGTTAAGAAAATTTTAGGATTTCTTTCCTCAAGAATCGCCAATCTGCGAAGTGGTAGAAAAAGAACTCCACACAAGTCTAAACTCCATATTCACATTTCTTTGCAATGCAAGGTTTATACCACAAAAACCTTGTTTTACTTAAATATAAATATAGAATTGCTATTTAGTAGGTGGTGGATATTCCACTTATATTGAAAATCACCTTAGGATTCTTGTTTACAGAATGCTATCAGTTAGAGAGAAGCTTCACAGAAATAGGAAAAAAAAATGCATTCTTTGAAAAAACAATCTTCAATTCCTTTTCACTTCTGAGCTTCTTGCTTACCAGTAAACAATGACTCCAGCACCTCAAATCTTGTGAAATATCAATAACCTTTGACTTACACCCATTTCTGAAGCCATTTGGCAGCTGCTTTTGCATACAGCTGATTCCGGAGACTAGGCTGTTATTTCCAGCTCGGTAGATGAGTCATTTAACCTCTTTGTCCCCTTTAAAGATAGGAATAAATTGTTCCTTGGCCTGCCTCACCGGGATGACATGACTGGTAGTGAGATAATGTCTATGAAGCAATTTAAATGTCTCACACAAAAACTGCCAAATGTTTTCAAAGCAAATTGCTGGACTTTCTCACCCAGAGGTGGAAAAGGGAACCCATGAAACTGACTCTCTCAGTGACTAAATGAAGACTGGGGAAGAGCGACATTCCTTCTTGCTTGCAAAAGGTAACCATTACTGTATGGTTGCACAAAGGTCTAATACATTTCTGATGAATAGTTATTGCTTTCACAATGGCTCACTAGACATAGGCATGTCAAAAAGATGCACATGAAACTGTCAAAGGCAGAAGATGGAAGGAGTCTAACTTTTGAGAATGTCACTCTCTTCCTTATTTCCTAGTTTGTGGTTCTAGCATCTACTAATTTGGCCTCGGTTATAAATCTGGGAGTCATTCTAGTGTTCTTATGTACTCTCCACACTTAATCCCTGTCCAAATCCTGTCCACCCTGTCTCATCACTTTCTTACTAAGCACTACTTGATATTTTCTATGGTGCTTTGCTCAGTCTACCAGCATGCTGTTAACTTGATTATTATGGTCTTCTCCCCTGTTTACCTTATATTTCTTCATTTCACCCTTCACATCTACAGAACCACCAATCCCTTTGTCTGGTTATTGGTGCCTCCATCAAACCTTTTACGCTACCTTTCCCAATGTATATAGCCCATATTTCAGACATGCTGAATTATGTACAGCTCTCCAAACATACAATGCTATTTGATACCTCTGGCTATTGAACATGTGACTCTCCTTATACAGGAGCAACCATATAGTATAATGGTTGGAGAAAAGGCTATATATAGTAAGAATCAAATGCCAGCCTCCCCGAACTTACTAGATCTCTTCGGGAAAAGTTCTGAATTTCTCTGTCCCTCAGTGCCTCCTCTCCAAAAGAGATAATAATATACGTACATCATAGGTTGTGATGTGATCAAACGAGATCATTTATGTAGATACCACATATTAGGAAATCTAAAGTTATTGCTGTTATATTTTGGCTGAGTCTAAATAAACATTAAGTCAAAAGTAGCTTATTTCCTTTGCATAAACCTTTGTTATCACCCACCTCCTCCTGCAGCAGGGTCACTGCTGTCTCCTCTTTTGTCCTCCTTTATCTGAGGGAGATGGTATAATAACCCTAACACGCGTTTGAAATTATTTGTTTTCATATCTGCTTTATATGCAGGAGTGAGAAAGTTGATTGAAAGTACATCCAGGTCTTATTTACTTGGCGAATTCTGAAACATAATAGTTTCTTAATAAATATGTATCAAATAAATAAAAGTAGCAACTCTGATCTTCATCATAAAATATCTTGCAGAGATAAAACAAATGTCTCTCCTTTTTCTAGAGCTTCATGGTAGTAATGGCTTTGTAGTTCTTTGTGTGATTTTTTTCCCAACTGACCTCTTCATTGACATGCAAAACTACAATGATTTTTTCCTGTAGAAAGTCCCTAATGACTTGTGGTAGATACAACTTAGCATGTTCTAAAATGGAGATTTTTACCATAGTATGTTATGAGTTTCACACTTTTTGGTAGTTAAAATATTTGGGATTAAAACTGATTATTACTGTCTTCACTGAACCATATTGATCACATAGGTTGAGAATGGAATACTGAACATCTATTTTTAAATGCATGTTTATATGTAGAGTGGAAAATTATTAATTTATTCATAATCAAACCAACCAAATAAATTTGCATATAAAAATGGCAGCATTCATAAATCTATAATTTCATTACAAAATGCTACACTATTACAATTTAATTTTTCAGGTATGAACAGCTACCAATTTTTAAGTCTTAAAAATCAATGTTGCTATTACTATTTTTGAAAGCAATTTCTGTGCTTAATATTTTACATGCTGAAAGAAAACAACAGTAACTATATGCATCTTTGGTGATAAAAATTAATCAGAAGTGTAGCTTTAGGCATTTGGAAAATGTTGAATTAGATTTTTAAGTAACTTGACATTTGTCCTTAATGAACAACTTTTTTTAAAAAGTGATGGACAACACATTCCGTTCGCCTCAATAATATAACATTTCAGTTCAGTGGAGTAATGTAAATAAGAACTGAAAGTAGAGACACCTCTTATTGATGGCTTCTAGGAGATTCTTATTTCTTTTTGTAGAGCTTTGAGCAGCTCTAGCACCAGCATCTCTCCCAAACTAAGGCTGGATGGTGAGTTTTCAGCCTGCATCCCTCCTGGCTTCCACTTAGCTCAGTGGATGTCCTGGAGCAGCACGATTTTAATTAAGCTCAACACTTTTATTTTATTTATTTTATTTTTTTAATATTTTATTGATTTTTTACAGAGAGGAAGGGAGAGGAATAGAGAGTTAGAAACATTGGTGAGAGAGAAACATCGATCAGCTGCCTCCTGCACACTCCCTACTGGGGATGTGCCTGCAACCAAGGTACATGCCCTTGACCGGAATCAAACCTGGGACCCTTCAGTCCACGGGCTGACGCTCTATCCACTGAGCCAAACCGGTTAGGGCTCAACACTTTTAAAGTACTTGATGTCCTATGAAGTTTCAAATAGTTTGGGAGAATCTATATATAATAAAGCATAATATGCAAATCGACCGGATGGTAGAACGACCAGTCGGCTATGACTCGCACTGACCACCAGGGTGCAGACGCTCAACGCAGGAGCTGCCCCCAGCTCACAGGCCCCGATCGCCCAATTGGGGCCTGCCGGCCAACCTCTTGGTCCCTCCCCCCAGCCAGCAGGCTCCGATTGCCCAATGGGGAGCCAGGGGTGGGTGGTGGTAGACACCAGTGGCACCAGGGCCCCATCGCCCCACTGGTCGCCCCACACACAGAGAGCCACCAGTGGCAGCAGGGGTCAGGGCCGGTGAGCGGGCAGGAATGGCCAACCTCTTGGTTTCTCCCCCTGGCCGGCAGCCTCCAATAGCCCAATGGGGAGCCAGGAACCGGGGGTGGGTGGTACCGGGCCCAGATCGCCCTGCCGGTCGCCCCACACACAGAGGGTGACTGGCAGCAGTGGTAGGGGGCGGGGCCAGCTGCCGGCAGCCGAGGAAGATTGGCCCTGATCGCAGGCCAGGCCTAGGGACCCTACCCGTGCACGAATTTTATGTGCCAGGCCACTAGTCTATATATATAAAAGCCTAAATGACTAAATGACAAAACGACTGGTTGACCAGTCGCTATGATGCACACTGACCACCAGGGGGCAGATGCTCAATGCAGGAGCTGCCCCCTCGTGGTTAGTGTGCTCCCACAGCCAACCTCCCGTGGCCCCTCCCCTCAGGCCGGCTGGCCAATCTCCCACTGCCCCTCCCCCTGGCCACCTCCTGCTGCCCAGATCAGCTCCGATTGCTGGCCAGGCCAAGTGACCCCACCCATGCATGAATCCATGCACCAGGCCTCTAGTGTTATTTATAAAAGGGAGATATAATATGTTAATTTCCATTCTAGATTATAAAACAATCAGAACTATAAGATCTAGAACAGAAGAAGTGTTTAAATTTTAAGTAGCTAAGTGCAGTTTTCAGGGGTACTAACCACATTTGAAAAGAATACTTGTGACCTGTCACCAGAATAGTATGTTGAGCTCTCTATTTGGGAATGGTGCGTTTTCCCTGTTCTTTCTAATACATTTATGATCCCATTCTACCACGTATGAACTATGTATAGGATAAGTTACTCAAACTGTCAGTGCCCAAGCTCTCCATCTGTAAAAGCTTCTGATCACATCTACTGTGTCAGTTTTCTAAGGCAAATTTACAAATTACCACCAATTTAGTGGCTTAAAATAACACAAATTCATTCTTACAGTTTGGTAGGTTAAAAGTGTGACACAGATTTCATTAAGCTAAAGCCAGGGTGTTGCAAGAGCTGTTGGATGCTCTAGGAGAGAATTTGTTTCCTGCTTTTTCCAGATTCCGGAGGCTTCACACATTCCTTTGGGCTTATCGGCCTCCCTTCATCTCAAATCCAGTGATGCCGCACCTCTCTGACAATTCTTCCACACATGCATTTCCTCTGACAACATCCAGGAAAAGCTCTCCACTTTCACGCACACAAGTTTAGATTGAGTAAGCTACATAACCCAGGATCTTCTTCAACTCAAGGGCCTGGACTGATCACATTTTCTAAGTCCCTTTGCTGTATAAGGAAATTCACAGGATCCAGAGGCTAGGAGAAATGCATCTTTGAGGGTCCATTGTTGTGCCTATAACAGCTACCTCCAAGGTTTTCTGTGTTGATCAGAGATAATTCTGTGAGGCTGTACACCTGATAGGGTGATTACAGTGTTTGGGACAGTTCCCTTCATGCCCAGTGCTTTTCCTTCTTTGTAAATGATGGTATTTAGAGCACTTTATTTCTAAGTTCTTTTTTCAGCTGTAACAAGCCTATATAATAAAATAGAAACATGCAAATTAACCGTCACTCCATCACTCTGACACTCTGCTATACACACCAGCCAATCAGAGCGACTATGCAAATCAACCCAACAAAGATGGCGGTTAATTTGCATAAGCAGGCATGGAGTGAAGATTGAAGATGACTGAAGATGGTGGCGGTCGCGGAGCTGGAGCAAGCAGGAGGCTTGGGTTGCTCCTGGTGACGGAGAAAGCCAAGCTTCCTGCTGGCCCTGCACTCCACTCAAGGAGTGGCTGGGCCCTGGGTTGCAGGGGGAGACCCAGGCTTCCAGCCAGCCCTGGCCTCCACTCAAGGAATTGGGGGGGGGGAAAAAGGAGAGGCTTGGAGCAGCCGGAGGGGAGAAGCCAAGCCTCGTTGCTGCGGCCGGACCAAAGGCCTGGGTCGTGGGTGCCGGAGGAAAACCAGTGCTGGCAGCCAGGGGAAGGAAGGCCTATTGCACAAATCTTCATGCAATGGGCCACTAGTTTATAAATAACTCTGTAAGGGTGACTCCTAGAATATAAATGTTTGGAGTCTTGCAAATGAAATGTAGGAAAATGGTTTAATCTCCTTAAGGCAGGTTTAACCTTGGTTAAAATCTAAGTTAAAATCAATCTAGATTAAAATCATGTTTTATTCCACCAAGTTTTAGCTTTCTAGTTTCTTTATTTTTTTGAGGCTCTGAATTTTTATGAGGATTATAATGTCTTAGAGGTCTCCCAAAGAATAAAATTTATTTATTTAAAATAGAATAAAACTCATAAATTTTTTAATTTCCCAAAGTGCTGCCAATTGTGGGTCTTTATCATAGTCTGTATGTCCTTGCTAATTACATTAACATATAGTGCTACTTCATAAAGTATCTGTGTGAATATTTTTACATATTGCATTGTCCAGGTTACTATTGTCCATGATTTAAAACCTGGGATCCTATGAACTGTCGACTCTACACAGCTGTTCCTAGGAGCTTACAGAGTTACAGTACATGTCCAAAACAAGTTTGGCAAAATTGTATATTGAGTTTATTTGTTGTGATCTTCATAATTAACGTATTAGTTATATTTGTTCTTTTTAAGATTATTTAAATTTTCCACAAACAAGAACACATTCTCTGTGAAAAAAAAAAGTTTTAATTCTTGCTTCCAAATCATGACTTTTTATTTTTTCTTCCTGACAGTGGTTCTGAGGTCAGCTGCCCACCCTAAATGGGCTCCTTGGACCATATACCCTTTCCCCTGCATCCATCCTGCAGGCCTAGCAGAGGTGGGTCCAATTCTGTTTCTGTTCTTGCCTGCTGTGTGCTCTTGGGGCCTCAGTATCTCCTTTCCTCTTCAGTGATGGCAGTCACAGGGCACTCAGGTCTGGGCAGGCCTTACGCCATGATCCTAAAACAGAAAGCCCCACCAGTATATAGTCAACAAGAAGTGAAACAAGAGAGGGGAAATGAGGTCCATCCCCTTGGGCTTGTGAGCTGCTGTCAGACCTGAATAAAAGAAAAGTCCCTTCAGGATGTGAGCAGAGCAGGGACAGAAGTGTCATCCATGCAGGGTGATGGTACAGATGAAAACAAACAAGAAAATCGCTGATGGTACTTTGCACAAAAAACGTGGTGGATGATCACTGTCATGCCACAGGTCAGACGGTCACCAGCATGCCTTCCCCATTGCAGGCACCACGGGTCTCTGCTCTCAGTCCCTCGTTTCTCAGAGAGGGTCTGTGGACTCTGATGTCCTCTGACACGTAAAAATTTTAAACTAATTTTGGTACTTTTAGTGATATTTTTTTACAAAGCAACAAATGCAATTCACATGAATTACACATCTCAGCATTCTATTAAATAATCTTCACCAGTGTCATTCTAATTGGCTGAACATTACTTCCTAATAGGGAATGAAACATGAATTATTTAACCTAATGCATTTGGTTTCTGTTTATATTATTTCACACCTTTTCACCATGGTAAGATAAAGACTTTTACTTGCATTTTTTGATGTATTACTTTATTTTTTTTCCTCTCAGGATACAAAAAGCAATTATAAATAATGTGGAAGATACTGCAGATTGGCTCATTAAACACTAATTCTAATTCCCTTTTGGGTTCTCTTCTGCACTATGTTATTTGAAAAGCTACATTTACCAGACTCCAGGGTTCTGAATTTGTCATAGATTCCATCAAGTAAAATCCTTTTTGTAGGATGTGAAGATGGAATTATGAACCTGTGGTGGTGACCTTGGGCAAAGAGAGTGGACCTCCAAAAACAGAGAGGCTATAGTGTTTATTGCTCTGGAGTATCTGTAGCTGATGTGTTGGGCATAGGCCTGGGGCATCATGGTTACTGAACAAGGTGTATATTTCAGCTTAATCACTGATTTCTTTAAACTCCTGGATATCTATTGAATGCTTCCTATGTGCGTACATTGTGCAGTCATGTGCTGCATAATGATGTTTCAGTCAATGGTAGACTGTTTATACACCAGTGACCCCATCATAATAATAAAAGGCCAAGAGGTGTCACGACCAAAACGACCAAACGACCGGTCACCAGGAGGTGCATGGAGCACCTCTCGGGCCTGGTGCTCCGCAGGGCGGGAGACGGGAGGTGGGGCACCTCCTCGTACAATTTCAATCATGCACTGGACCTCTAGTAAGAATAAAATAGAGCTAGAATATTCCTATTGCATAGTGGTCCCATAAGATTATAATAGAGCTGAAAAATCATCTTAACATTGGAGCACAATGCATTACTCATGTGTTTGTGGTTGTGCTGGTATAAATAGACCTAGTGTGCTGCCAGTCATACAGAAGTATAGCACATACAATTATGTACAGTACATAGCACTTGATAGTGATAGTAGATGATGATGTTACTGGCTTATGTATTTACTATCCTATACTTTTATTATTATTATACTAGAGGCCCAGTACACAAAATTCGTGCATGGAGGGGGTCCACTCTGCCCAGCTGGGACCCCTCGGGGGGTGTCCCACTGTTGGTTTAGGTCCAATCCCCGGCAGTCAGACATCCCTCTCACAATCCTAGAGCTGGCTCCTAATCACTCACCTGCCTGCCTGCCTGGTTGCCTCTAACTGCCCCCCCCTGCCAGCCTGATTGCCCTCAGTGCCTCTGTGTGCTGGGCTGATGGCCCCTAACTGCCCCCCCCACCATCCTAATTGCCTCCAACTGCCCCCCCTTCTGGCCTGGTCACCCCTTACTGCCCCCATGCTGGCCTGGTTGCCCCCAACTGCCCCCCTCTGCCAGCCTGGTTGCCCCTAACTGTACCCCCCTGCTAGCCTGGTCACCCCCAACTGCCCTCCCTGCCAGCCTGATCGCCCCTCATGCCACCACCCCCCTCACCGGGCTGGTTGCCCCATGCAGACTGCTGTTCAGTCATTTGGTCGTCCCTCACTAACCCCCCTGCTGGCCTGGTCGTAGGCAGCCATCTTGTGAGGGCATGAGTGTTAATTTGCATATTGCCTCTTTATTATATAGGATTGTGCTCTTTCTACTTGCAATAAAAAAGGTTTGCTCTAAAACTGTGCTGTGTTATACCAGCAGCAACCTCTAACACCTCATGTTTACTGTGTCTCTTGATTGCATCATTTTATCTTATGCTTGATTTACTCTGGTGTTGTTTTGTACAGTAAAATGCTGTAAGGTTTGTAGTCAAAGAGCCATAGGCTATATTATATAGCTACTAGGTGTGTAGTAGGTTATACCATCTAGGTTTATGCAAATGCACTCTATGATGTTTGCACAATGACAAAATCACCTAATGATGAATTTCTCAGAATATATCCCCATCATTCAGTAGCTCATGGCTCTGTATATGTTATCTAATTAAGTCCCATAAAAGCTAATAATTTGGGATTTTAGCTATTAACTCATTCTGTAACCTGAGATCAATAAGACTAAGCACGTTAAGTACTTCAGGAATATACATATAACAAGTAAATGGAATTGAGAATCCAAATGCAGGTGATCTGACCCATTAGCTCATGCTAATTCCAATTCATCACTTGTCCTGTGGCATCATCTGCAAAACTTTACATCCTTCTTTTGATACATGCAATTTATAAATTATGTAAAAGTTGTCTCAGCCTTAATTACTTGCTGTGGGCAAATAAAGAAGTCTGTAAATAAATATATTTTTAAAATTTAAAATGTAATCATGGTTGCTAGTGCATACCATTATTTTGCTAAAAGACAAGCACCTGTTGTTTATGAAAGTTGCTCCACGCAAAGCTAAACCAGTGTTGCTTAGGCTACTTATTCTCGATAACTGCCTGGTATGCGCATGAATATACTGCAGACTGTAAGAAACTGTACCCATGTTGTGAAACGAGATTGCATGCAAGTGATAGGTATAAGTCCCATGCTTGTTTACTAGGCATATGAAAGTACTGACAAGGACAATGCACTACTGAGCCAAAAGAACATAGGTGTTTCTGAATTGCCCAGGATCCCAGTTAAGATAGAGAACCCAGTCTGTTACAATGAATATCTGAAAACAACATTAGTCTTTCTCTTTTTACCTCTCCTGAGGGTACTGAGCTGCTTGCATACTGTTTCACTGATAGCTTAAGGTTCACTTCGGTCACTTTGCTCTGCTTAATTAATGAACAGATCCAAACAAAGGGTCACTTTGATCAAAGCAATATTTGGGCGTAAACAGCAGGCAAAATAATAAGTGACTAATGTCCTGGAAAAGTTAGTGCAACCTTCCTTTCTGTTGTCTCAGCTACTTTATTGCTAAATTGACTGACTGGATGATTGGCTTGTTAGATGAGAATTTATGTGTATAACAAAGCAAATGGTACACCATTTTCAGGGAGGGTGCCTCTTTTTATCGATATCTTGAAACTAGGTCTTTTGTTACGGGAGTCAGCCAAAAATCTAAATTCAAAGTGAGCATTCAAATATAATAATGGACATTTGTCTCAGAATGTTTTGTTTTTCCAGGCAAAGTTAATAGCTCACTCCTCTTTGCTTCCTTAGCACCTATGTTTATTTCATTTATTGCACTTATCACATTGTGTTATTTTATTTGCGAATGTTATTTATACTCCCTAGATATTTTGTGGCTTTGCATTTTTAATGAACATTAGCACTTAGTTTAGTAGTTGATATCATGAAATGAGGAAGAAATCAATGAGTGAATAAATAAACCTTTCCCAGTTGCTAAGAAGTGGGCTCTAGAATCCTGGGGTGTAACATAGAAGAAGAGAAAATATATCAAAAAGGAAGGCTAGTGACAACCTTTCCTCCGGTGTGTTTATTTGTAAGGGTGTGTATGGATAGTTAGTACAGAACTAAAATTAATGCTACAGGTAATGTGATGGGTTAGGAGAAAATAATGATTGTAGTTGTGCACAAGTACAGACAAATTCACGCTCCATTGAAAGGTGGTTTTCACAAATAAAATAATACAATAACTCAGAACCAAAACTGGAACACTTAATGCCTCTAAGCTGCAATTTTCTAATTGTCAAAATGATGATAATGGTACTTCACTGATATATCTCTGAGAGCTGATATAAGCAATAAATAAGAAAATATGTAGATTTATTGATGGATAGTCAATTAAAGATCACTGTTTTAGTTTAGATTTTGCCCCTTTTGAACTGGTCCATGCTATTTTAAATCCTCTGACTGTCCATTCATAGAAAGAAAGAAAAATAGCTATTTTCTGTGGTTGCTGTGTAAACCCAGGGTTTCTGCTCCACCCAGCAAGATTTCCTCACATATTGATATAAGTGCAGATAATTCAAGTGGACAGGAACCTAACTGATAAAAAATGAGGCTGATGGAAAAGCTGGCATTAAGGATACTGGCTGAATTTTTCTCCTAAAATCACCAGCTGATTGGTGATAGCTAAGTAGGGGAGACATTGATGATACTTAAACAAAATTCAAGTGTTTTTTAACACTTGAATACACATACAAAACCAAATATTTAATGATTCAATTAAAAAAAAGTTTAGTGCTTCATCTGGATGAATTTTCCATTTCAACCAATCCAAACAAAAAATTATTTGGTTATTGCTCTGTTCCAAGAGTTAAAATCCTTTCAAGACAAAAAGAAATTAGTAGGATAGTATATGCTCTTAAGAAGTCCAATGTCTAGTGGGGAAAATAAGGTAATGTTACACAAATAACCTTGATTGTATCAAAATATAATTTGATGATTACCAAAAATTAGGCATAAAGCTTATTAGAGGCTCTTGGCACTGTGTGGTTACTAGCATAGAATTTATTACACTGAACCCCCATTTTCTTAAACTTTATTTGTAACAAATATTTATAAATAGGGATATGGATGAATAGGAATTAATGGATATCTTTGATATTTCCATATTGAATGTAGCATTTCCCAAGTAGGATATGTAGTCTGTTCATTTGCTGGATTTTGGCTTCTCAATCACAGTGCTCATAGTAATGGTGCCCACCATTCATGTTTGTATCTCAATGAATCATATCGCCACATAGCTTATTTAGGACTTGTAAATAGCATCTCCCTATTCATCCAATCAATTATCAAATCCTATTGACTTTACATCTTTAATATTTCTCAATTTCTTAAATCCTCATCATCCTTATTTACATGGACTAAACTAAGTGACTTTATTGTCTATTACTTAAAGTATTGTGATGCTCCCCTCCCTTTTTTTCTGATTCTCTGCGCTAAGGATGCCGTGTTTTAAAGGAAAGTCTGCCCATATCATTTTCTAGTTTATAACACTTCAGTGGTCTCTCATCATCTTTTGGGCAAAGCTAAATTCTATAGCACAGCTTACAGGGACCTCCACAGTGTGGGCTCTGCTTCTCTCTCTCTTTATCACCAACTCCTCTTTCACAAAAGATTTTCCAATAATAACAACAATGATAATTATTGGGATTCTTAAAAGATACTCTCTTTCAAATTCCTGAGCTTTTACTAAAGTTTTGCCCATGTTTATAATTTTCTCTTTCTTAAAAAAATTTGTCTAAGTAACCTCTTTTCATTCTCTAATATTAAAGTCCATTGTCTTTTCCACTAATACATCCCACACAGTCCAAACCCAAAGGATGTGTGAAGTGAGCTACGTTTGTACTAGCAGACTGCTCACCCATCTATCCTAGGATCGTATTATGGTGGTTAAGACTGGGGCTCTGAAGGAAGTGACTAGGGCTTCCAGTCCTTTCTCTACCACTTTGGGAAGTTACTTTAACCTTTCCAACATACCCTATTCTCATCCTAATGAAGTTTAAATAATAGTTAAATCATCAAGTTGTAGTGAAGACCGCATGATATTATGCAAATAGAACAGAAGGCCCAACACATAAAGACTCAACAAATATTGCCTTTTGCACCAGCCCTTGACACATTGAAATGAAATTATTTCTTAATGTTTTCCTCACTAGACTGTAAAGATTTCAAGAGGAGATAGAGCCCCTGCTTATTCATCTGTGTACCTCCAGAGGAGGGCCCGATGCCTGACACATGGCCACTACCTCGTCGCTGTTTGTTGAACCAAAACAAGCATATGGACCTTGCTTTACCATTTGTACACAGTATTGGGAATATGGTCACATTGTAAAAAACAAAAACAAAAAACAAAACACACAAAATAAAACTCATTCTCTACATATTCAGATACAGCATCTATTTTGTAGATGAGGAAATTAGGGCATGAAGGAATGAAAGTAATGTCCCAAGTCAAAAACTAGTAAGCAGCAGACTAGGTCTGGCACTAGATTTTCTGCGAGCAAAGCCTTTGTAACATGAACTCTAGCACATCACATGCACAGTATGGAAACACTGTTGCTCTGAAAGCTGTCCTCATTAACTTTGACTGTCAGACATGGTATTCAAGCTTGTCATCATTTGCATCAATGCATCAGGGAATTCAGGTTTTGCATCAAACAAAAGCCACAGGTGTGATTCTGTGGGCAACAGAATGCATTCAGGAAATAACACTCTACTGATGCTTGAGCACACCATAGTTAATGGAAATTGCAGTGGGCAACTTGATTGAAATGAAGCATTGGACTGAATGAGAAGCTCTTCATAAAATACTTGTCCTGGTAGGAAAAAGTTTGTTCAAGAAGAAAACAAAATAAGTGTGACTTTCTACTGTCTAAAAAAATATATATCTACCATAAATAGGGCATAAGGAATACAAGTAATTAAATAGGGCATAAGGAATACAAGTAAGTATCAAATCATTTTCTTTGGTAAAATCTAAATGCATTAGCGGAGCAGGAAGGTTAGATTTTTGCCGCTAACTGGCACTAGGAACATCAGGCATGCTGTATTTGGCCTGATCCACTCTCACTAGTGTTTCTGGGCTAGAGCTTTATCTGATTCCTAGAAGGACTTCCTTTCAGACTGCTCTCTAGAACTTGTCCATTCTTCACAGAGAAGAGCGTATCTTTTCTCTACCTCATAGCTTCCTCAATACACAGGAATCATAGGCACTATGATGTAGTATATTATATTCCAGTAGTAATATATTAGGTTGAAGCATGTAGAACTGCCCATATTTAACAATTTTGACCTACAAAAATAGTAGTTTCATTTTTTTTCTAATAAACTATATGGGCTTTGAACTCACAAACTACTATCTAGTCTTCATGTTGGTATTCTTAAGATCTGAGAACGTTTTGTTTGGAAAGTTGCGAAACAACCATACAAAAAGCCCTAAAATATATAAAACATGGATCTAGATGCCTGTGGGTATGTGTGTGTATGTACAGTGTATTTGTATCCATATATACAATGTATGAAGTAATGAAAGTAATTGAGAAGGGGAAGAAAGTCAACATTTTTTTTTCACTGCCTCTCAGATGCTCCACTGCATGTGAAGGGCTCTTTTCTTATTTTTTATTTCAGCTTCACAGCCTCGAGACTTTGACCTCATTGTACCTATTACAGAAACAAACAAAGAGCCTCAAATAAAGCAAACCACTTAATCAAAATTATGTAGGTTTAGCCAGGCTTTAGTTTATACCCTAGCCCGGTTGTCTGAAAAAATCTCCCTTGTTTCTAATGCACATTGCCACCACACATCTTACACTTTTATTTTGTCACAATTTATGTGCATATAAATTCCATGAAAGTCAAAATCTAATCAGGGCAGGGACATGATCGGATACTTCTGTGAGTGCTCAGGAGTCAGTGGCCTCGAGTCAGTGCAACATGACAGACACACTGCCATCCCCCACACCTGGCACCAACATGAAATCACCGAAGTCAGCTCTGCAGACTGTGAAACTTACATACAATTCTCTTTCTTCGGTGACATTGGGAAAACAGCAATCTCCGCCACAGAAGAACAACTCAACACAAAGCATGAGTGTCAGGAGTGTCATTTTGTGAAGAGACCTAAAATTATTGTGCCAGTTTCTATCATTCTAGTCATAGTGGCTCTGCCTATAATGGTAGCGAGGAAATAGTTCTATATATATATATATATATATATATATATATATATATATATATATATATAGCTTTCCTGTATGGTACCTAGTCAATAAATATTTGTAGATCTATTACTTCTTAGCTTTAAGTTTATCCTCCTTTCAGAGTTGTTGCATTTTGTTATTTATTCACCAGGTCAAACGTGTATACACAAAGACTTGAGATGTTCAAAGGATCTGAGATATTGACCGTTAAGCTTGTTGTGAGAATTATTAAGCTAGAGCTTAGAGATGAAAGTTTCCTCAATATAAATCCCAATCAGTGAACTGGGGCCTTGTGATTATGTTTCTAATAGTAATTAGGGTTATGCATCAAATAGATAAAGGATCTCAGGTGTGTTATATGAGTCTTTTGGTGCCCCCAGAAACCTGATTCATTGATGTTCTGCTCCAATGTTTAAAAGTTTGGTTTTAATCATGTGTTTTTCATATGGAAGTGATACTGGTTATTCTTCCTCAATGTCATTATGACACAAAAAAAACATCAGCAATAGCTACAAGATGTCTAAGGTCATTAATCACCAGAGAAATGCAAATCAAATCCACAATAAGGTATCACCTCACATTTGTTAGACTGGCCATTCATCAAGAAGGCAAGAGATAACAAGTATTGATGAGGATGGAGAGAAAAGAGAACCTTGTTCATTTTGGTGGGAATGTAAACTGGTATAGCCAGTATGAAAAGCAGTATGGAGGTTCCTCAGAGAGTTGAAAATAGAACTATCATATGATCCTGTAATTCAACTTCTCATTATATTCCCAAAGAAAATGAAAACAGGATCTTGGAGATATATCTGGACTCCTGTAGCATTATTCACAATAACCAAGATATGGGAACAACCAAGTGTCTGTCAACAGATAAGTAGATAAAGATATGTTAAATGTGATGAATGGAATATTATTCATATGTAAGAAAGAAGGAAATCCTGCTATTTTTGATAACATGGATAGATCTTGAGAGCATTATATTAAGTGAGGTAAGTTAGACAGAGAAAGAAAAATATTGTAAGGTATCACTTACATGTAAAATTCAGAAAAGCCAGAGGAGAATGGTAGTTACCTGGGGCTGGAGTGTGGGAGAATTGGGGAGGTGTTGGTCAAGGGTACAAACTTGCAGTTAGAAGATGAATAACTTTTGGAGATCCAATGTACAACTTAGCAATTTTAATTAACAATAATGTATTATATACTTCAAAGTTGCCAGGAGACTAGATCTTAAATGTTATCATCACAAATATTATGTGACATAATAGAGGTATTAGCTAACACCACAGTGGTAATTATTTTGGAATATATAAATGTATCAAATCAACACTTTGTAATGTTAAACTCACACAATGTGATACATTAATTATATTTCAATTTTTAAAAGTGTACTATTCACTGGATCCCATATTATCTCATTGTCTCAATATGAGCAAGGTATCATTATTATCCATTTTATAAATGACAAAACTATACATAGAGAAGTACAGCACAAAGTGACTAAACTAATAAGGAGTAGACTCAACATTGCTACCTAGATTAATCTGATCCCAATATCTGAACAGTTATCAATAGTGATTTGTTGAAGTGATTCTGTTTGGGAAATCACCACCACAGTCAGTATAAGTTTCCATCATGAATTTTGACGTAGATAAAATTTACATGTTACAATAGCAATTAATATTACAGAAAACATGGACAAGTTAAAATAAGAAAATAGGAAGTGATCCCAATTTCTACATATCCAGAGACAACTACTACTTACACTTTGTGTAAATCTTTTCTATAACTCTTCTGGCAGTCTGGGCACATGCCTAGAGGACATATACCGATTCTGATGTGCTATGTATAGATCTACATATAAATTTGAGTCATCCTGTGATCCTGCATCATTATTTTTATCTACCCTCAGGGCTGTGGATAGCCAGTCTACTGATGTACAGAAGATTTTTAGGGAAAACCAATATCAACAGTGAAACCTATGGGGTTATTCATAACAGGCAAATACTCAAATCTTTCCACATTTACTTTTTTTTAAAAAAATTATTTTTAATTGCATTTACTGGGGTGATATTAGTTAGTTAATTATATTATATAGGTTTCAAGCATGCATTTCTATGATATATGATCTGTGTATTACACTATGTACCCACCACCCAAAGTCTAATCTTCCATATCCATATATTTGGCCCCTTTTACCCTTTACTAGTCCCTACCCCCTTCAATCTGATAACCACTATACTATGTTTGTGTCTATGAGTTTCAGTTTTATATTCCATACTAGAGGCCAGGTGCACGAAATTCATGCATGGGTAGGGTCCCTAGGCCTGGATGGCGATCAAGGCTGATCTGCGGGGCAACTGGCAGGGTGTTTGGGGAGCCCCCCACTCTCATCCGCCTTGGCTGGCCTGGCGCTGCCTGCTTGCCGGCCCCGCCCCCTGCCACCATGGCTAGTCAGGGCCTGTGTGCTGGGGGCAGCTCCTGCATTGAGCATCTGCCTCCTGGTAGTCAGTGCACATTATAGCAACAGGTCATTCTACCTGTTGTTCTGCTGTTTGGTTGATTTGCATATTAGGGTTTTATATAGATAGATATGAGTGAAATTATATGGTTCTTAGCTTTTTCTAACTTATTTTGATTAGCATTAAAGACTCAAGGTCTATCCATGCTGTTGCAAATAGCAATATATAATTTTTCTCATGCCTGAGTAGTATTCCATTGTATATATGTACCACATCTTTATCCAATCATCCATTGAAGGACACTTTTATTGTTTCCATGTCTTGGCCACCATGAATAATGCTGCAATGAACATAGGGGTGCACGTATTATTGTGAATAAATGTTTTCAAAATTTTGGGGTAGATACCCAGAAAAGGGGTTGCTCAATCATATGGTAACTCTATTCTTAATGTTTGAGAAACTTTTATATTGCTTACTACAGTGGCTGCATCAATTTATATTCTCAGTAGGAGTGAGGGTTCCTTTTTCTCCACAATCTCTCTAACGCTTGTTATTACTTGTCTTATTGATAATAGACATTCTAACAGGTGTGACATGGTATCTCATTGTAGTTTTGATTTGCACTTCCCTAATAGCTAGTGAAATGTAGTATATTTTCATAAATTTGTTGGCCATTTGTATTTCTTCTGGGGAGAAGTGTCTATTTAGGTCCTCTGTCCATTTTTTCTTTTTTAATTCTCACCCATGTATATATTTTTAAATTGATTTTTAAAGAGAGATAGAGAGAAACATCCATCAGTTACCTCCCATAAGAGTTCTGACTGGGGATTGAACCCACAACCCAGACATGTGCTCCGACCCAGAATTGAACCCCAACCCTTTGGTGCATGGGAGGACACTCCATCCAACTGAGCCACTCTGCCAGGGTCTCTGCCCATTTTTAAATTGGATTGTATGTTTGTATGAGTTATTTATATATTTTGTATATTGACCACTTTTCAGGGTTGTTGTTTGCAAATATCTTCACCCAGTTGGTTACCTTTTTATTTTGTTGGAGGTTTCTTTTGCTGTGCAGAAGCTTTTTAGTTTGATATAGTCCGTTCATTCATTTATTGATTTTCTGTTTGGATGATCTATCTAGAGCTGTCAATGGAATATTTAGGTCCCCTACTATGATTGTGTTTTTGTCAGTTTTTCTCTTTAGTTCTATTAGTAGTTGCTTTATATGTTTTGGTGCTCAATGATTGAGTGCATATATATTGAGAAGTGTTATATCTTCTGGATGTAGTATCCCCTTTATCATTATAAAATGTTCATCTTTGTCAGTTCTTACCTTTTGTTATCTTGAAATATATTTGTCAGATATAAGTATGCCTACACCTGCTTTTCTATGGATGCTATTTGTTTGGAGAATTGTTTTCTACACTTTCACTTTGAGTCTATCTTTGTCTTTGCAGTTTATATGTGTCTCCTGAAGGCAGCATATGGTTTCCAGAATGTTGATTGCCAGAGAATCATGACTGTACCCCTGTGTTTTGTTCTAGCCCAGGTCACTGGGCTCAGCTGCAGCTCATACTACCCACTCCTACAGGAAGGCTCACTAAGTCACATTGCTCCTACCAGCTGAAGGGAGTGCCAGCCACAATCTGATTCCTCCCCTCTCTGGAGTGAGTTGCACAGTGAGCACTGAGCAGCAGGGCTGCATATGTGACTTTTTTGATCTCTTCTCCCTTCTTGCTCCCCAGTTTGCTCCTACTTGCCCACCTTTAGATGTTTCAATGCATGGATCTCTCAGATGTGTTTGAGCATTGAGCAGGGAATCCTTTGTTGTGTTACAGCTGTTCAAATTGTCGAGACTTCCAGGGCAGAGTCCAAGTAGGTCTCTCATGCCACCATTCCTCTGATGTCACTCCTCACATTAACTTCTGATTAACTCTCTTTTTAACTTCACTTTTACTGTAACTTCAAAATCATCCCACATACTAATAGGAATGCCTTTGGATTTAGCTAATTAAGCTATCCCCAAAGGCTAATATTCTATTTAATGAGAGACCTCAAATCATTGCTCATTAATCAAACAACTGACTGCAAAGCATTCTGTTATTCTTACAATTAAAGCAAGTAAGACCAGAAAGTTAGATGGACTTCGTTAAATGAGACAAGAGTCTACATTCATTACCCTGGTATAGTTGTGGGTAAAGTTCATTTAAAATATAACCTTAATGTAAAAACAGTGATTTTACAAGTGTTTATATTTTAATACTTATTTTTGAGATTGTTGGTACTGGATAACCCAGAATGAGGTATAACAGGATGGTCTTAGCTGCAAACAACACTGAATTATGATTCAGTTGCTTAAGCAGAAAAGATTTATCATCTTATGAAAATGGCTCCAGGGTTAATTAAATCCTTGGCCTAACAATGTCATAAAGGATCCATATGTTTTCATGTTTCTTTTCTGACATCTTCAGGGTGCCAGTCTAATATAATTCATGGTTACAGGCTGATTTACAAAGTTGTAGGCATTGTAGGAAGACTGTCATCAGAAAAAGAAGGCCTTTTCTTCCCCCATTGGTGATAATCAGTTTTATGTGTCAACTGGGATAAACTATAGTACCCAGTTTTATAATTAAACACTAATCTAAGTGTTACTATGTAGGTATTTTTTAGATGTGGTTATCATCTACAGTTACCTTCAAAAGGGAGATTATTCTGAATAATCTGAGCGGGCCTCATCAATCAACTGAAATTCTTTAGGAATAGACCTGAGTATTACTTGTGAAGAAGAAATTTCACCTCTGGACTATAACATAAGCCACAGCATGGGAGGTTTCATCCTTCCCTCCCTGACAGCCTGCCCTATGGATTTTGGACCTGTCTGGGCAGTCCAAAATTATATGAAATGATTCTCTACAATCTTTCTTATATGTGTACTAGAGGCCTGGTGCATGAAAATTCGTGCACTCAGGGGGGTCCTTCAGCCCGGCCTGTGCCCTCTGACAGTCTGGGAGCCCTCAGAGGATGTCCTAAGCCACAGTCTGGCCTCCCTCTGCAGGAGGCAACTGGGTGGGCTGATCAGGGGATGGGGCAGGCGGTGAGCGGCCGGCCCTGCTCCCCCCCATTACCCCTCCACCGCTGCTGGTAGCTGTAGGCCCCCCCATTGCCATCCCCTCCCTCTGCGTGTGCCTTGGCTGGCCTGGCATCACCTGCTCGCCGGCCCCGCCTCCTGTCAACTGGCCATTCCACTGTTCAGTCAATTTGCATATTATGCTTTTATTATATAGGCTATTGCTAGTCTATTTATCTGATGAACCTTGATTGATAAACCACGTTTTTGTTCATTTGTTAATCAGGGATAAAAGCTTTACCAAAAGCTACTCCCAAAGGTCTTCCTGCCACATCACATTGGCAAAACTGTATTAGATGTTTCTTCTGAAAAAGTTACTGTAAAAGGTAAAGTAATTTCTGCTTATTAGGAGTTACCTCCAGTCTCAGAGTAGGGTGGACAGAGGGATGAAAATGCAGATTTTCTTAGCAAAGCAGTGGATAGTCATTAGTGAAATGTTTACAGAAGAAAACTATCAGCATCCTTTCCTCACAAGCAAGGGTATAACATTACATAACAGAAAGATGATCAACCCACGAATAATTTTATGGTTCCAAAACTCTATCCAAAATCTTCATGAAATATTAGCTTTGTCCCATTACCTCTCGGTCCTTCAGTTTAATCTTCAATAAAAATGAAGAAGCAGAACTAAATGAACTTCAAGCTCTTTCTAGCTTGTTCTGGGATAGAGCTGCGATTCTGTTCTGTATAAATTTGGTGAAATTGAACACATCCTCCTGAACCAATTCATATTTTTCCTCCTGTATTAAGTCCTCTATTACAGCCTCACAGAGTAAACTTCCACTCAGCATTTTATCAAGCCCCTATTATCATACACAGGAGGAAGCTGTTTATATAAAAAATTCATAAAACTAGGAAGAATAAGATATAACTCCTATTTTATCATCCCTTTTCCTCTGTCCCTGCTACTCAAGACTCAGGCCAGGCTTTACTGTTCACGAGCTGCCCCCATGGGTGCCTGGCACACATGTTCTTCATGTTAGACTCTGAGTGTTGAAGACCAAAGCATTTTCATGTTTATATTTTTATTTACAACTTTTAACACTTCTTAGAATCTAGCTAGGGAAGTTTCTTGACTATAGTTATTTTTTTGCATGGAAAATTAATAAGAGAGTACAACAATGTTGCTGTCTTTTTCTTATAATGCTTTTTTTGTTGCTGGACACATATTTTCCCATAATTGGATGAATTCAGATCTGTCATTAGGTTATAGTAAAGGCAAATATATAATCCAAGAACAGAATCGCATTAGATAAAGGAGTCAATCTCACACTTTCATTAAAAATAAGTTATTTTACTTGGACACGCATACAAAACATTACGTAAGAAGCCAGATCAGTTTCTCTGTGCTGGATCCCACCATCCTACATTATGAATAATACATTGAATAACTCCTTGTTACCTGCATAGTTTGGGAAATTATCAGCAAAAAATATGGTTGAAAAACGTGTATGCTATCAAAATCTTTCTTAAAACTAAGGCATTTTATCAGCTGTCAAACCATGACAGCTCTTTCCCGTGTGAAAATTAGGACAGAGACAGCAATAATGAGTTTCCAGAGCTGTGCCACTACTTGGTATTTAAACTATGATCTTCCCAATTTGATGAGAAAAGAAGCTGCCTTTTTCATGACAGAAAATGTAGAGATTGGAGCATCATCTGACATAAAAGAGATAGCAATAAAATTGTGGTAGATGATCATTTTACTGAAAAGAGTCTAAAATTGGAAATTCTATTATTAATTAATAACATGACCCTGGGAAAATCAATCTCTATGATCTTAATTATCCTTGTTCATAGACTAAGAAGTTTGGAATTGATGATCTTCAATGACCCTTTGAAATTCTTATATTTCAGCGCTGACTAACCAATTTCTAAAATGAAACTTAAAAAAAAAGACAAGAGCAGGCTCTTTGGGTTGGGTTGAATCTCTCACCAATGTATTATGGTCTAAATGGTCTAAATAAAAAAAAAATGAGACCCCTGTCTTTGGCCCAAAAATGAAATTATGGAAATGTCAAATATTTTAGTTTGTTTTTTATTGAAGGTCCCAGGATGATATCATGTGAGGCTTTTTTGAGATGATATTTTGTGCTTTCAAAAGAAATAAATAAACCAAGTAGCAAAGCTCACTTTGAACACTTTGAAAGCAAAGGCTGTATTATAAAACTACCCATCAGTTTGATTCACTATTTTTTCCAAACCATTTTTATCTAATACAACCTTAAATATTCTTGTGTTTTTAGAGAGTATGGCAAGCCCAACATTTTAAAGATGGTATAAATGGTAAGCACTGAGTGGCAACAGCGATCTTGAGAAACATAAACAAAGTTGGAGGAATCATGCTTCTTAATATTAAAGTATACTACAAGGCCATAGTAATAAAAACATCATGGTGCTGGAATAAAAGCAGACATGTAGATTTACGCCTTTATAGTTAATTAATATTTGACAACAGAGGCAAAAACACACAAAGGACTAAAGATAGTCTATTCAATAAATGGCGTTGGGAAAATTGGACAGATACATGCAAAAAAAAAATGAAACTAGACCACCTTCATACACCACACACAAGAATAAAGACCTAAATGTTACACTGAAAACCATAAAAATCCTAGAAGAAAACATAGGCAGTAAAATCTCAGACACTTCTCATAGCAATATTTTTTTCTGATATATCTCCTCAGGAAAGGGAAACAAAAGAGAAAAAAAAAGGAATACTTCGAACTAAAGAGTTATGCATAGCAAAGGAAACCATCGACAAACAAAATAAAAAGACAACAAACTGAATGGGAGAACATATTTGCAAATGATACATCTGATATCCAAAAGCTTATAAAGAACTTATAAAAGTTAACACACACACAAAACAATCCAATAAAAAAGGGCTAAAGACCTGAATAGACACTTCTCCAAAGATGACATACAGATGGTGAATAGACATATGAAAAGATGCTCAATGTCACTAATCGTCAGAGAAATGCAAATTAAAACCACAGTGAGATGTCACTTCACATCTGTCATAGTGGCTATCATCAATAAATCAACAAAAGTGTTAGGAGAAAAGGGGCAACCCTTTTGTACTGCTGGTGAGAATGCAGATCAGTGCAGCCACTGTGGGGAGGTAGTACTCAAGAGTAGATAGGATATATGGTTCCCCCATGTCCTCACCCAAACTAGATATGGTAAGCCTTCAGTTAAAAACAAAGTTGGAGGAATCATGTACCTTTTCTGTGATAGTGTTTACATGATTGTCCACATTGACACATTTCTTAGAGCTATGGTCTAGAAGAGCTGAATTTTACCTAAGTCATTCCTCTGTGAACCTGCCTTTGGGACAGTCTAAGAATTCATAAACAATTGTCTTTCTTTTCCCTTCAATTGACTACATTAATATAATCAACAATCATACACTATATTACATGCAGGATGTAGGGTATACACATTTAATACATAAGAATTGTAGGAACATTTATACCTTTCTTTTGCTCTTAATGCCTTTCTCTTATATAAAAACATTTTATCTTGCTGCTCTTGTCACAGAGACTCTGAAGTCTTGTTATATTTAAAACTTGTGCCCTGGTGCACAGATTTATGCACATTGAAAGGAAATTAATTAGAAGGTGGCCAGTGGGGTGGGACTGGGTGAGACGGGCCAGACTCACCCTGGAGTCAACCTCCCATGGTCGGCCGGCCACAGTTAGGGTGGCTGGAATGGCGTCTGCAGAGTGAGTGGGGTCCCTCCGGCAGGTGGGGTCCCTCGGCCTGGCCTGCGAGGATCAGGCCAAAAGTGGCTCTCCAACATCCCCAAGGGGTCCTAGGTTTTGAGAGGGCAGTTCTTGGGTGATGCACCCAGGAATTGGGCTCCCTCCTCTCTGGTTCCGGGGTGCATCACCCGAGAATCGCAGCTGCCAAGTCACCGCAGCTCAGCAGCTCCTGTGTTGAGTGTCTGCCCCCTAGTGGTCATTGTGTGTCATAGCTACCAGTCAGCAGGTCGCTTAGCCTTTTATATATATAGATGATGCATTATAATGTTTCCTACCATACTGAAGAGTTAAGAAAAATGTAATCAAATTTGGAAGGTTTTCATCAAATATATAAGTATATATATTTTATTGATTAAGCATGCATATTCTCTAAAGCAATGTTTCCCAACTATTTTTGACCACTAATTCTCAACTAATGAAAATTTCCCTGAGCTGTGCATTTTATGATTTGTATTATGAGAACAGTGGTACCTTCTTAAGTTTCTCAGGCATTATATGATATTCTAATATCACATGTAATTTTTTAATATATGTATGTATCTCCTGAGTTTTCTCCCAGAATTCCTGCATCCAATTTTCTCTTTCACTCCCTCTTCTCTTTAAAAACATATGTTCTGTACTGTGTTCACATCTCCTCTACATCATCTCAGGACTGCACCTTAGCCTTCCTTCACATTGGCCCTCCACAACTGCTCTGCCTTGTTATGAATCTTCTGGACATTAGCTAATAGAAACAAAGGATAGATTTTTATGATTTCATTCTGGCAACCTTTAAAATAGTAATTTTAGTTGTTAGAGGTGTAATAAAAATAGAAATAAAACCCACAAAGTATAAGCATTCAAACCCCACTGTCTTTGTTAGTCTTTCTCCAAGGAAATTAGCAACATGCCTGCTGAGACCTGCTCATTTTAATCAGACTCTGGTGAACCTTGCTATCATGTTTTCAAGAGACGATAGATAAAAGGAAGCTCAATTGCCTTGTTTGCCTTTGCAGAAAATAGCTCTCACGGACCTTAATTTTGCATGCCCTATCTTGTGCAAATAAGTGTTAACTAAAAGTAGGTTGAATAATGGTCATTCCCAGAATATTCAGATCTGCCAGAACTTGTGACTATGTTACTTACATGAAAAAAAAATTGACTTTCCATGTTACTAAAAATCTACATACCATATAGTCAATTGAGGATACTCTGGAATTATAACTGTTTTTCTGTTAATAAATTAATATTTTAAACTAGCCATTTTGATGTTTTTTGAACATGGTAGGAATGTCTCTCAGTTAAGGCTTGTATTTATTATCTATTGATGCATAAGAAATTACCCCAAAACTCAGTTGGTTAAAACAACAATTATACATAACCTCACAGATGTTTTGGGTCAAGAACTTGACAGTGGCTTAGTTGAGTGGCTCTACTTAGGATTTCCTATGATCTTGCAGTCAGCATGTTGGCCAGGTTTCAGTCATCTGAAAGATTGGCTAAGCTGGATAATCCACTTCAAGATGGTTTATCCTCATGTCTGCAGGCAGGAGTCCCAAGGTAGTCACCAGAGAGCCACTTCTAAGAGATGCTTCCTTGATACGTCCTCAGGACAGCTGACTTCACTCTAAAAGATCAAGACAAAGCTTCCATGTTGTTTATGACCGCCTTTCAGATGTGGCACACAATCACTTCTATTTTATTTGATTCATTAGCAGCTAATATAAAAGTCCAGTCCACATTAAAGAAAAAGGGAATTTGGATTCTGTTTTTGAAGATATATCAAAGAATTTGTGGACTTCTTTAAATCATGACAGGCCTTTGCTCTAAGGTCTTCCCACTGTCACTGTTGACAATTTCTACTCTTTAAAAAAATCTCTATCTCTATCTCTATATCTATATCTATCTGTTATTGATTTAAGAGAGAAAAGGAGAGGGAGAGAGAGAGATAGAAACATCAATGATGAGAGAGAATCATCAATTGGCTGCCTCCTGCATGCCCACACCCCCTACTGGGAATTGAGCCTACAACCCGGGCATGTGCACTGACTGGGAATAGAAAACAGAGGCCTCCTATTTCTTAAGCTGACACTCAACCACTGAGCCATATCAGCCTGGCATAATTCTCTACTCATTTACTTCTGCTTGACTAACTCCTTCAACTTTCAAGTCCTGGCACAAGTCTACTTGTCAGTGAAATCTATGACTATTGTAGCAGATCTGGGTGTTCTGCCCAGATCCCCTCATGTTCAGTTTATTGCCTTATGCCTTTTCCTAGCTTTCGTTCTCACACCTGCATCTGTGACACTCTGGAGGATTGGAGCTGTTTTGCCTTTTGCAGAGATCACAGAGGGCCTGAAAATTTACATTCCATTTTACTTCTACTAGGGTGGCCCTTAACCAATGACTGTCTGATGTTGCAGCATAACCTGGAATGATCTGTCTGTCCTTCACGCCGAGGAAACGTCCACTCTTTCTGGGGAAAATCTCTTACTTAATGAAAACATTTCTTTGTGAAAGTGTCCTTGTCTTTCAAGCAGAATTAATTGCCACCTATCAGTGACATTTCAGTGACATCTTATAAAAGACTCTCTTTTAGCCATAAATGTGTCCAGATTTTCACTTAGAGTTTTGCCTCTTTCTCTATAGATTGAACTTGAAGAACAAAAGCCTCCCTTGTTCAAACTTGTATTTCTAGTGCCTTATAGAATGTCTATGTATATTAGATCTCAATAAATATTTCTTGAATTAATAACATTAAGGAAAAGGAAGAGAGGCAACATTTAAACTTTATCTTGCCAGCCAAAAAAATGGGATATTCTCCCAGATATTTTGTGAAAATAGATTAATATTTGTGATGGACTAAACAAAACTACTATAGCAGTCTCTTGCCAATTTTTTCCTATGTTTTTAACTATTATTTTTCAATGATTAAATATATTTTCCTATTTTTTTCATAGGGTTGCCAGCAGTAATTGTGAAGATCTATCTTTAATAGCTTCACAGTAAGTAGAAATACATTTTTTTCAAAGTCTTCAAGTACAGTATGAAGGTCCATATTTGTATTTGGCTAGCTAGGCAATTGTGATCTGCTTCTTCAATAATCCAAAAGTCAGTAGAGAAATAAGCAAAGACTAGGACATACTACCAGTTTTATAAAGAGTCCTAGGCCTGGTTATAGTGTTGAATACAGTTCTTGCTACATTTTTTTGTATTTGAATATTGGGTGGAGGTGAAGGAGTTTGGGTGGAGCAATAGAATTTTGGCACTGGGAAGTGAGCCAAGGGGCTTCAACGTTGCTGTAAGTCCACAGAGGGTGTCCTATTTTCATTTTATACCAGATTACAGAATGTCAAAATTGGATGTATAATAGACACCATCTCCTTTATTATCCTGAAAGACTCTCACAGCACAGAAACATTAAAAAAAAAATTTAATGTCACACAGAAAATGAGTGGTAAAACTGACATGAGACCTTTGACACCCAGGCTGGTCCATATGTTTATTTATAATCCTAGAGGCCCAGTGCACGAATTTGTGCATGGGTGGGGTCTGGCTGGCCCTGGCCCTAATCAGGCTGGGGGGCAGACACGACCGGGGGCCGGGCCCAGCAGGGGGAGGGGCCGCAGGTGGTTGGCCGGCCCCACCTCCTGGTCAAACTCCTGGTCAAACTCCCTGTCAAGGGGACAATTTGCATATTAGCCTTGTATTATATAGGATACTAGAGGTCCGGTGCATGAAATTTGTGCACGCAGGAGGGTCCCCTCAGCCCAGCCTGCACCCTGTCGCAGTCTGGGAGCCTAAGTCATCAATCAGACATCCTTAGCACTGCCAAGGAGGTGGGAGAGGCTCCTGCCACCACCGCTGCGCTCACCATCCATGAGCCTGGCTTCTGGCTGAGCGGCACTCCCCTGTAAGATTGCACTGACCACCAGGGGGAAGCTCCTGCATTGAGCATCTGCCCCCTGGTGGTAAGTGTCCATCATAGCGACCAGTGATTCCACCGTTCGGTCGATTTGCATATAAGCCTTTTATTATATAGGATAGATATTATATCGTTCTTAGAAAGCTTTTTAGTGACATGCAACACAATTCACTTGAAAATCAATATTAACAAAACAGAAATAGAGGGGTGCCATTTGAGGTAGTACATGCAGAACACTTGTTGATCTATTACTCAGTGGTCTAGTTCAGCAGTCGCCAACGGGTGGTCCACGGACCACTGGTGGTCCATGAGATCTGAAAGGTTGGCGACTGCTGGTCAAGTTAATCCTAACATGCTCCTTTCCAGAGTTTATCAGGCTGCTTATCTTCTAATGAGTTGAAAACTTTGGAGGAAACAAGGATTAGACAAGGTTTAAGCAAGGGTTAAGCCACTCCCATCCTTTCTCACTTGTATTTTGCTATAGAATCCAATAACTAGTTATATTCTACTGGTTCTATTTCTCTGGAGAACTCTATGTAATACAGTGATCTATGGTAGTTTATTTTTTAAAAAAATGTATCCAATTCATAGAGAAATATCGATCAGACTGTCAAACCTCAGAGGGAAGGCAGGGGAGGGGAGGGAGAAGGGGAAGAGATTAATCAAAGGACTTTTATGCATACATATAAGCATAACTAATGGACACAGACACTAGGGGGTAGGGGGTAGTCAGGGGGATAAGGAGGAATTGGGGGATAAGGTCACATATGTAATACATTAATCAATAAAGAAAAAATTAAATAAATGTATCCAATTCATATAAGTTATCAGACTGACTTGCATAAAGTTGATCAAAATATTTCTTTACACTCTTTTTATGTCTGTGTAGTCTGTGGTGATGTTATTTTTCTCACCTCTGATATTGGTAGTTTGTGTCTTCTCTCAGTTGTATCTATGAAGGTTAACTCTAAAACTCTAAGATTTATTACTTGAAAATATAGTGCTTTCTGATATATGGCTGTGATTGGTTTGAAAAAAAAAAACAGAATATTCTGAGAGCTAGAAAAATTTTACAGAATTTTTTTTTTTACCAGAAGTTTCTGAGATGGCTCTTGATACCAATTTGCTAAAACACAATATACTCTACTAGAGTCCTGGTGCACGAAATTTGTGCACTGGAGGGGGTGTCCCTCAGCCAAGCCTGCACCTTCTCCAATTTGGGACTGCTGGCACCCAACCACTTGCCTGCTTGCCTGATTGCCCCTAACCACTTCCCTGCCAGCCTGATTGATGCCTAACTGCTCCCCTGCTGGCCCGATCACCCCCAACTGCCCTCACCTGCAGGCCTGGTTGCCCCCAACTACCCTCCCCTGCAGGCCTGGTCACCCCCAACTGCCCTCCCCTGCTGGCCTGATCGCCCACAACTGCCCTCCCCTGCAGGCCATCTTGTGTCCACATGGGGGTGGCCATCTTGTGTGTTGGAGTAATGGTCAATTTGCATATTACCTCTTTATTATATAGGATGAGAGTGTACCTTAAACTCAAAATCTTCATTGTAATCCTCCAGATTATTTTTTGAGTAATTGATCTTTCCTCTAGAATCTCATTGGATCTTATACTGGCATCATAGCACAACACACAGACTGGCTGGTGTTGCTCAGTGGTTGAGCATTGACCTATGAACCAGGAGGTCACAGTTCAATTCTCCAATAGGGGGCATGCAGGAGGCAGCTGATCAATGATTGATGTTTCTCTCTCTTCCTCTCTCTTCCTCTCTGAATCAATAAAAAAATATATTTTTTAAAAACACACAACACACTGATTTGAATCAGAAATATTTACATGATTTTATGTTCCTCATTAAATAGAGGTAATTTTAGAACAAGAATTCTTGCCCTATTTGACTCTGTATTTTGAGTCCAGAGACCAGAAAATGTATTTAATAAAAAATTTTTCAATGGATTTACTGTAAAGTGAACAAATTTGGACATTTTGAGGCCTGGTGCATGGGTGGGGGCCGGCTGGTTTGTATACTCAAGATGACCATTTCTCAAAAGAGATTAGTTGGAAACAAGTATAAAAGGATTAAAAAGTAAAGGGATGTGAGCAAGTGAAAGCAGCAAGTTATAATCACACATTTCAGTGTGTGTGGAGCTATAATTTTGAAGGGCAACTTTTCTATGACCACTGCTGTGATAATTGGCATTAGCACTGTATATCCTTGGCATTTAAAATAAAAATTACAGTCTTGGTTCATAATCCCACTAGTGTGCTCAAAAGCTCAGCTACCACATGATTTAGAAGTCTTAATCCCAAGAAATACACTTAGATCATTTGGTTGAACTAGTTCTTTCAATTTTCCCATTTTTCTATCTTAAATTTTCCATCACTCTTGCTTTTCATGTATTCTTTTAGAATCTAAGAGAGACCTCTAACATATTAGACAGTGTTCATTTTCTGTAGCATATGGGAGAATAATTCATATAAAGTTAATTTGTTACCTTCTGGCTGCGACTAGGGACTCCAGCAAGGAAGGAAGAATTGTGTTACCTACTCACCAACACCAAAATCTTATCTAATAAAAGAGAAACATGCAAATTGACCTTACCTCCACTACACTCACAAGCCATGCCCACAAGCCACATCCAACAGCCAATCAGAGTGACTATAGGCAAATTAACCCAATCAAGATGGCAGCCACAGAGCTGGAGCAAGCAGGAGGCTTGTTTGCCCCGGCGATGGAGGAAGCCAAGCTTCCCGCCTGCCTTGGCAGACTGGGGCCTCTGCTCAAGGCAACAAAGTTTCAATTATAGAAGATAAATAAATCCCAGATACCTGCTTCCAGCCAGCCTCCACTGGGAGCTTGGGTGGCTGGGGGCCGTGGCCAGCCTGCAAACAGCCATCAGCCCCTCACCCAGGATGGCCACACCCTCATGGGGTGAGGATCCCCGCTGGGGGCTGGGCCAGCCTACAAAACAGCCAGAAGCCACTCACCCCAGGCTGGCCAGGGCACCCCAGTGGGGGACCCTTACCCTGAAGGGGCTGTTGGAAGGCCTGCAAACAGCCATCAGCCCCTCACCCAGGGCTGGCCTGGCACCTCAGCAGGGAACCCCCACCCTGAAGGGGGTGTGACCAGCTGCAAACAGCCCATCAGCCACTCACCCAGAACGGGGCCGGGCCCCCCAGGAGGGACCCCCCTCCCTGGAAAGGGGTGTGGGCCAAGCCCTGAAAAACGGCCCTCAGGCCCCTCACCCAGGGCTGGCCAGGGCACTCCAGCGGGACCCTCACCCTGATCCGGGACACCCTTTCAGGGCAAAACCAGCCGGCCCCCACCCATGCACAGGCCTCTATCCTAATATAATAAAAGAGTAATATGCAAATTGACCCTAACAGCAGAACGACTGGAAATGACTGGTCACTATGTCACACACTGACCACCAGGGGGCAGACGCGCAATGTAGGAGCTGCCCCCTGGTGGTCATTGCGCTTCCACAGGGGGAGCTCTGCTCAGCCACAAGCCAGGCTGATGGCTGCCAGTACAGCAGTGGTGATGGTGGGAGCCTCTCCCACTTCCTCAGCAGCGCTAAGGATGTCCAACTGCAGCTTAGGCCTGCTCCTCGTGGCAAGTGGACATGCCCCTAGGGCTCCTGGGCTGCCGGAGGGATGTCTCACTGCCATCTTAGGCCCAATCCCCTGGGGAGCGGGCCTAAGCCAGCAGGTGGTCATACCCCGATGGTTCCCAGACTGTGAGAGGGCACAGGATGTGCTGAGGGACCCCCCCGCCCCAGTGCACAAATTTTTGTGCACCGGGCCTCTAGTATAATTTATACATGTCTATCAAATTGGTTGGATGTGTTTAGGATAGTTTGACTTAAAATATAAGTCTATAATATATATGCTAAAGAACTGGTTAAGTGGATTACTTGAATCCACTACTTGAAAATTTCCTCTAATGTAAATTCTAACATGGAATGGATAGCTAAAGTTATGAGGTATATGATTGGTAAGATCATGTTTGAACCAATTTTTGTGACCCAGTGACAATCTTTATTAATTGAGAAATCTTACATGAATTAAGATTTATTAATTGAGAAATCCAAACATGAATTAAAAAGAAAGGAACATGATGTGCAAGTCTACAATCCTATATAATAAACCCATAATATGCAAATTGACCAAATGGCAGAATGACTGGTCGCTATGATGCACACTGACCACCAGGGGGCAGGTGTTTAATGCAGGAGCTTCCCCCTGTTGGTCAGTGTGCTCCTTCAGGGGGAGCACCACTCAGCCAGAAGCCGGGCTCACGGCTGGCGAGTGCAGTGGAGGTGGTGGGAGCCTCTCCTGCCTCTGCAACAGTGATAAGGACCCCAGGGGGGGATGTCTGACTGCCAACTTAGGCCCACTCCCTGTGAGAGGGCACAGGCCAGGCTGAGGGACACCCCCCAGTGCACAAATGTTGTGCACCAGGCCTCTAGTAATATATATTAACAAGTGTTAACAAAGGAGAATTAGTATGTGTCATTGGTATTACTCATTTGCTCAAAATAGCAAATTTTCAAAAAAAATTCTTAGTTTATAATGAGCTTCACAAAAGAATATAAAAGTATGGCCTTCATTTTGATCAGGTTACTTGGAAAATTTTCAATCTGTCACTCAGAGTAAGCAGCAGAGCCAATGTATTTATTTAGGCTCTGGATAATGTAAAATACAGAATGTTAGATGTTATAAAATTGAAAATTATTACAAATTTTTACTAATTGTTGCAGTTATAGGGAGGCATTACAAATATATTTTTTCTATTAAACTGTCTAATAATGACGAATGATTATCCCAAGTACTTAAAAATACAGCTAGTAATAACGTGTTTTAATACTTTGATGAGTACCTATCCTTGGTGAAACATTTTACACATATTATCTCTAATCCTAACACAAACCTTGCCAACTATGTTTTATAATTCCTGATTTACATATATGAAAACTGACAGTCACCCAATTTAAACAGCTTGCCCAGGGTCACATATATCAAATAATTAGAGTTATCATAGTAGTGATTAATCATTTAATAATTATTTAATGTGTATCTCTTTGGCTAAATTTAAAATTTTTTGAGAGTATGAACTCTGTATATTTGCTACTTCGACCCTTTTCCTGGCACAGCAAGGAGAAATAAATGTTCTATCGGGCTGGATTTTCAGAGGTTTGAGGTTGTTCAAAAGCATTTGGATAAAGAGGTTCTTGCTGCATTTTTATGAATTTCCTAGTATACATATATTTCTGAACTTAAATCTCCACATGAGTAATATCAGTTTGGCTTAAAGTATTTATGAAATTTCCCTTCATATTTATTTTGGAAGCTGGATTTGAATCTTGTTCATTAGAGTATTTGGGGGTGGTGTTATATATTTGTCATTTGTGGGTAGGTTTGGTTTTAGGATGATGCGAAACATTACTCAAAATTAACCCTAGAGTCTATAGTGGGTAATTAAGACAGAAAATGCATTAGAAATGACATATGTAATAAAGGGGAAAATTACTGGGTATGCAAAACATTGTGCTTAAAATACCCTCCAGGTTCCTAAGAAGGAAATGCATGCATGACCTTCAAGCAGATTGCTTGAATGCAGTCAATGTTTATTTAGGTGTGTTTTTGTTTTCCCCTTCTGAAAACTTGATTTAAGTAGTTCCCAATAGCCACTGAACCCAGGTAGTGAAAGCACAAACATTGTTCCCACTAGAGATTTGGCCTATATCCACTATTCCCTGAAGGAATAATAGGCCAATCTGTATGTATGTATGTATGTATGTATAAATAAATAAATAAATAAATTTAATTTAATTTAATTTAAATTTTTTTAAAGATTAATTTTGCAGACTTCATACTTTGTTTTTTTGGGGGCACTATTAAAACCAATGTATAAGAACAAGGACACTCATGCTTCTTTAAAAAGTATTCTATTCCGAAAATTTGGAAGGCAGTGCAAGCTGTAAATAGAGCATTTATCACTGTCTGAAAAGTGGTTCACTAGGGATAGTTGGAAAAAGCTACCTCTCAAGCAATTCACTACTCTTTCAGAGTATTCAAAACAAAGGCTAGAAAGGAAATATTAGAGATAGTTTTAGGCTCATTAGTGATTTGCGCACCTCTTCCATGTCTAAGAAAGTAAATGAAATTGAAAGAGCTCTAGGTAAACAGTATATCTGGGTATCATTATAATGAGCTTATGCCCATATTGTGACAACTTTGTGTTTTGGACAGATTTAGAGAAATAGAGTTGTGTGGCTATTGAGTTTGGTCAGAGGAGATATCTGTTAGATGGAGTACACTTTTTTATGTACTGCTTTGGATTATCTCAAGGTTGCTGTGTTAAAATTAGCAGATACAAACAAAAGTAGAAAACTGTAGCTGTCTACTTTTAACCAAGTCCTTGAGAGTTCTGATAAAGCCAGAAATCCAAAAACTCGTGTCAAGTATGTTAGCAACTCAATATTTTTACACTTTATTTGTTTTTTTAAATATATTTTCTAATTGATTTCAGAGAGAAAGGGAGAGGGAGAGAGAGATAGAAACATCAATGATGAGAGAGAATCATTGATCGGCTGCCTCCTTCATACTCCCTTATGGGGATCAAACCTGCAACTCAGGCATGTGCCCTTGTCCAGAATCGAACCTGGGACCCTTCAGTACACAGGCCAACGCTCTACCCACTGAGCCAAACTGGCTAGGGCTATTTTTACACTTTAAGCAACTAGAAAATATGTGGCATTTTTACATATTCATAAAAGAAGACACACAATTTTAAATGGATCCTAAATATCTGTGAAAGTCGTCTTTTTCCCTTCATTGTTTCCTAGAATTCAGCAAATTTAATATTGAAATATAAATTTCTTTCAAATGAGAAAAATAATTATTTTTAAAACAGAAAAGCTTGGAAAAAGTAGATAATAGAAAGTAAGAAAATATATCTATTTTAGTTACTTCTTTTTAATATTCATTAAACATGATTTCAATTAAATGGTTTTTTGTGATAGTAGGTGCCATGCAAATAAAACATAAACTAATTTTGGAGAATTAATTGACAAGTGATCAAGACTAAGAAAGTCTCTGAAAGCTTTGTTTTAGTTTTTCCTGAGCCATTGAGCATTCTAGACAGCAACTTTAATAAATCCCTTATGTTTTTATATATACATTCTGTGTTATATGGCTGGTCATAAGAGTGCTAGTCTCTTTTAAAAAGTTAATGACTGAATTATTTTCAGATTTTTTTATATCAAATAGTTTTTCCTAAATGCTAAGTTTTATTGGATTTTGGTTGGTTGTATCTCTCTATCAACCTCATTTGAGTAAGAACAAGCTATCAACAAGTGTCATGTAACCTTAAACTTTGGAGGTACCCAAAAGGAAGGCAGCACAGGTGAAGGGATTGTGCTATTTAGTGTGTGTGTGTGTGTGTGTGTGTGTGTGTGTGTGTGTGTACTTGAAGCAAGTCAAAACACATCAACAAAATGGGGCTTGTGCCATGCCTGTCTCCCATGGTTGTTTCATATTTCAGTTAATCAATTAATCATTTGACAGGTCTGGTTGTAGGTAGTGAGTGATTGTATTTACATGGTAAATGAGACAAATAAAATTCTCTGCCCTCATGTGTGTATATTCTAATGGAAAAGAAAGACAATAAACAATTAACAAATGTATAGAATATCATGTCCTATGAAGAAAAATACAGCAGAGCCAGGGGTGGAAAATATTATTTCACCACATAAGGTTATCAAAAAAGATGTCTCTGAGGAAATGATATATGTACAGAGTACCAAATATAACTAGAGACATACAAATAATTCTTTGAATATTAGAAATAATATACAGGCTATAATACTATAAAGCCTACTATTTTTTAGAGAAAGAAAAAGAAAGTTTACTTGCAAATCAGTTTTAAGCTCAGTTAGCTAAGATAGACTGATGAGACACTGAGTATCAGCTCAAAACATAGCTCCTACAAAATTTTAAAACCAAATCAAAAGTAAGCTAAATGGCTTTGTTGGAATAGTGTTGTCATCTCTCGTCCAGAACATTTCAGATAGATTGCAAATAAGACTTATTCTCTCCACTCTACCAGAAAGCACAGCTACTTCAAGAGAAATAAAGGGAAGTCTCATCTCATATTGGGAGCCTGATGGCTGGTAGTGACAGCTTATAGGAAGTTATTGGGAAAGAGCAAATCCATATGTGGCCTCTATTAGAAATGCCTGCCCTCAGTGTTAGGAAAAGGAGTAGAGCTTACTAGCTCTTATTTTCCATCACGGATTTATATAGTAAAATCTGTTTAATGCTTGTGCTGTCTCTCAAGCAGAAAATCTTGAGCTTTCTAACTCAATTCCACATATTAAACACACATTGTTCAATGTGGAAAAATTGTGTCTCTATTATTTACAAGCATCATGATTTTCCCCCCACTCCCCATATTATAGATTCAGCAAAGGGATAGATAGTGTTTGTGGGATTAAACAATACCCTTCAGTTGCTAATGGTGAAGCAACTTTGCTGACGCATCTATTATCATTGTTCATTTGCTTCCCTCTGCTCACTAGATTGGGCTCCTTGACAAATGAGGATATGCCCATTTGCACTCCCATTGGCCAGCACAGCATCATAGGCACTCAATAAATACTTGGTGAATGGGCAAATAAAGGGGAGCCCTCATAACACTTGTCCTATTATTATGATGGTGGTGGTAGGAAAGAGAAGTACATTTAGTCATTTATCTAAACAAAACTACAGATACTATAAGAAGATCATCCAAGGATGTGATTTGTTGGATTAATCCAGGCAAGAAAACCCTTTTTATCTTCTCATTTTCACACAGAGTGAGCACAGCTAGCAAACAAAAACTCAGGGTGGGATATCCCATACACATGGCAGTTGTGCATTCAAACAGTTTCAAGGAAGCATCAACAGATATTCTTGAAACACATTGTCTTTTAAAACTAAAATTCAACCTTATATTAAAAGAATTAGCTAGTGAAATGAGAGAAGAAAAAAAAAGTGAGACATACAAATTTAAAGGAAGAAATAAAACTGTCTCTTTTTGCAGATGTCATTATTGTTTACATAGAAAATCCAAATTGTTATCCAAAATCACAGGATAAAAGATAAATATACTAAAATCAATTTTACGTCTATATACTAGCTCATTGCTAGTATATAGATATATAAATTTTATTTCAATTGGAAATTTAGATAAAACAGTAGGAAATTGAAAGAAAACAATTAACAATAGTACCCCCCCCAAAAAAAAAATCATTGAGTGTGAATGTAACAAAATGTTTAAAGGACTTTTATGATTAAAATCTATAAACCTTTTATGGAAAAATCAAGGCTTAAAATAGATATACCATATTTATGCTCTTTAAATATCAATATTAAGATATCAAATCTTACCAAACTGATCTATCATTGTAAAATTTTATTAGTATTTTTGTAAATGTCAACAAGCTAATTTAAATATACATATGAAAAGAATAGTTGAAATAACTTTAAAAAGAAAAACAAAGAAGGATTTTTATAACTTGATTTTAAGTGTTACTAAAAAACTAAAGTAATCAAGAAACTGTGAGATTGATGGAAAGGTAGACATAGAACAATGAAACAGAAGAGAAAATCCAGATATGGACCCAGACACATAAATGGGCATGTAATTTTGAGAAATGTGGAGAAGTATTTGGAGAAAAAGTAAGTTTTTATAAGCAAATGGTGTTTAAACACACTAAATCCAAAGTAAGAGCAGTTCACCTTAAACATTTTGAAATAACTAGAGGCCTGATGCATGAAATTCATGCAAGAGCAGGCCTTCCTTCCCCCGGCTGCTGGCACAGGCTTCCCTCTGGCACCCGGGACCTGGGCTTCCCTCACAGCCCCAGCTTTGTCCAGAAGGACAGAAGGGCGTCTGGAAGGACATCTGGTCTAATTAGCATATTACACTTTTATTATTATAGATGCAGTGGACAGAAAGTAACTATAGAAGTAACAAAACGAAAACCCAGGTCTACTTTACACTAGATTGTCTTCATGTCCCGCACTGATGGTCTAACAAAGAAGAGGCATGCCCATTCAGGAATAAAGAGTATTAGGGTAATTTTGTAATATGTAAACTTGGCTGGGCTAAAATACATTTTCCAGAATTCCTTTTCTTATGTGTATTTCTTTAGAGAGGGCCACAAAGGTGATTTTTGGGAGATTTGGAGGGCAGGAGAGAATGAACAGCCATATTTGTAGCTCACATATGTTTTTGTTGAACTAATTATGCACTTGCACCAGCATGAAGAAGAAGCTGAGCCTGCAACTCTCTTCCTTCCTCAGATCCTCCTTTGACTTCTCTGACTTTTCAGCTAAACCCTGTGACAAATGGTGCCCAGGGCAGAGGTAATTGGAAACAACATGCACTTCGATCGGGAGCCCTACAAGTACAGATGGAAGTCCTTGTAGGGCTCCAGATCATGCTTGTAGATTCCAGGATGCCCTTGAACTTCTGCACATCACAGCCAGCATCATTTCCTGATGTTTTCCCTGGAAAGGTCAAGCTCCAGCATCAGACAAAGCGCTACAGACACGGCTTAGCCAGCTCCTGCATTTGTGTGGGGCCAATTCCTTGTAACTGAATTGGGTTTTCAATTTACTTTCACATATTAAACTCTGCACTTTTCACTTAGCAGATGCTCTGCACAGCTGCCTGACAACTGCACATTCTACACATTTCGAAACAGTAAGTCATTGACAAATGAAAGTTTCTATGCAAAGTGGGGGAAAATGTAGCCTTGGTCTATTAAATGATCATAATAAACTCTCATCTCTGCACATTTCCGGCCATCTCCAGTCCATTAATTATCACACGTGCTTTTCTGGAATACACATATAATTGTCTTTGCTAAACAGAAGAGCACTGCTGAGTCTTTGCATCAGTGACACACAATGAAATCCATTTCCAGCATTGTGTCAGCTTTGTAACATTGCCTGGCCCAGAAAGAGCTACTCATGACCTTTCTGATTATTGAGCTGGATGGAGAATCATGAAAGCAAAATTACACAGCCAGAAACCTCATCAGGAAAGCACTTTTCCAGAATGGCTAGCTGTGTCATCAAGCAATTTCCAAGCCTCTCTAATGTGGTAAAAAAAAAAAAAGTTACTAATGTAGAACAAGCAAGACAAATAACAAAGAACAGTGTTAAAACCTCATTAGCACTGGGAAGGACTCAGACAGCTAAAGCGATGATTAGCTCACACTTCTCTACTTACGTTTCTTCACATTTCCTATGAACACACTGGTCAAAGTTTCCTTTTTTACATTAAGTGGGTCATTTGCATGAGTGTCCTTGGTCTAGAGAGATGCAGAGCTTTGGGATTGCTAGCGGCAAGAGAGCTAGGTAATGGCAAACGTGTCAAACATCTTGACAGCTACCACCTGAGGAACTGACTGTGAATGATCAGATTTCTAGGGCTAATGCATTAGACTCTTCAACTCAATTACCTAAATGCATTTTAAGGGTTTGTGCTTTTCCTGGAGTGTCATTTTATATTGTCAGGCTTTAGTTCTCATGAAGCTCTGCAATTCAGCATCCAGGTAAAGCTTTGGAGGGTTATTTCGTCTCTTCGGGTCTCAGTTTCCATTGCTTTAAAACAATTTAGCAACTAGAATGCCATCTGCACTTTTGGTTATCAAAATGCATGAAGATCAGATACTTTAAATGTAATCTGACATTTAATGATCTGAGAGAATTGATTTTTCTTAAAATGTTCTGTGGGAGTTCTGAGGGATGCCAAACAGAGAAACGGAGGAAGGACATAGGATCAAGATGTTGGTCACTGTAATGGAAGTGAAGAACATAACATGATTCAGGGGCAAAATTGGCTTTTGACAGGTTCTCCATTGAAATGAAGTTGCATACAAATCCATACAGAGAAGAGGAGGAAGGCTTGCTGGCTTCTGCTACAGAAAAGCCCCGGTGAACTTACTGGTGGATCACTGGAGAAAAATTTCAGGCTGAAAAATTGAGCCAGCGGGAGGCTATACCACCTATGTGAAATGACCATTTCCCCCAGCTTTAATAATCAAATGGACATAATTGAAGATCAAGAGATAAATATAGGAGCTTTCTTCTCTATACTTCCAAGAGGATGGAGATTTCTATTTTCTTCAACCAAGTTACAAATGCAAGGAGAAAGAATAAAATGGCCTAAGCCCTGACCAAGATTGTAGGACTTCGATTATGATTCTAAGGGCACCAAAGTAATAGACTATGCAATGAACAGATAAGGAGAACCAAATACCCTTTTTTTTTTTTTTTACAGAGTATACTCATTTTTTTTTTGATTGAGGAAAAAAATAAACCCAAGTGAAACTAAAAAACACAAAATCTAAAATACTAAGGCAAAATTTGTGCCTATAATTCTCTCTTTTAAAGCAAAATAAAAATAAAAATGACATATTAAAAAGCCAACTACTATTCAAGATGGGATTAAGAAGGTGGAAGCTGATTCAACTGTCACTAAGGTTACTGGGAACCAAAGTGATTAAATAGAAGAAAATTGGTGAGAGTTTAAAAATCAAATTGAGTATTTTTCCTTTGAAAGAAAATTCAGAACCAGAATGATATTGAAAATTTGCCTCTACAAGCTGTTACTAAGGAGTTAATAGGAATAATTGAGAAATCTAGAACAGTCATATATTATTGTTACAAAAAACTGACAAATATGTAAGGAGAGATTAGATGAAATATATCAAGCTTTATCAGATGAAATTCAAGGTGATAATTGTTTATAGCTGTTGTGTAGGTAAGGCAGATTGACATGATGTTCATCCCTGGCATATATATCAAATTAAATCTCAAAGTAAAACATCAGAAAAATGAGCCATATGGAGGAAAGTCTCAAGGAGGAATAGGAATGAATGGAGATACTTCCTGAGTGGAACTATACTATTTAGGGAGATGGAGAGGAGCCAAATTTGTTTCAACAGATGAACTCTCATTTACTTCAGTTTTCTTCGTCCTGGGAATATTCATAAATCCAAATATAGAGAAGTATATAATCAGAACAAGTGCTTGGCCTTAAAGCAAGCAAACAAAATGCAAAATGAATTAGGGCTCACTGCTCTGATCCAACTCACAGAGATAACAAACACTACACAAGGGAGGAAACTAAAAAAGACAATAAAAAGTAGGCTGAAATGTTATGAACTAAAGAAAGTTGTCAGAGTAGGAATAAGGGAAAAATAGGGAGAAACATAAAATTAGGGCTATATTTCAAAGCTACAGGAAAATACATGGCAGAAAGCAAAGCTTCTAATGACTTGAGATGCTATTGGTTACCAAGAAAAGCATATTGGTCTTCATTAGGCCTCTGAAAACATAAAATTTCCCAAAGCAAAATGTTGCTAAAATGTAAGAAACTATTACAAGTAATCCTATCTACTAAAAGGCTAATATGCAAATAGACCGAACAGTAGTACAACCGGAACAATCAAACAACCGGTTGCTGTAACATGTGCTGACCACCAGGGGGCATGTGCGGAACATTGCAGGCATGGGCCGCAGCAGGATGAGGGAGCAGGCGAGTGGGGGTGCCAGACCAAGGCGGGGCACCAGTCGCTGTCATCGGGGAAAGCCTCTGGTAGTTACTGAAAATTCTTTGCTCTCAGTCCCACCTGGTGCTCGCACCTGCTGCTGGCACCAGCCCTGCTCGCACCCACTGCTGGTGCCCAGTGCCAGCCCTGATCACACAGCGTTGTCAGCGGGTGCGAGTGGCAGCTGCTGGCCCTGATCACCCTTCAGGGCTTCTCCGCCTTCCCCTGCCCCTGAGGGGGGATTGGGGCTGGCAGCCACCTCTCACACCTGCTGCTGGTGCCAGAGTCCATGTTTGCACCCACTGCCAGTGCACCAGCCCCAATCGCTCCACGCCTTCAGTGGGTGCAAGCGGGATCGGCGCCGTCAGCGGGTGGGAGCAGAGGCAGCGGGAACGGTGCTATTGGCAGACAGGGGCCAGAGGGCTGCGGCAGGAGGGGCCAGGCAGGGGCACAGAGGATGGGCCAAGACCCACCTCTGTGCCTACCACAGCCTCGCACAGCCCACAGTTCCTTTCAAGGTGCACAAATCCATGCACTGGGCCCTAGTTACTTTATAAAAGCAAATATGGGGATGGGCAAGAGAGATTTATATTTCATAAAATTCCCAAGAATAAGACAATTATAGTAACACTAGAGGCCCAGTGCACGAATTCATGCATGCATGGGTGGGGTCTGGACGACCCGGCCCCAATCGGGGCAGATTAGGGCTGGACCTGTCAGGAGGATTTGATGGTGGGAGGTTGGCCAGCTGGTCCGTCCTGATCAGGGCCCGATCAGGGCCAGGCCGGTCACTGGCTTTATATATATATATATAGATAAGGCTAAAAGTCCTATGTTATATTTATTTATAATAATAATATATAGTATAATGATCGATAATAATAAAAGTGTAATATGCTAATTAGACTGGACATCCTTCTGCATGACCTTCCAGACGAAGCTGAGGCTGTGAGTCCCTCGCAGCCTCAGCTTCGTCTGGAAGGTCATGCAGAAGGAGGTCCAGGTCCCAGGTGCCAGAGGGAAGCCGGTGCTGGCAGCCGGGGGAAGGAAGGCCCACTCTTGCATGAATTTCATGCATAGGGCCTCTAGTATAATATAAAGACAGAGGTTGGAGACTAAGAATGTAGCATATACAAAACTAGGATGTGAGTTTGAAAAGTTTTATATTCCTATATACAGTATATATTAATAATGTACCAATATGATGGATGGAGTTAAAGTTATTAGAGGGAACCATCCTTGAATTCATAATTAAAGTGGGTTCATAGAGACAAAAGTCTCAAAGAGCAAAAAAAATGCTTCCAATCTTGTAGCAATTTATATGTTCAGATAAATCCTTTGCAATATAGCATCTCTAAAAATAAAATATATAATAGAAAACATTGCTTTTTAAATTCATGCTTGAGATAGTCTTTCACAAAAGGTAAACATTACAAAACATTTAATCCAAGGTTTCCATCTTTGACTTTGAGGCCTGTGTTGATCCTAGAGCCTGCCAAGGGGCTTACAGTACAGGTAAGGGAGCCTATGGGATTCAATAAAAATATAAAAAATCAGAAGCCAGTAGGATGGTGGTCAGATCAGAGGCAACTGTATAAAGCAGAGACACCTAACAGAATGACACTTATGGAGTATAATGAAGAAGGAGAAGGTAAAGAAAGAGGGGGTGGAAGAGCAGGGGAAGAAAAAATGACTTCTTAAAGACTGCTGAACTGACTTTCCCTCCTGGGGTTTAGGTCTAAAAGGCATACACCTTTATGGTCCCCCTCAAAAAAAAATGAGCAGCAAATGTATTTAACTTTTCTTGGGTAGTTAAAGTTGCAGAAACATGATAGAAACAAATATGATTTCCTTTTAAGATACTGAGTTCAAATAATTCCAGGTAAATGAAGTTAAAGAAAAGTATCATTAAGCCCTTAAACAAATTATGAGAGATAGTGAAATTCTTTTTAAAAACCTATAGAACCAGACCATCAAAATAGATGACCTCTCCCCTATCATATATGAAAATTAAATATATTTAATATGGCAAAAAATTTTAAAACAGAGCATTTTGAAAGATATGAAACTATTTAAATTAAGGATGCATATTGGAAAAAGACAAATATCACATAATAAAGTATATTAATAATTAAGAATCCATAAATATTTAATTTATATGAAAAATTGCATTAATATGTTAATTTAATGGCTAAACATAGCTAAAAATATACACATCTAAAATAAACACCTGAGATATGTCATAAGCAGTAATCCAGAATATGTATCACAGACACGAGAATATGGAAACTATATGAAATGAGGAATTGATAATATGGAGTATAGGCAAAATTAAAGAAAATGTGAGAAAGGGTATCTGAAGAAAGAAAATGATTCAAAATTTTATAGAATTAGTGAAAGCTATCAGTTCATACATTTAGGAAACCCAATAAATTCCAAGCAGAATTTACCAAAAAAAATTCTATATATATATATCTCCTTCACAACAAAATTACATAACAGCATATATATATATAAAATCTCCTTCACAACAAAATTATAGAACAGCAAAGATGAAGAGAGGACTGTATAAGTATAAAATTATTAAGAGCAACCAAGAGTATTGGCAAGAGATTAGTCAAGATCAACAATCCCTGCTGGTTTTTACAGCCCTTAGTTATGGGGACTTCTCTTCCCAGCTCTGGGACCCTGAGCTGGTGTGGGTCTGGGATCTTTTGCTCCTCACGGGCAGTCTCCACAGAGAAGATCTCCCTCCGGATTAAAAAAAACAGCTTACGTGGATGTTGGACCAGCCCATTCTGTGCCTCCACCCCTCCTACTGGTCTCAATGTGCTTTATCCTTTACTTCTCTAGTTGTAGGACTTCCACAGGTGGTTCCTAATGATGGTTGTTCTGTATTTTGGTTGCAATTTTTTTCTTTATTGATTAAGGTATTACATATGTGTCTTTATCACCCCATTACAACCTCCCCACCTCCCCACTCATGCCCTCACCCCCCCCCCCCGCTGTTGTCTGTGTCCATTGGTTAGGCTTATATGCATGCATACAAGTCCTTTGGTTGATCTCTTCCCCTTACCCCCACCCTACCTACCTTCCCTCTGAGATTTGATGCTTCTCTGTTCCTGGATCTGTTTTTGTTCATCAGTTTATGTTGTTCATTATATTCCATAAATGAGTGAGATCATGTGATATTTATCTTTCTCTGACTGGCTTATTTCTCTTACCATAATGCTCTCCAGGTCCATCCATGCTGTTGCACATGGTAAGAACTCCTTCTTTTTTACCGCAGCATAGTATTCCAATATAGATGTACCATAGTTTTTTAATCCAACCATCTGCTGATGGGCAGTTAGGCTGTTTCCAAATCTTAGCTATTATAAATTGTGCTGCTCTGAACATAGGGGTGCATATATCCTTTTCAATTGGTGCTTCTTGGGATACATTCCTAGAAGTGGTTGCAATTTTGATGTGATTGTGGGAGGCAGTGAGTCCAGGCATTTACCTACCCCATCATCTTTGTTCTACATCTAATAATAGGTTTTAAAAGTTGAAAACTAGGTTTCTGTTTGGCTCTGGAGAGACCATATGGACAGACAACATAATGACAGAGAGAAGTGCCCAAGCAGACCCAATTATTCCTGTCCTCAAATGGTTTCAGTTTCCTAGCTCTGATGTGTCATTGGGAGAAATTTCAGAACTCTCCAGCCTCAGCCACTGTCTGCCTGCAACTCGCTGAGAGAATTGAACTAACAAGCTAACTGAGGCAATCCTTCAAACCGTGATAGATAGCAATAAGGTTGGTGCTGGTATCCTACACAACAATAATAACTGGAAGATATTTTGGAACCTGATAGAGGAGAAATGCTAAAGCATGTAGACATGGTTTTCAGGCCAGAGAACAGGAAAACATTAAAATGGCCTTCAAGAAACTTAGCAAAAGCATAATGGCCCTTGAGGAGAGAGAGCTTGAAATGCAGACGGAGATATTAGGACCTGTAGGCAATCGGCCCTTGTCCTGTAATCACTGAAAGTTTAGCAACAACGTTACATGCAGTGACACGGAAAATACAAAAACTACACTATTAATCAAAATGGTCTAGCTAAGGAAATTTCTAGGCAGACTGTTGAAGGTGCCGAATGTCTTTTGGTTGTCCAGTAAATACAAGAGAAGAGAGATAAGCTAGGGAGATAACTCGTAAGTATAAAGGCACCAAGATTTCCATCGATCTAAAATAAAACTGATTTATATTCTAGTTATCTTATTCTCCATTGATAAATGGCTTCTAGGCAGAAATAAAATCCAGGGTGATTTCAAGGAAAATGGTTTAAATATGGTGTGTGACAAGGATGGAACTTTATAACCTTTTGCTAAGACTCAGAAAGATTTAAGTAGGTGACAGAAACAGAAAGAACTCCATTTAAGGATCTTAGTAGCATGTCTTAAACATCTTTTCCATTAAAACGTCTAGGTAAACATATGGTATATGTTTCTCTTGCTGAAAGTTTTAATTTGGTTAATTTTAGAAGTTGAAATTTCAAAAAGTTGAAATTCTAAAAAACTATCAAAGACTTATTGTCTGATATCTTGGCTAGGCTGACCCAATACATTTAGTTTTGTTCTTATGAAATTTTGTGACTACATTTTATTCTCAGATACCAATACATTGTCTATCTATAGCAATGGACTATCAAAAATAGTAATGTGTTTCTAAATTATGTATGTTTGGAGCATTGGACACATTTTCTTGGATAACTATTAGAAGGGTTAATGATTTCCTTGATTTTCTTTTCCTAGCTTTTCTATTGATAAAATTAGATCTTATTTTGACACTTTGGACTCATTTCAAAAGTGAGAGTAACTTTAACTCAATACAAGTTTATGGACTAGAGCATATCATGCCTGAGAGAGTGGTTTAAAATCTATCTGGAAAGTATCTGGATTTTTAATTTATTTTTCTATGTTGGTTGAAATTATCATGTGGTTTATAGTCTTTATTCTACTGATATTTTTATTATATTAATTGATGTAAACCTATCTGTATTCCTGAGATAAACCTCACTTGGTCTTGGTCAGAGAGATGCAATATTGCTGGCTCTGAGATGAAGGAGGAAAGTCACTAACCTAGGTTTGCGGGGCGCCTCTAGAACATGGAAAAGGCAAGTCAATGAATTCTTTCTTGGAGCATACTGAAAAAGAACTCAGCCCTGCTGGCATCTTGAATTTTATCCAGTGAGTGTCATGTCAGACTTCTGACCTACAGAACTGTAAGACAATAAATTTGGGTTCTTTAAAGCCATTAAGTTTGTCATAATTTTTTTACAGCAGCAATAGAAAACTAAGACACTACTTTTAACTAAAATATTTCTCAGGTAATGGCAGTGATATAAAATTATGCCTAAATGCAGCTTTTTTTTCATGTCATTTCAGGCAAGTTCTCACTGGGAAATTCATTACGGTCTTTAAGTATAAAATCACCTTGAAAAGTATGCCAGTGAACACAATGTTGTATATACTAGTACTTTTCTCTTCTCTTTGTGTATTTATTCACATTAATCATGTATTCTCAGTCTAAATGAGAATCAAATTCAAGCTTATCCTTACCAATTTATAGAGCACTACAACATAGGCATAGTAAATATTATGATTAAGTAGGATATTACTTAAGCATTTCTTCCTCTTTTTTAGTCTGTTACAAGACAATATTATAAAAGATGATTAGAAAAGTTGAGTGCCAAATTTAAGAGATACATAATGCAGTGTACATTTGCAGCTAATGTTTAATTAACATGATCAATTTTATGTGGTAGATAGTAAATCAAAAATAGTATGCTCATACTTAAAAATGCTACTGAGCTCTTAGTATTTTCTACATCTTGAGAGTACAAAGATGAATAAGATCAGGTTTTAGTCATTAGGTAAATCATAGTTGGTTCTAGCAGATGAAAGAAACATAGATCAAATATAATGTATATGAAATTGTGTGTAAAGCACATGCACATATGAAGAATAGAAATAATAAAGAATCAGTGTAGGCAGCAAGATGAAAACTAGTATAAACTAAAGCAAGTAAAGTAGTCAAGTTATGAGATAAGGTTCTGAATGGCCTCACAACCTGGACCACTAGGCATGGACTAACCCTGTAAGGTGTGTGTCCCAAAGGTTAGTAATGTGTAGGCCATTTTTACACATCAATTAAGCAAAAGAGCCCTATTTAATAATTTCTCTGTAGAATATCCACAATGAATCCACTTCTGACACATTCTAAGAACAAAAATAATCAATAGGTTTATGTTGTACAAATATATCACACACATGTGCACATACACATACACACTAAATGGTATTCATATTGAGTGAAATTTTTACATGCTTTTACATGTATAAATAATAATATGGGCATTATTCTTACTCTGGTTTGGCAGTTGGACATCCCTCTCACAATCCGGGACTGCTGGTTCCTAACCACTAGCCTGCCTGCCTGCCTGATTGACCCCTAACCACTCCCCTACTGACCTGATTGATGCCTAATTGCTCCCCTGCCAGCATGATCACCCCCAACTGCCTTCCCCTGTGGGGCTGAGGGGACTGGAGGACTCTGGCTGGATGAGGCGGGGTTGAGGGGACTGGGGGACTGAGGCTGGATAAGGCAGGGCTGAGGGGACTGGACACTGCCATTTTGTGGCTGTGGGTGCCGCCATCTTGTGAGGATGTAACAGTCAATTAGCATATCCCCTCTTTATTAGATAGGATTTATTAATTTATTTAATTCATACAACACCTGTGTAGTAGTTGCTATTGTCCTTTCTATTTCAGCAGTGACAGAGCTAAGGGGTAGGAGTTGACTAGCAGAAATTGGAACTAGTAAGTGACAACTAGATTTCATGTCCTAGTGGCCTGTTTACAGTTCATATACCTATCCATGGTGGTGAACTGCTATCACATAGTGTTTGGTTCCTGCTTGTGTCTTTTGCACATTTATTTTGAACAAAATATCCTTTGGTAAAAATAAAATTTAAGTAAACGAAAAAAAAAAAGGATAAGTGAATTTTGTTGCCTGGTAGTTTTGAGTTGTGTTCATGTCCTGGGCTTTGAAAAGAAAGGAAAGTGTAACGTGTTCTTGAGGTCTAGAAAGACTTACATGAGACCATTTCTAAGAAACATCATTTTGCAACATTATGAGAGTGTAATAGATTTCAGGTTGACAGGATCCAAATATTACAAGGGAAAGGACTGTAAGGAGCTTACATACTGGCTTCAATTCTTTATTTAGAAGTTCTGTCTTTTTATTGAAAAATGTATAATTATACAATGAAAACTATTTGTGAATAGGCATAAGTGCTATACTGAGAATAAAAATGGAGATTACCTTGTAAAAAGTAGACTTTGCTACACTTGGCACACTCAGATCTGCTACTTCTCCAGATGATTCATTCATGTATAAAAAATATTTGGGTGGTTATATTTTAGTCATTCACCATGGGAGGAAGAGCAAAACAAACATTCTTCTCTACATATGGACTTTATAATCCAAAGAGAGGGCTAACCTTTAAACAAATAACCACACTTGAATTGTAAAATTAGAAATGTGAATGTGACTGTTTAAAAAGAGATAAGGCCATAGCCAGTTTGGCTCGGTGGATAGAGCATCGGCCTGCGGACTGAAGGGTCCCAGGTTCAATTCTGGTCAAGGGCACATGCCCGGGTTTTGGGCTCGATCCCCAGTGGGGGGCGTGCAGGAGGCAGCCAATCAATGATTCTCTCTCATCATTGATGTTTCTATCCGAAATCAATAAAAATATATTTTAAAAAGAGGTAAGATTCATAGTGCTTTAGGTTATAGTAGGGTAATTTGATTTCTTCATGGAGAGAGAGAAAGGGTAACGAAGGGATGTGGTATTTGGGCTGAAATGTAAAGGCATTGATGACTCATAGTTGAAGAGGAGAAAAAACTATGCCTGGCAGAGGATCTGAATGTGCAAATATCCTGTCTCTGTACAGTGCAAAGCATCTGTGGACGCAATAAGGACACAAAACAAAGACTAGAGCAGGCAATTGAGACATTATTTCTAGAATCATTCCTCCACTGGTAATTAGTGATTGAGACTTGGGTAGTTAGTGTTTAAAGAAACTATTGTAGAGGATATCAAGTTAGACTTTTGAGCTTTTTGGACACATGTTCAGACCTTGACAGCTTTAGTCATCTTATTGTCAACTGTCTTAATCTCACTCATAGCAAAGTCTGCTTTATATCACAAATAGCAAAATAACTCAAGGAAGGAAATGCGAGTGTGATCACCATCTATGAACTTTGTGTGAAACATATAAACAAAGAATTCAAGGCCAAAGGGTAGTTATTTGTGGCCCAGAAACTCAGTTATCACACATTTTTCCAGATATCTTTTTCTCTACATGGGTCTGGTCCTGAATTGGGGAAAAAAAGAAGAAAAATAATAATATTCTTCTTCTGTAGCTATGACAACCCTTCATAACACTGTATTAGAAACAGTCCAATAGAGATAGATGGACTTTTTTGTTCAAAAGTAAAAACCGAAGGCCAGAAAGAAGGAACCTAATATAAGGTTTTATACCTAACTAGAGGCCCAAATGCATGAAATTCACGCAAGGGGCTTGGCCTCCTTCACCTCTGACTCAGCCCCCGCCACCGTGGCTTCATCTGGAAGGTCCTCCTGAAGAATGTCTGGAAGGATGCCCGGTCTAATTAGCTTATTATGCTTTTATTATAGATTAGAATTAGAGAAAAGACTAGACCCCTGGTCTCCAATACAGAATCCTTTGAAATTTTTATCTCCTTGTGACACCAAATCCTAAAGCTCATATTATCTTAAAAATGAAATATGAATTCAGGTACAAGAAATATGAATCTGGAAAATAGTTTAACCATTGATGATCAGAGAGGAATGGAATAGATATAGACTCAAGTAAAATAAAAATTAGTATTAGTTTAAATGAATATTTTAAACCTCTCTGTGAACACATAATTATACTTCATTGCAATTATTAATATATCATTGTAAAAAAGTATCATTTATAGTTCTTATGATACCTATAATTGTATATAGCTCATAAGAATATGACATGCATGAAATAAAGTATCAATTGTAATAGACCTTTTATTTGTTATACATTTTTGTTGAATCAATTCAATTAATTTTTATGATTAGCTTTAAAAAATAAATCCTGAAAGTTATAGCTCAGTGGGTAATAGCTGACTTAATGAATATCTTAAAACAATTTAACCCAAATAAAACTGAAAATGAAGCAGTTGGCATGCAATATATTAAATAAATAGGTAATATTTTAGTGAGCATAATAGAGAATAGAAAAGAGAGAGAAAAAATAGATTACCAAGCTGGGAAGATTTATTTTTGATATTTATGTCCAATCTTCTACCAATGAGCATTTTATCATTCTTTCTAGTTCCCCAACTACCCTGGGCTATAATACTGTCCTTAAATTTATTCTATATAACATACCATAAACCAAATGCATTTTTCTTTATAAACTTACAAGAATTTTATCAGCTTCTTGAATCATCTCTAATGTGTGTTTGAGTTTTTAAAAGGGGCAATGTTAAATCAAAATAAATAAGTTTATATTGATAGAATTTCAATTCTCTGTCAGGTTTTTTTGAGGGTGGGGTGGGGGGAAATGGAACTAAGATTTTTGAACAACCATTATATGTGAATGACCATTTAATACAAAACATGAATTTTGAAACAAATTCAGAAAAATAAATCCTTGGTGAAACAGAGAGGATGAGAAATGGTCTTATACTTCAAAAGCAAAAATGCAGGGACTTAGCAAGATCAGGACATGGTTTTATCCACTGAGGCAATTTCTGGTCAAAAGTGGAAAAGTTTTTCTTTCTATTCTTCTTCTTCTTCTTTTTTTTAGTAATATATTTTTATTGTTGCCAATATTGTCTCCCTTCTTTAAAAATATTAGGCCAAGAGTCCAATTCAGTCGCCTTGGTTAACTTATATTAGTAGAGGTTCCTGAGGGTTTTGATCCACTTAGATTTTTACTGTGGCATGATTCAAAATATATTAGAGAACTGAAAGTTATAAAAATGTTTGACATTCTTCATTTGCTGTATAATAAATGTTTATTGGAGAGATTGTGATATTTCCATCAAGAGAAGAGTGATAAAAGTAATCACTTGGCTTACCACAGTCCTTCAAATGGATTTCTGGTATTGGACTTCATATTTTATAATGGTCTTTGTAAAGAGTATATAAGAAATAGCGAAATGTTCTACAGGATCTTTGAGATAAAGAAAATAGAATTGACCTCAACAGACAATGGCATGAGTTAGAAAGTTTGCAAAACTTGCTGTAACCACTATCTAGATTATGAAATTGAAAGAAACAGTGTGTAAAAAGGGGGAAGTGACTTAGAAAATTAAGTTTAGATTATCCTCATCCCTGAATTTTCTCCAATCCTTGCTCACCAGAAGTGCATCTTCTTCTTTTTTTTAAATATATTTTATTGATTTCAGAAAGGAAGGTAGAAGGAGAGAGAGATAGAAACATCAATGATGAGAGAGAATCATTGACCGGCTGCCTTCTGCACACCCCACACTGGGGATTGAGCCCACAACCCGGGCATGTGCCCTGACCGGGAATCAACCCCATGACCTCCTGGTTCATAGGTCCACGCTCAACCACTGAGCCACGCTGGCCGGGCAGAAGTGCATCTTCTTGCTATTATGGCTTTCGAAGAGCCTCCATAGAATAAAAGTCTATGTGCATGAGTATGTGTGTGTGGAGAGGATCCTGGTCATCTCATTCCAGTAGAACAATGACAATCTCCTGAGTCTTGGTAAACTCAAGTTAAAGTCCAGCTGTGAAGATTTCTTGATTGACCTCTTCTTGCTAAAAAAAAAAAAATAATAAATACCCCCTTTCTTTCACCACCATTGTATCTGATTTACCAACTTCAGTTTTTTCTTTGTTTGTTATCTTATAAATGTATCTTATAAATGTATGATTGTTATCTTATAAATGTATCAAACATCTCAAATATTTGGCACTTTTTCTGTTAAAGCACAAGAATTAGAAACTACCTACCTATAAAGATTACAATGCTCCCACCTTACTAGAATCAAAGACATGGGTGTCACTCTACAAATGGGCTGAAATTCAGCTACAACCTTGTCTCTAAAGTGATAAAAGTATACATTTGCTTATTCCCCTCCTCAACTGAGAGCTTGCATCTTATATGTTGCAACTTGTCGCATCATTCAACAACATTCAGTTAACAGACACATAGAATCAAAACGTAAAAGGGAACCATAGATTTTATCTAATTTAACTATCTACCTGAATATTTAATCTCATAAATATCTTCAAATTGTAAAGTGAGGATTGGTGACCTTGAGGTGCTAATACTGAGTCACCTTTAAAGGTAATCAATTTCATCAAAACACTGATAGTAAAAATGTCTTTCTCAAGCTTCCAAAATCTTACTAGGTCATGACTTAGGTTATACAGAATGTTAGAACTCCTTCTGTAAATATTGCATATGCGGATACATGGCTTTGAGGAAAAAAAGGAACATTTCATTCCATGACTCAGTCAAAAATATTTTTTATGTTTACCTTCAAAATAATCAGATATACATACATTTGTTCCTAAAATATAGTCATATTGGAAAGGAAGCATGGGCTTAATGATTCAGGGAACCAAGACATTAAAAATATCAAAGCAAAAGTTGCATTAGACAAAGTTGAACAGCTAAGGAAAATTTTAGTCAAGGATATTGTAATGGGGGAGAGAAATTAGACACACTGTGAACTCATCTCCACTAAAACAAAGAATGGAAAGATTTCTAAGAGTTGGGGTTAGAGGATGGTTGTATTCTACTCTAAAAAATAACTTTGACTTGCTTCAATAACATTAAAGGCCATGATGTCCAAAACATAATTTTCCCACTTAAATGTGTGTTTTTATCCCAGTGAATTTGTTTGTCTTGATACAAAATATCATTTTTCCTTATAATTATATTTTTGGCACTGAGAAACATAGAATGTCAAATCCTATAACTGTTAAGGGAAATTATAAGTTTCTGTATCACCATCTGCTATTTGCAAGGTTCATAGTCTCAAAGTTAATAGTCTAATTCATTAAACAAAAAGCAATCCGCGCAAATATGGTGTAAAATTGAGAGTCTCAGGCCTAGGAGATAACTAGAAAAGTGAAATATGTTCTCTTTTTCAAAAATAGTAGTAGCTTTTTGTTGTAAACAATTTCTTTTAAGAAGCCAGATGATGAATTGGTGAGTGGAATAAGTAAGTCAATTTTAAAAGTATTAAACATATTTACACAGGGTTGTTCCCATTGTGTGAGGTCCCAATGGGTGAGGTCCCAGAGCGCAGTCCTATGAGTTTCTATACTACTTCTAAGTGAAAAATTCTTTTGCCTATCTCACAGCACTGGAGAAACAGAAATTAAAGTTTGAAGCTTCCAGGAGCTGAGGGGCCAAGATTCCCAAGAGAAATGCAAATAAGTAAGCTGAACACTGTATTGAAGCATTTGCTGAAGTCTTCAGTTTCACCAGGCAAGTGCCAAGAAATTAGGCAAAAAGCAGCTAAAAAACAACCCCAGAGGCATAATTAGCTTTGAATTTGAAGTCACTGAATTATTCACATGTCACTCAAGCCCCGAGTTTCTACAAAATGCATCGCTGGATTATCTTTCTGCCTGTGAAAGGTATTGGTCTTTAATAAGCTTGATCCTTAGCCCACTTGCAGAAGTAGCAAATATCAAACGGAAAGCAAAAACAGCTGGCCATCCTCAAGGCATCTCAAAAGTGTTCTCTCTTCTTTGAATTTTAGTTCCTCTAGGCCTTGTTGCTTCCAAAGTCCTCTGATGCCTTTAAAATGTAATTTTGTAATTTTTCTGGCTTTACTAGTTGTTGTAAAAGGAAGATTGCCCTACCACAAACTACTGCATCTTACCTGGAAATGTCCCAGTTGAGTTTTGTTTTGTTTTCCACTGAATTGTACATGACAATGATATAGCTCATTGGCATCTCTGTAGATATCTTCTGGATACAATTTAAGTTTCTTCTGACAGACAGCTAGGTTAGGGTCAGATTTACCTTAATCTCCTCAGAAATTTGATGCTTCACAGTTACTTTCAGTGATAGCTGATTTATCTCCAGTTTAGTTTTACTTCTTGGATGTAATCTTTTGGATTCTAGCAGAAAATCCTGGGCATTGACCAGAGCCTCTTTAACATGGCAGGAACTCAAACCCAATTTTTATTTTACCAGTCTCATGCCATGATGAAGATGCAGTTTGGATTTTCTGGTCTCCAGCCTCAGATTTCTGCTTAGTTTCTCAGCTCAGGAAGCATTTTCTCCTACCAAACACTTCAACAGGAAAAGTGTTTCTAAATGTCTGACTCATTTTGCTTAGCTTCCTTTGTCTCTGGGAATTACAACCCACTGTCTTTTTTAATATATATATATTCATTGATTTCAGAAAGGAAGGTAGAGGGAGAGATAGAAACATCAATGATGAGAAAGAATCATTGATTGGCTGCTTCCTGCACGCCCTACACTGAGGATCAAGCCCGGAATCAAGCCTGCTACCCGGGTATGTGCCCTGACCAGAAATTGAACTGTTACCTCCTGGTTCATAGGTCGACGCTCAACCACTGAGCCACACTGGCCCAGCAACCCAGTAAGTCCTTGTTGTTCTGACTCTTCTCATTAACTTCCTCTTTCCTCTCCTCATACATATTAACACATCCTGGTATTATTGATGTATGTTAGTCCTCAAAATTGAAATATGATAAGCCACTTCAAATTCCCCTTAATTCACATCTAACTCAGTGGTCATCTAATGACAGCAGAACTGTTAAGAGAGAGAAATAGAATTTGTGTTTGCTCTATGCATTCAAAAACAATCTAATAAATAAAACACATGTATCATGTATTTATTTATATATAATATAAAAATAAAATAAGTTGTCAAAAGTGCTTTTTAACTTAGTAATTTTCTGGAAACTATCAGTGGTTGCAGTAGGTAGAATTAATTGACACTCTTGTGCCTTAAATAGACAAGTGGGTCATATTCAGATCCTTCAAGCCATGTGCATAATTTAGTTCCCTCTAAATCAAGCATGTTTTTTCTTATCTTAATGGCAGCTAAACTTGGCTGAATGTCTAGGTTATTTGTTACTGACATTGTAAGAAAAGCTTAGAAACCACAAAACACAGGTGAAAAAAAATATTCTAAATGACTTTGGATCAATCTAATTTCTATGGACACATCATTATCATTACTTAGTGGGCTGTTGGCTCTGCAGGGTTGGCATGCATTTCATTTAAATGACCATGAAACTCTGGTATCAAAATTCTTTTTCTCAGTAAAGGGTGAACAGTTTGTGAGAGTTCTGGATTTTCAACTAGAGAAGAGATAACTTAAAAATATAACACAACAATTTGCTTTAAGAAAAAAATAGATATTTATCTGATAAAGATTTAACTTAGCCCTGGCAAATTCAGAATGCTGCTTTTACTCCTCAAAAATGCTGCATAACTAGGATGGGCTGACTTAGAGGGCCAAGATTTGTACTGGGAACCCTCTGTAGAGTGAAGCTGACCCTAAAGCAGCGGTTCTCAACCTGTGGGTCTCGACCCCTTTGGTGGTCAAATGACCCTTTCAAGGGGTCGCCTAAGACCATCCTGCATATCAGATATTTACATTAGGATTCATAACAGTAGCCACATTACAGTTATGAAGTAGCAACGAAAATAATTTTATGGTTGGGTCACAATATGAGGAACTGTATTTAAAGGGCCAGAAGGTTGAGAACCACTGCCCTAAAGGAACAAACGCACTGGAAGGGACTCTGGATAGCATGGCAGACAGAGGGCCAGACACCAGGCCAACCTGATCTGGCTTAATCTTGAAGGAAGAACACAAATGACTGTCAGTGGGCAGTAAACAGGAAGACAGTGATGTGGGGATAAGGGACTTTTAAAAATTCGGAAAAGGTATTTAACCACTCTGATTCTAAATTTTCTCACTAACATTTCTTATATCACTTGATACTTGCAAAAAAAAGGAGATAATGTATATAAAGTTTATAGCATGTTACCTAGCAAATATAAGATCTCCATACTGCCTGTTTTCACATATTATCCTGTTCATCCTACAGTATCTCAAAGGAATCCTATATTTAATTTAAAGAGAGAAAGCATCAACCATTTTTTAATGGTGGATAAAATTTGACTTTGACCCTTAGTCCCATACCAAATTATAGTAAAGGGACAATAAAGTAGGATATCCTCTATAATAAAAGGCTAATATGCAAATCACTCAAACTGCAGAATGAGGGGTTGCTATGATGTGCACTGGCCACCAAGGGGCAGATGCTCAATGCAGGAGCTGCCCCCTGGTCAGTGCGCTCCCACAGGGGGAGCTCTGCTCAGCCAGAAGCCCTGAGCCAGGCTCATGGCTGGCAAGCACAACGGTGGTGGTGGGAGCCTCTCCCACCTCCGCAGCAGTTCGAACATCCCCCGAGGGCTCCCGGACTGCAAGAGGGCACAGGCCGGGCTGAGGGACTCCCCCAAGTGAAGAATTTCTTGCACCGGGCCTCTAGTTTTATATAATTTTGTACTTATATTAGACACTCAGAGGTTACAGGTTATATACTCAAATAAATGTAAGGTGGATAGAATAATATACCCAAATTCCTCCATTTTCGAGATAAGAAAACTGAAACTTATCAATGTGAACTTACCATGAAGTCACACAATTAGTGGAAGAACTGCAACTAAAACACAAATGACCTGTCTCCTTATCTGTTGACCTATAGAGACCCCTACTGATGCTGGAATGCTCAATTTTTCTAAAGCTGGTAGCATCATTGGAGTCTGGTTCCTATTCCCCTCCCTCATATCTATCACCCCCTGCAGCTTATTCCAAAGTAGACTCCTAAATCAAGTCATGAGACTTTGCTAAATCCAGGGGATATAAAAAAGCATAGAAAGACATTGCAGAGTACTGTGAATAAAGAGAGTCCATTTGCCTGAGCTGGTTTGGCTCAATGGATGGAGCATTGGCCTGCAGACTGAGGGTCCCAGGTTCGATTCCAGTCAGGGGCACATGCCCGGGCTGTGGGCTCGATCCCCAGTAGGGGGCATGCAGGAGGCAGCCTATCAATGATTTTCTCTCATCATTGATGTTTCTATCTCTTCTCCCTTCCTCTCTCTGAAATAAATAAAAATAATTTTAAAAAAGAGAGAGCATTTAATGCTATAATCCTAGTTTGTCTGACCCCCCCCTCCCCATTACTTCACCCAAACAAGTTGATTTGCAGCTAATCAAGCATTTTTTCAGTGGCAAGTGTCAACTTTGGATAAGTTTCATATGTTCATTTACTCAATAAATAATTATGGAGTGCCAAATATATATATATGAAACTATTAGAAGATTGGGCCAGGAAAAGGAAAGCCTAACTTTCTGTCCTCATTTAGCTTACATTCTAGTGCAGAAGACAGATGAACAGGTAAACAAATACATATATAATGTAATTCTAATTGTGTCAAACATGAAAGGCAATAAAATATAGCAATAATTATTGAAGGTTTCCCATTTTTAATAAAAGTTTCAGATATGGTATGTATGGGTATATATGTAATAGTGACATTTGAGAAATAGTTACATATTCATGCAAAGGAAGGAGACAGAGGGAATGTCAAGTGTAAAATCCTGAGGAACATTGGCTTCTTCCAGGAAGAAAATGAAACAAGCAGAGCAGGATCCGTGACCAAGTCAAGAGGTGTAAGATATGAGATCAGGGAGTTGGCATGGGCCAGTTCATGAAAGGCTTCAATCAATAAATTTTCTAGTCTACTAAAAAAAGTAAGAGAAGAGTAGATGCCACAGGAGTCATACAGATGAGGGGGGAGAAGTTATAATTTTGTACCAATAAATGATAGACTGGTGGAAGTATCTAAGCCATATATCAAAATGGGTTTGACACCTCATGTTAGTGCTGAGCTAGTACCAGTCTGTAGCTCATCGTGGGTGACCTGTTTTCCCACAAAGCAGAGATCTGACTTAAATGCATGTTACCTGCAGACAGGCAGGTCTCAGCAAGAAAAAGGGAAAAGAGGAAGAGATTATTCCTGAGAATTTATCAATCAGATATGCCTCTGCTTTCAGCATGGAAAAAGTAAGAGGTGGAGAAAGAAGCAAGTAATGCTGCTGTCATCAGACATCAAATCCATTTGTATAGAATCATGATGGTTACGGGTTAAGTATTTCAACTTTAGAGCTTTGTAGCCCAAAATAATGAAATTTGAAAACCAACCAAGAAAAAAACAAAACAAATATCCATGACAGCTGACACAAAGCATTCACATTCTGTCTGGCAGGTAGCATTCGCCTCCTCTGATGGTCAAAATCAATATTTTTGAAAGCTTTTCATTTTTGTTGCAATGTGCATTTAAGACAAAATAATAACATGGTGTAATTAGAAATAAAATTATAAAATCCAAGTTTGCTCTTCACTAGCTTGGGGCCTGACCAAGTAACTTCATATCATAGATTCTCTATTTTTGATTTGAAAAGATAAAACTCTACTACCACCTCAAAGAGCTGCTAGTGGAATGGAAGGCAACATTTTGAAGGGAAATAAAATATTTCTTTACCCTCTGCACATATAAGAAAGCTGCTAGTTCTTCTAACTCCTAGTTGTAATTTTTATAAGAATTTAGAGTACACACACACAGATAGAGAGAGGGGAAAAACTCAGTTCCATCTTTGAGCTTTTAAACATGGTGTTTTCCAATCTCAGATAATGTCTCTAAATATGGGGATTAGAAGTCTTATAGCATACCAGTGAGAGATGCTTCAATTACCATGATTAGGCTGATTAGATCAAAGGTAAAACAAGGCCAAGTTCAGATTAATCCTAGTGAGAACAAAAAACTCAGAACCACTTCTCAAAATAATTGACTATTAAGTGTAAAGTGTGACTGTGAAGGGGGTATGGGGAACGAGGATGGACACTTGAACACAGCATGTAAAACTTGAATTTGACAGAGTGCTTAACACCAGGTAGAGTCACCGCAGGGAGATTCGAGCAAAATAAGACATCCAGCACTAATGAAATGGAAGGTCATTTTCTAAATAGTGTTTTCAGGACAACTTTATTTCATTTTATTTTTTATGAGCCACTTATCATTAATGAGCCATTTACTAAGCAGGAAAAGTGTATTTAAAACAGAACTACATTCACTCTGGAACTCATTGCTGTACATATCTTCAGTGGCATTTATGCCATACCTTAACTGTATATTTTCTATTCAGGTTTTTACATTATTGTAGGTGGTGTATTTACCCAAATCTTCTATTGGTGTGAAAAATATGGATATTTATAATTTCCTACTTATGTGTGCAAAATTTGCCCATATTAATTTAAATTGAGATAATGATCCTATATCAGTGATGGCAAACCTTTTGAGCTCGGCGTGTCAGCATTTTGAAAAACCCTAACTTAACTCTGGTGCCGTGTCACATATAGAAATATTTTTATATTTGCAACCATAGTAAAACAAAGACTTATATTTTTGATAATATTTTATATATTTAAATGCCATTTGACAAAGAAAAATCAACCAAAAAAATGAGTTCACATGTCACCTCTGACATGCGTGTCATAGGTTCGCCATCACTATCCTATATAATAAAGAGCTAATATGCAAATGGTTGTCATGCCCTCACCCCATCATGCTGTAAAGGCTCAGACACTCAACACTGGGGATAGAGAAATGGGGACCAGCCAGGCACAAATGAGCTCACGAGAGAGGAATGGGGACCAGCCAGGCTGCGGCCCAGGAGAGGGACAAGCCGCCCGCCTCGCAGTCCAGGTGTCAGCGGCTGTTCCTATGCCTGCAGCCTGGGAGAGGGACAGGCCACCTGCCCTTTGTGCTGGGCGCCAGTGCCTGCGCCTGCGCCATGGGAGAGGGACAAACCATCCACCCCACGGTCCTGGGCACCAGTGCCTGCAGCTGTGGCCCAGGAGAGAGACAAGCCACCCACCCCACAGTCCTGGGCACCTGTGTCTGAGGCCCTAGTGAAGCTGCCTGCCCATGGTCCCCTGTGGGTATGGCTGGCCTGGGCGAAGCCAGCCTGGGTCCTAGGTGCATGCGGCCAGGCAGAAAGATGGAAGCCTGGGTCCCGAGTGCCTGCAACTGGCCAGAGGAGGGAATCCTGGGTCCCAGGTGTGGGGTGAGGCAGAGGCAGTTAGTGATGATCAGGTCAGCAGGGGAACAGTTAGGGGTGATCAGGCCAGTAGGGGAGCAGTTAGGGGCGATCAGGCAGGCAGGCAGGCAAGTGGTTAGGAGCCAGCAGTCCCAGATTGCGAGAGGGAAACAGACATCCCCTGAGGGGTCACCGATTGGAGAGGGTGCAGGCCGGGCTGAGGGACCCCCCTCCCCTGTGTAGGAACTTAGTGCACCAGGCCTCTAGTTGATGTATAAATATCTATACTTTTTTTTCTTTATTTTTCCTTTTTTTTTTTTTTTTGCCAGTAGCAGTCCGATGGGATATGAGGAAGATTGGTGAGATTCCTAGCATTTGAAGTCAGAAAACTTGACTTCTCAAGTGCTTGCCTCATATCTCTCTTGTTTTCTTTGTTTTATAACAGTAACTTGAGGTCCATCCAGCTCAATTTATTTTTATTTTTTTTAATTGAATGTGTTGGCCATGACATTGGTTCACAAAACCATACAGATTTCAAGTGTTCAACTCAATATCACATTATCTACTCACTGTATTGTGTACCCACTGTCCCAAGCAAAGCCTCTTTCTGTTCCCATTTCCACCCCTTTGCCTACCTTCACCCACCCCACCCCCTTTTTCTCTGATTTTACTCAATTTAAGCTGCTCAACAGACTCATAATAAATCAGACTAATTGGAAAACAATCAGCTTAAAGACACATGCCCCACATAAAGGTTATTACATTTGGCAGGCCAAGTGTGATTTCTTTAGTAAAGTTTTTCATAACTTGTTGTGATAAGATAAATAGATGTGTTCTCAGCTCACCTACCAGCTTCTCTAACTTCCAATACTTACCAGGTCCAGGTAGGGGAATTCTTATATGTTAGAACAGTATTACAACTATTATGAAATCAGATTAAAAATTATATGGAATGAGCATTTCATTTCCTTTCTTACTCAGGAAGTTCATGTTTTTAATGGAGTTTATTTGAAGCAGAAAAAGTGCTCATAGTGTCCATCCACATCATGCATATGGAGTATCAATGTCTCTACATGTGTCCCAAAGATAGAAGAGTAGAATTTTCAAGTGTTTCTCCACTTGCTCTCAATTATCTATATATATAAAGAGCCAGGGGCCATTGCAACTGAACAGATGACCAAATGGATGACCAAACAGGCTGAATGGGGT
>NW_005871191.1:855391-959311 GCF_000147115.1 Myotis lucifugus | reverse complement strand
TGAACAGCAGCCTGTTTGTGGTGCCCAGGCCAGCGGGGGGGCGGGGGCAGTGAGGGGTGACCAGGCTGGCAAAGGGTGCAGTTGTTGGCAACCAGGCACACAGTTGGGGCAGTGAGGGGTGCCCAGGCCGGCAAGTGGGGCAGTTGGGGGCAACCAGGCCATCAGAGGGGGGCAGAGGGGGGCAGAGGAGTGACCAGGTCAGAAGGGGGGGGGGCAGTGAGAGGCAACCAGTCTGGCTGGGGTGGCAGTTGGAGGTGACCAGGTTGGCAGGGGGGTACAGTTAAGGGCAACCAGGCTGGTGGGGGGGCATTTAGGGGCAACCAGGCTGGCAGGGGGCCAGTTAGGGGTGACCAGGTGGCAGGGGGGTCAGTTGGTGGTGACCAGGCCAGAAGGCAGAGGCGATTAGGGGTGATCAGGCTGGCAGGGGAGCCAGTAGGGGCTATCAGGCCAGCAGGCAGGTGAGCAGTTAGGAGGCAGCGATCCTGGATTATGAGAGGGATCCTGGATTGGAGAGTGTGCAGGCTGGGCTGAGGGGATCCCCCATCCCGTACATGAATTTCATACACTGAGCCTCTAGTTCTAAATATGAGGAAATATGTGAGTCAACTTCTGGTAGTATTCTCACATTGGGCTGTATCTATCAGGCATCTCTTAAAACCCATAGGAGACTATTAGCACTATATCTCCACTAGATGGAATTGTATCTTCCCCCAAATTAACATCACCTAAAACTTAAGAATGTGACCTTTTTAAAATGAGATTTTGTAAATGTAATTAATGAGGTAATACTAGATTAGTGTGGGCCCTAAATCCAGTGAACTTATTCTTTTTCTTTAATTTAAAAATTTTCTCTTAATTTATTAAAATACATGTTTTTCAAATAAACATATGAACAATTCAAATCAATAAAAGTTGAACTTATTCTTTTTAAAAAAATTTATTTTGTATTAGTTTCAGGTATACAGTGTAGAGGTTAGACAATTATATAATTTACAAAGTGATCCCCATGATAATTCAAGTAGCCACCTAGCACCATACATCACTGAGCTTATTCTTATAAGGGATAGTAAAGGACACACAGAGAAACAGGAGAAGGGCATATACAAATTCATATGAAGACTGAGACAAAGATTACTGTCCAAGACAAGGATCACTGTGAGCCATCAGAAGCTGGAAAAGCCAAGGAAGGATTCTCATCTAGTTCCTTTTGTGGGACCATGACTACTGACACCCTGATTTTGGACTTCTGGCCTCCAAATCTGTGAGAGAATGAATGCCTGTTGTTTGAAGCTAACACGTTTATGATTAGTTCCCTAGGAAACTAATATAATGCCCTGATTTAAAATTTGCTATTTTGGGTCATTTCTGTAACTTTCTAAGAAGAGTTTGTGAGCTCATATTAGGCTACCACCCTTCTCAATGATTCTCTTTTAAATTTTAAAGGTAATTAACTTAAGATTATGTTTTTAGGCCATATAAACAATTATTAAACTCAAAAGAGATTTGGTTTAACTAAAATAAATTTGAGCAAACTTTAATTTTGTTTTGTTGTGGGGGTGGAGTTTGATAGAAGTATACTATGTAATAAGTTAATGATTCTAAACTTCTCTCTATGAGTGTAAACACACTTCTATCAATAAAAATACTCACTTCAGGTCATGATTTTCCAACTCTATTTAGAGGTCTTAAGACAGACCAGTTTGTCTCAGTGGATGGAGCATCAGCCTGTGGACTGAAGGGTCCCAGGTTTGATTCCTGTTAAGGGCAGGCTTGATCTGGGGATCCTGTGGGAAGCAACCAGTCAATATGTCTCTCTCACATCAATGTTTCTCTCTCTGTGTCTCACTCATTCCTTTCCACTCCCTCACTAAAAATCAATGAAATAATATCCTCAGGTAAGGATTAACAAGAAAAAGAGATAGGGTGCTAAGATGGATATTATACAACTAGAGGCCCGGTGCATGAAATTCCTGCATGGGTGCAGTCCCTAGGCCTGGCCGGCAATTGAAGCACAAGCATCTGGCATGGAAGGGCAGGTCCCAGCTGACTTCTGGGCCTTGGGCAGCAACTGAGTCCCCAAGCACCTCCCTCCACCTGAATCATTGGGCCTCCGCCCAGCTCCCTCAGCGTCTGCCCCCTGCAGCTGCTGCTGGTTGCTCTCTGCGGGGCAATCAGCAGGGCAATTAGGCCCTGCTCATACCTGCCTTGGCCTGGGGCCACCCGCTCACCTGCTCCACCATCCCTCCATGGTCCCGCTCTCATCGGGGCCCATCAGGGCCATCAGAGCCTCCACTGCCTCATCACAGATGCCCACCATGTTCCGTGCTGCACCCTAGTGGTCAGTGCATGTCATAGTGAGCGGTTGAACTACCAGTCGAACTCCTGGTCAAGGAGACAATTTGCATATTAGGCTTTTATTATATAGGATTTGCAAAATAAAATACTAGCAATCATTTTGATATGCTGCCAGGAGAACTTGATTCTCCTTATTTGATAATCACTGGTCTATAATTACCTTCATTTCTCTACAGATCAGACCACTCTTCTAAATTCTAAATTTTAAAATAACATAGAAACAGGGTTTCATAAAAGAAAGACTCAAAATAATTTTACACAATAATAAGAATGCGGAATACTTTATTAAAAAATGAGAGAACACCAACTCAGAAAGACCAAATATATCCGTGCAAACTTTGGAAACTGACTTAGCTTCCTTCAGATATACTGAGATGATCAGGAAGTAAATTTTTAAACAGGAATTGATATTAATGAAAGGATTTTCTAATGGCCAGAACTTTCTGAAAATGGACAGTATTCCCTCAGGTCATAGGGAACTGCAGTGGGAAATCTGGTACCTAATTACTATTTCCAACAGTGAGTCCTGGAATTCCATTCCATGGCTTAACGCAAGGCAAATGTTTATCCTGGTAATAGGTTGTAGGCTTCCTGGCAACATCAAAAAATAAAACAAAATAGTAGTAGCAAAAAATAAAAAGTGTATAGTTCTTAGATTTAAAAATATTTGAATGGGAAATTAAGCAGTCTTGGTTTTTCTCTGTGGGGCTGGGAAGTGGCGCTAGGAGTACTTTTTGAATTTTTTGCATAATTATACAAACAAAATAGATTTTAAAAGATGAACAGATGAACATGATGAAATAAATTATATTTTGAAATAAAATCCAGCTTTTTTACATTTGAAAGGGTTTTTACATATTTTATCAAAAAGGTACTTTCATTGTCTAAAAATTTGTTATAGAACATTCTTACAGGAATTGAAAGAAGTGGAGCTAGAGTCAAGAAATATGTCAGGCTTAAGAAATAGAGACATGAAAGGAGAATAATAAACAGGCAAATTATAATACATAGAAAGGCAATCAAATGAACTGAGAAAAATTTCTACAGAAATTCAGTAGAATCTCATTTTCTTGATTTACATATTCTATTGCTAATCCTTTGAAGCATCAAAGGGTAGGAACCACTATTTCTCAGGGTTTTAAATTTTCTTCCAAGTCTACAGAAAATCCCATGAGCACAGAATAGCAGCAATAAAGTTTTGTACATGGCTGAATATGATGGCCCAGTTAGTGAGTTTACTACTAGATGTTACTTTTAATTCATAACTTAATGAAAAGCTTGCTCACACAGTATAGCATAATTGCTGAGAGAAATACAAGGGTTTAGACAAAATTTGAAGCTGACTTTGGCTGAGTTGCATGACTTTATTTTTGTGTGGGGGTTAAAGGATTATTGAACATTCTTGCAGGACCAGGCATCCAGGTTGGCTTTCTGTGTACAACACTAGAGGCCTGGTGCATGAAATTCGTGCACTCAGCCCACCCTGCCCCCTCTCACAGTCCTGGAGCCCTCAGAGGATGTCCTACTGACAGCTTAGGCCCACTCCATGTGGCCCTAGCCAACAGTAGGCCTCCCTCTGCAGGAGGCAACCTGGTTGATCAGGGGAAGGCGCCACCCCCATCACCCTGCTGCTGCTGCCACTGTCGGCTGCCACAGCTGCCAAGGTGTTTTCATCAACACAGTCTCCCAGTCCCTTCACCACAAAAAAGTGACAACTTTCTTTAGGCATTTTCAAGATGTCTCTTTCATAGGATATGACCTTTCTTTCTTTTTTGTCCTCACCTGAGGATATTTTTCCATTGATTATTAGAGAGCGTAGAAGAGAGAGGGAAAGACAGAGAGAAACATCAATGTGAGAAGGACACTGCGATTGGCTGCCTCCTGCATGAGCCCTGACCTGGGCCCCGGTCAGGGAGGAGCCTGCAACCTAGGTACATGCCCTTGATCAGAATCGAACCCGGCCCCCCTGCGGTCTGTAGGCCGAGGCATTATCCACTGAGCCAAACTGGCTAGGGCAGGATATGACATTTCTTAGCCCCTCCAGCAGTGGACCTGGATTGGCCTGGGAGGCTGCCAGTGGGCCTGCCCTTTCCTCTTAGGGCCTGTGATCAGCTTGGGAGGCTGTGGGAGGGCTTCCTTTTTCTCTCTTGGCCTACAATCAGCCTGGGAGGCTGTGGGCAGGCCCGCCCTTTCCTCTCAGGGCTTGCAATTGGCCTCAGAGGCTTCGGGCAGGCTCACCCTCTCCTCTCCCAGCCTGCGCTTGACCGTGGTGGCTCAGGCCAGCCCCTATGGCCCTGTCCATGTCCGTTCAGGCCCTCGTGTCCCTGTCCATGTCCACTCCAGCTCCGGGGGCCAGCCAGAGCTGCTGTGCTGCAGCTCAGCCAGCCCCCCCGTCTCTGTCTCTATCTCCGCTCAGCGCCTACCTGCACGTGCAACCTCCTCCTGTCCAGTTGTGAACCATTATGGCATCCTGGCCTAATTTGCATATTACCTCTTAATATAGATTGTTCAACTTCAGCCTCTGTTGGTGAATAAGGTTGCAATTTATGTTATTTTATTTTTTAAAATAACACCTGGCACTTTTCTTTTTCTGAAGTCAATCAAGGAGTTTCACACAGAACGAAAAAACATATAGTGATCTCTCCACGGGGCAATTTCATGGTATTTTAACAAAGGCCAGTTGAGCAGCAGGGAGCTGTGTTAAAGACAGGTTTTTCCTGGAAGATTGCAAAGGTTAAGAATACATCAAAGAAAGCAGGCAGTGTACATGCTTTTAATACTCTTAAGAATAATTACTAAATTAATTGTTTCAGCTGTCTTCACATTTTGTTTATTTGTTCTATATTACTAAGCTCCAAGAACTACATTATTTAGGTGATACAAATGCAGAATTGCTCAGCCTAACCCCAAAGAGGTCACTGTTGACAAAAAAGAGAAATACGTGTAGAAATGTAAAAGTATAAATATAAACCAAAATATAAAGGTAGTATGATAATTGAGCAAAGGGATGGTCACTTCCACTTGGGGTCATAGAAGGACACAATGAGAAAATGACTTATATTTCCTTATATAGTCTAGTAGTAGCCACTATCTCTTATATAAAAGGCCCATGGCCATCACACCATAATGCCATCACGACCAAATGAGCAGCAGCTCTACCGGTGGGTGGGGTGGTGTGTGAGCTACTAGCGGTGGAGAGCTACGAGCAGCAGAGTGCTACGAGCAGCAGAGGGTGGGGCAGCAAGCTACTAGTGGCAGAGGGCAGGGCAGTGAGCTATGAGCGGCGATGGGCAGGGCAGCCAGCTGAGGCAAGTGGAAGCAAGCTACTTGCGCATGATTTTGTGCATGCTGGGCATCTAGTCCTATATAATAAAATCCTAATATGCAAATCAATGGAACAGCAGAACGACCGGTCGCTATGATGTGCACTGACTACTTGGGGGCAGACACTCAACCCAGGAGCTGCTCCCAGCCCGCAGGCCCCAGGCCAGCCAAGGCAGGTGTGAGGGGGGATCCCTGATCACCCCACTGGTTGTCCCACAGAGGGAGGTGACCAGTGGGTGCCAGCGGGGGTCCCCCCCAATCACCCCACCTGTCTCTCCTCAGATGGAGGTGACCTACAGTGGTGGCAGCAGGGGGTGGGGCTGGGGAGCGGGCGGTGCCAGGCCAGCCAAGGTGGGTGCCAGCGAGGGCAGGTTACCCCACAGATCGGCCCTAATCACCAGCCAGGCCTAGGGACCCTACCCTTGCATGAATTTTGTGCAACGGGCCTCTAGTCAGATAATTTAGATAGATGTCCATTTCATTGTCTAGATCTTTTGTGCTCTGATTTTATTGTCTGTTGTTTTTTTCTTTTTCTAGGTTATTGTACACCTTATCTCTTTGGGATTTTGTTGTATATATTGAGTAACATACATTTTATAGATACAAAAAATTAAATATAACTTAAGATGTGTCGTAAGAGTTTTCCTCCACGTCCTGCGTGGTTCAGGGTTCGGGTCTGGAAGTGGAGCCGCACACAAATGAAATAGAAAAGACACAAGATAATTTGGGAATATGGGGGACCAGGCGAGCAAGTCCAACTCAGGGAGAAGGACTTCCACTGTGCTCAGGCCTCACCAAGCTTTTATAGTGAGAGGTAAACAAGGTAGTGGTTACCATAGTTACACAGTTCTTGTGAGTTTCACTTGTTTTGACCATGGTTACACTTCCTGCACTTCCTCATCCCATTAGCTTCCCAGATAAGATCTAGGGAGTGTTATAAGGTCAAGCCTAATTATGCTAAGAGGACTGTGCCCTCTAAGCTAGGACTTGTTTGTGACTTTGCCAGCAGGCCAGTCCGAGGCTTAACCCTATATCAGTTTCCCACAAAGATGATATTTTCTTCCTTTAGAGATGACTTAGAGCTCATTCCAACTCACTAAACCATGAGTTTGTTGTGAGATAATTCTCTTAACAATATCAAAAGCCTTATTGTTCAACAGACAAGATCTATAAAGCACAACTTAAAGAGTCTTAAAAAACCACATCTCTTTGAAAAGTTCTTTGTTTCATTACCTTAGATATTTCTGAGTTCTTTTTTTATTGTCTAAAGTTTTACATAAGTCTTTTTTTTCCCCAATTGACACCCCCCCCCAACAATTCCTACCCTGGCAAGCCCCCACTGCCCCAGTGTCTGTGTCCATTTATTATGCTAATATGCACGTGTACAAGTGCTTTGGTTGCTCTCTAATTCAAATTATGTTGATCATTATATCCCACACATGAGTGAGATCATGTGATATTTATCTTTCTCTGACTGGCTTATTTTGCTTAACATAATGCTCTCCAGTTCCATCCATGCTGTTGCAAATGGTAGGAGTTCCTTCTTTTTTTCTGCAGTGTAGTATTCCATTGTGTAGATGTATCACCATTTTTTAATCCACTCATCTGCTGATGGGCACTTAGGCTGTTTCCAAATCTTAGCTATGATGAATTGTGCCGCTATGAACATAGGGGTGCATATATTCTTTTTGATTGGTGTTTCTAGTTTCTTGGGATATATTCCTAGAAGTGGGATCACTGGGTCAAATGGGAGTTCCATTTTTAGTTTTTTGAGGAAACTCCATACTGTCTTCCACAGTGGCTGCATTAGTCTGCTTTCCCACCAGCAGTGCATGAGGGTTCCTTTTTCTCCACATCCTCACCAATACTTGTCCTTTGTTGATTTGTTGATGATAGCCATTCTGACAGGTGTGAGACAGTACCTAATTGTTGTTTTGATTTGCATCTCTCAGATGATTAGTGACTTTGGGCATGTTTTCATATGTCTCTGGGCCTTCTGTATGTCCTCTTTCAAAAAGTGTCTATTTAGATCCTTTGCCCATTTTTTGATTGGATCGTTTATCTTCCTTTTGTTAAGTTGTATGAGTTCTCTGTAAATTTTGGAGATTAAACTCTTATTGGAAATATCATTGGCAAATATGTTCTCCCATGCAGTGGGCTTTCTTGTTGTTTTGTTGATGGTTTCTTTTTCTGTTGAAGCTTTTTATTTTGATGTAGTCCCATTTGTTTATTTTCTCCTTAGTCTCCATCACCCTAGGAGCTGTGTCTGTAAAGATATTGCTACGACATATGTCTGCTATTTTGCTGCCTATGAAGTCTTGTAGGATTTTTATGGTTTCCTGCCTTACATTTAAGTCCTTTAGCCATTTGAGTTTTTTTTTGTGTATGGTAAGTTGGTGATCTAGTTTCATTTTTCTGCATGTATCTGATCAAATTTCCCAGCACCATTTATTGAAGAGACTGCCTTGATTCCATTGTATGCTCTTGCCTCCTTTGTCAAATATTAATTGAGCATAATGGCTTGGGTCTATTTCTGGGTACTCTGTTCTGTTCCATTGGTCTATATGTCTGTTCTTGTGCCATTAACAAGGCCGTTTTGAGAACCATGGCTTGGTAATATAGATTGATATCTGGTACTGTGATCTCTCCAACTTTGTTCTTCTTTCTCAGGATTGCTGTGGCTATTTGGGGTCTTTTTCTATTCCAGATGATATTTTGGAGAGTTTGTTCTAGATCTTTGAAATATGCTGTTGGTATTTTAATGGGAATTGCATTGAATCTGTAGATTGCTTTGGGTAGTATGGGCATTTTAATGATGTTGATTCTACCAGTCCATGAACATGGTATGTTCTTCCATCTGTTTATGTCTTCCTCTATCTCTTTTTTCAATGTCCTGTAGTTTTCTGAATACAGGTCTTTTACCTCCTTAGTTAAGTTTATTCTTAGTTATCTTAATTATTTTGGTGCAATGGTAAATGGGATTGCTTTCTTAGTTTCTCTTTCTGTGAGTTCATTATTGGTGTATAAAAAAGCCCCATAGATTTCTGGGTGTTAATTTTGTATCCTGCTACATTGCCGAATTCATTTATTAGGTCTAGTAGTTTTTTTATTGGGTCTTTGGGGGTTTTCTATGTATAGTATCATGTCATCTGAGAATAAGGACAGTTTTACTTATTTTCCAATTTGGATGCCTTTTATTTCTTCTTCTTGTCTGATCACTATGGTTAGTACTTCCAGTACTATATCGAACAGGAGTGGTGAAAGTGGGCATCCCTGTTTTGTTTCTGTTCTTAGGGTATGAGTTTAGTTTTTACCCATTGAGTATGATGTTGGCTGTAGGTTTGTCATACAAGGCTTTTATTATGTTGAGGTATGATCCTTCTATTCCCACTTTGCTGAGAGTTTTTATCAAGAAATGGTGTTGGATTTTGTCAAATGCTTTTTCTGCATTGATTGATATGATTATGTGATTGTTGTCTCTCAATTTGTTTATGTGATGTATCACATTTATTGATTTGCAGATATTGTACCATCCTTGCATCCCCAGAATAAATCCCACTTGGTCATGGTGTATGATCTTTCTAATGTAGTGCTGAATCCGATTTACTAGAATTTTGTTGAGGATTTTAGCATTGATGTGCATCAAGGATATTGGCCTGTAGTTCTCCTTTTTTGTGGTGTCTTTATATGGTTTTTGGATTAGGGTAATGCTTGCTTCATAGAAAGATCTTGGAAGTATGCCTTATTTTTGAATTCTTAATAGAGGGTATTATAGTCCAACTCTGGATTGGTTTTTATACCTCAGCCACTTTCTTACACTGAAACCCTTCTCTAGCTGGAAAAAAAACAAAAACAAAAACAAGAAAACAACAAAACAAAACAAAAAAACCTGGTTTGCAGCTTATACACATCCTGCTACTCATAAGCAAAATATTTTGCTCCAGTTTACCTCATTCTATTATTTTATAGTAGGTACCAGATAATACCTTCACACTTTGCATAGAAATCTTTTCAAAATCAAAGATCAACACACAATGTCTTTTAGGCCAAGTCAGCCTACAGTTGGTCACATTAAGCCGTGCCTATTTGTTTTTATACTGATTTATTTTATTCTACAGTGGTAGATGTGACAGATGGTAGGGTTTTTGCAAATATTTACTATCTGACCCTTACAGATAAAGCTTGCTAATCCTTGATCAGGCATAGAGTTTATTAGAGACATTTCTTATTCTCCATGTTACTCCAGGTGACAGTGCCACTGAAATTTCTGCCACCATACAGCAAGGGTTTCTTTTCCTCTAACTTCCAGTAACATTTTCCTATTTTTCCTTTAAACCCCAATTGTGAGCCACCTCCAGGGCTGTCAGTATTCCTCTGACCATCTTCTCAAGGTCTCTCCAGCTCTATCTCCTGCTTAGGCTCAAAGTCAATGGTACATATCTATGGAGTTTCATCATGAAAAGATCCCTCCTGCTACCAAATTTTGTTTCAATTATTTTTGCAGCATAAAAATGTACACCAAAACTTGGCAACTTAAAGCAACAACATAATTGTATGATCTCCTATGGTTTCTCTGAGTCAGGAACTCTGGAAAGCTTTGCTGTGTGGTCCTGTGTTTGGGGTCTCACATGTGGTCACAGTCATATGGGAGCAGGAGCTAAGCCAGTGGAAATGGTCAACAATTTCTCTCCCCTCATATATTTCCAGGGCCTCTCCTCATATTCTCCTCTTCTCATATTCTCAGACCAGGGCTGCCTTAAGGCATTTGAAATGTGTACATTAGGGTTGAGGGCTTTAAAAATGGACTTTTTCAGTAAATAAGTTGCAAGCTGCCTTACCTCTTCTGAGAGAGCTCAGAAGTTACATATCTTGACTTTTGCTATGTATTTTTAGGTAATCAATGAATCACAAGGCTGCCAAATTTCAGGGGTGAGAACAATAAATACCTCCTCTTAATCGGGGAAAGGAAAGATGGGTGATGTTATTATGACCCCTATTGGCAAATAAAATCTATCATAATGTTTCATTCCACATCAAACCTAAAAAGAAGTATTTCTACCTACCTAAAAATAATGTCTTTGAGGGCTCTATTTTTTTTCTAATTTCCCAATTGAAGTATATTTTTGTCACCAAGAGTGCATTTTTCATTAATTTTCAAAGGATAAGCATTATCTAAAATTATTGTTTGGTATAATATTTGATTTGCTTTCGAGGTCTACATTCCACCATTAGTTCAAATTGTAAAACTTGAAATTTCAGGTAGCAGATCATTTTGTATTTTTCACATTAAGTATAGCTTATGTATCTCTGAGTGAGAAACATGATCCTTTTCAGGAAAGGCTAATCTATTTGATAAAGCAAACTGTAGAACTACATTACATTCATGTTAAATGATGTAAATCCCAGCCTAAGAACTTATATCAGCTAAATTAACAGCAAAATTCCACAGGTCCTAACAAAAGCCATGTGATAAACATTTATTAAATGACTAGAGGCCCAGTGCATGAAAATTCATGCACTGGAGGGGGGATCCTTCAGCTCAGCCTGCCCCCTCTCACAGTTCAGGAGCCCTCAGGGGCGGGAGGTGACCCGGCAATCAGGAGAAGGCGACAACCCCATCACACCTCTGCTGCTGCCACTGCTGGCAGCACAAGCCTCGGCTGGCCCTGGGCGGCTGGGGGGCTGAGAGGGCTGGGAGACTCCAGAGGCAGGTGCGTGGCAAGGCTGGGCTCACCTGGGGCAGCCCAGGCTTTGCCGCTCACCTGCCACCCTGGTGGGGCTGAGGAGACTGGGCGTCACCATCTTGTAGCTGTGGGCACTGCCATCTTTGAGGGCGTGGCAGTCAATTAGCATATTCCCTCCTTATTGGCTGTCAGCACCACCATCTTTGCAACAGTGTGAGGGTCAATTAGCATATTTCCTCTTTATTAGATAGGGCAATGCATGTAAATTACTTAACACAGTACCAAGGATTTAGAAATCCATTTAATCAGTGGTCGGCAAATTGCGGCCCCTTGGGTGTGGATCTTTCATAAAATACCACGTGCAGGCACGCACATACAGTGTGATTGAAACTTCGTGGCCACACTCAAGGGGCCAAAGAGCCGCATGTGGCTCGCGAGCCGCAGTTTGCCCACCACTGTATTAAATCAATGTTGCCTAGGATTATGACTCCTCATAGTTACAGTGGTAGGCACAGTAGCAGTAATAATATTATCAGTGGAGATAGTATTTCAATGATATTTGAATAGATTAGCATATAATCAATATAAAGCCAGCTAAATTTGTATTATCATAAATATCACATAATTGTATTTTAACAAATGTTTTAAAATTTTAACAAATATCCCACCAAAAATAAACCAAAAGGAACTGCACACCTTTTTCCATTTTGACTTGCATTTGAACAAATTTTTGAAAAAATATTTTTCTATGCAAAAAAAATATATAACAAACTGCTTTGGGTATGATATCCTTTGGGGCTCATCATGTTCAAAATTTTATAATCAAGTAAAACTGTGCTATCACAGTACCAATATAAAGATATACACTGAAATTTTATTTATTTAGCAACACAATATAGTGTAATTTTATGCTTCCTTTTTTTATTTTCAATACATATAGTTTATTTCAAACTATATTTAAATGTCTTTATTAATAGTCCTTGTAATACATACAGCATACATTTTCATAACCCTCATACAGAGGAGATATTTTTAGCTTCCTTTAACAGAAAGTATAGGAATTTTCTGAGTGAACTCAATGTTAAATTTCTAAGAAATTATAATTTTACAAAGAATGCTGAAAATGATGAAATTTGTAACTGAAAATGGAATTTTAGTAGCTTTCTTACAAAACAAGTAAATGGTTTAAATCTGCTTCTCAAAGCAAATCCACTGATCACCATTGCTTTAAAGCAAGATAGAAATCTGTGTAGAACAATTTTTGAAAAAGCATTTGAGGCTAATTACATAGAATTTAAATTAAATTGTGTCTTAGAAAAAATCAATTTTAGTAACTGAAGTAATTTGAAGGAATTATTAAATTTCAAAAACCTGTGGGAAAGAGACAGCAAGATCAGGGTAAAATTAATGAAAAGACTCTCATATTGAATCCAGCTCCTGTAGTGCCAAGCCCAGTTTATAATTATAATTAATACTAAGTTTCCTTATCAAGTCTGAATTTTCCTTAAATGTTCTTTAAATATTTTTTTAAATTATGTTTTTAAAAAAGCAGACAATTTGCAAACAGATTCCCCAAGAATAAGAATCATGAAAAGGAAATATAGTAAAATAGTTGGTGGTAATTTCTTCAGGTGACATTGTATTTGTTTGTTTGCTTATTTATTTTTTTTATTTATTTGACACTTGTTTGACATCAAGATGTCTTTTAATGCAGCAACTTCTTGCTTTCTCAGCTAGAGTCATAATCATAAGAGACTTTAGAGATACAGAGATGAAAGAAGCAATCCTTAGGGAGAGCTTTATGATAAACCACCTTTAGTCTCAAAATTCCTTCTGTACTATTTTTGCAAAAATATATGTAGGTTTATCTGATACATTTTTAAAATATTTTTTATTGATTTCAGAGATAAAGGGAGAGAGAGATAGAAACATCAATGATGAGAGAGAATCATCAATCAGCTGCCTCCTGTATGCCCCCTACTGGGGATTGAGCCTGCAACCCAGGCATGTGCCCTGTCTGGGAATCAAACCATGACCTCCTGGTTCATAGGCTGATGCTCAACCACTGAGCCACACTGGGCAGGCTATTTGATACATTTTTGTTGTACTTCTGAAACAAGTACTGTCCTAGACCCTTTGGATAAAATAAAAATAGAACATTTTATCTTCTCTCGAAGCCCATAATTTAATAATTTAAGACATTTTCCAAATCGTTCATGGGCACTAGGCTGAAAATTGTAATAACATGTCTTCTATTTGGGCCTAGGCCAGTTACAGAGCTGGTTGTTGGGAAGGTATATAAAAAAATGTCACTTTAACTACAGTTGTCATAGTTATGCTATTTTAAAAAGTTGATTGTTAATTAAAGCACCAGGAAAATTATTTCCTGAAAACCCTTGTACTCAGTCAGCCCACAGGGAAAGCAGAGTAGTGCCTGATGCTTTTCCCTCTATAGACATCTGTCCACACATTGAGGTTTTCAGATACTCCTCTTTACTCCTCCCTTTCTTTTTCCACTAGAGGTAGTTTCAGAGAATGGTATTGAGGGAAATAAATGTTCATCACATTATCCCCCAAATTCACATGGTTCTTATTTATTCTGATAAGAACGTTATCAAGGGAAGAGGTCTTTGGCTCATTACACAGGGCTGCTAATATTTCACCCCATGGAGATTTGTTCTTCCACACATCTTCTGAAGTGTGGCATTCACTTAAAATGCTTTGCAGAAAATCCTCTACTATGGTGATGTCTGGCCCTCCAAATTCACCTAATTGAGGGAACAATGGTAACACTATAAAGGCACTCTCCAAAGCAGAGAATGTTACTACTACGGAGATTCCTCTCTCAATGAATACATCTGTTTGTCCTTCAGAGTATGAAGTGCATTCTGAACAGCTGACGCTGGTACTTATTTACTCCAAATAGCCAAGGGGTGTGAAGAACCATGAACCATAAGGAAGGAAAAGTTAGAGGATGTAGACAAAACCGTTAGGTGCACCTCAAAGAGCTCCAGAAGGTCAAGTGCTGAGCTTTGAGGCCCTCTTGGTGCTGACTTCTTTTTATGAACCAACTTAGTACTTCACTTTTATACACAGGTTTAATTTTTATGCAAATGAATTGGTACCATCTGCTCTGCTAACTCCTAGATACATAAGAAGAGGTTTTATTCTTTCACTCAGTGTCCTGGGGGATAACATAGACCTGCTCCAACAACTAGGCTGGTCAATGATCATCTCAAGTGCATATTTAAACACTTTATGTCTCACACACAGAAACAGCTCAATTTGTGTCATGATAGCATTAGATATAAAAGATAAAAATCTTTTCCAGATGTTATTAGACTGTGATTCTCTAGGCAAGGGCTGAAATGGGTGGAAAGGAATATTTAATTAATATGCTGGGAGTCCCTCTTCCTCCCCCCGCCCCCCCCCCCCCCCCCCGGCTCCAGCAGGAGTGGTGAAAGAAGGCACTCCTGGGTCGGCAGTCTCCAGAAATAGCATGCTCAGTGTTAAGAATAGGAAGGGGGAATGGTGATAGTGATGATTTTGGACAACCAGGAACATCCTGGCATCAGGAACATACAAGGATGTGGTTCTTGGAAACAATAGAAAAAGGGCCTCCATTAGGCAAAAGAGTGAGGAGAGAAAGTCACTGCCAAGGTAAAGAACTGGGACAGTGATCTCAAAAGCACCAGAAGGTAAGGGCAAGCCTGAATGAGGACAAAAATATAATGTTAAAGAAGAGGGTCTAAGCAGGGAAAATAGCATGATTAACAAAAATAGCAAGAAAGTAAGTGGATAAGACAAGGGTATTGTTCTCAAGCCTTACTGTTTAAAATCAAGCACTTAAATGCAGTTGCAACTAGAGTTAGGGGGCTGTAAATGAAATCCATGTATATTGTTTTTGGCTGACTAGCAACAACATGGGGCCAGCTGAAACAAGGAAGCTATGTTGATTTCTCATGTATATAAATTTTTTGATCATTAATTTATTTAATATGTATTGTTTAAAAGACTACAACTATACCATTGAATTTTCAAAGTTTATGTGTTATTTCAGCTAGCCTGACCACAAGTAATACAACTTTGCTCTCTGGAGACTTACCTCCTCATCTTCAGAATTGAGCATCTAGCGACCCTTTCCTACCTATATCTGTACTGAAAATCCAACTATTAAACCACAAGTTGAGTTGGAGCTAATGGGTTTGAAACCTGCCTTCTTGTAACTGGACAACCAGTGGGTCCAGGATGCCTGTCACTACTTGAGCCAATTAAGCAGAGACAGGTTTGAATCATATATGAGCATTCATTCTAATGATGCCCACAGTATGGGAGAGCAACAGGTCACCCACAAAAATCTTCTCTCCCCCCTCCATAAGCCAGCTATTGCTGTTTATAGATTGGGTAGAAGGTGTTAACCTAAAAAACCCCACATTCAAACCTGTAAAGAATTTTTGTGAGTTTATTTGAGTCAAACTGTTGACAATTGCCAAGAAGCAGAATCTCAATATATTGAGATAATGCTCTGGAGAATGGCAGTTTTTCACCTTGTTTTATACATTATAATCAAAGGAGGAGATGTAAGTGGGTTACATGAAATCCATTGGTCACAGATTAGGGCGGTGAAAGAAAGCAAAAGGGAAGGGGCAGGGGGGGACCTCTGGGTTTGGATAAAAAGTAAAATGATAGACACCTGCTTCTTTTACACAGCTGAGTATAGGATAGTTAACAGTCAACAGTTAACATGATAATAATAATGAGGGAATCTGTGGTCTCACCAGGGTACCAGGGCTGTGCTCTGAAGGGTCCAGAAAAAGGAAAGTTACAAGTTGCCAGGACATTCCACAGGTATGTTATCTTAGATGCAAAAAGACAATATGCATTCATATAAGCCTAACCAATGGACACAGACACCAGGGAGGTGAGGACATGAGTAGGGGGGTGGAAAGGTAACGGGGGGATAAGGACACATATGAAATACCTTAATCCAGTGGTCAGCAAACTGGCCCCTTGAATGTGGCGCTTCCACACAATACCACGTGCGGGCGCGCACGTACAGTGCGATTGAAACTTCGTGGCCCATGACCACTGCCTTAATCAATAAAGAAAAAAAGTGGCTCGTGAGCCGCGGTTTGCTCCAAGTTGATCTTTGTTAGGGAAGCAAAAAAAAAACAATAGACTTATTAAAGATCCAAGTTGATCTTTGTTAGGGAAGCCTAGGACATGACTCCCCACTCTAAACTGGCTTTTTAATTAAAGGTTTTAATTTCAGACCATCCTTTGTGGTTACTTTTAGGTCTCTTGGGTTTGCAAGACCACCCACAGACCTTTCCTGAGTTAGTTAGGTTAGCAAAGGACAGAGATTATATGCGAAGTAAGAATCACAGGCATGGGAAAGTAGGCAAGGTATAATGGTTACAGGCTACAGACAATTTGGGCTGGCGTGAGGGTCGCAGAGGGCAGTGCTCAGGGCATTTCAGGGACCAGATTACAAGTAATTGGGGTTGGAGGGTGCAAAGGGTGGGCACCTTTGGGACTGGATTGTTTCAGCCATGAGGTTGTAAATCTTTCCATAATGGTAGGACAGACTGGAGGATGGATGGACTGCATTCTGATGTTAGCTCCCATGTCCCAAGGCATGCAACTCTCAGACAGGTTACAGGGGTGGGCAAACTTTTTGAGGCATTTCAGGGACCAGATTTAAACTGGACCGGAGGGCCGGAACAAAAGCATGGATGGAGTGTTTGTGTGAACTAATATAAATTCAAAGTTGTAAATCTTTCCATAATGGTAGGACATACTGGAGGATGGATGGACTGCATTCTGAAGTTAGCTCCCATGTCCCAAGGGCCGTAGTTTGCCCACGGCTGTTAGAATGTGCTTTCTCTAATCAGAACAGAACAATCCTGGTAAACAGAGCATGATTAATATTTCTTATAATATTTCTTATAATTGTAGCTAGTCCCCAGTATTCTTCCCATTGGAAGAAAATAATTCAGTCATTAAATCACAAGGCATAATAGAAGTCATCCCCACAATAATTCATTAATTCCTAAGTATTAATCATATGGTTTTCAATTATACAGATGGATCTGGAATAGTAAATATACTTAATGTATGATAGGTTACAAATAACTAAATTTGAAAAAATCACAGTGAAATGAGAATGCAGTTTTGCGTGCACAATTCAAACTAGCCCAAGCTTCTCTACACCAAATGCAACTACTTGTAAAAAATTACTGGGAAATGTGATAGGGCTACTATATGGTAAATTAGGTTTATGAAGCTTTTCCTAATATGTGGATATAAAACAAAAAGTGCCAAATTACTCGGCTCATTAAAATTCTCATAAAGCATATTAACCAGTGTACAAAAGAGAGACCAGCTGCATATGTCTGAAGTGAGAGTAAAATTAAATTAAAACCAAGAACTGTCCTCATAATCTTTTGCAAATAAATGAGTGTACAGTGAAGTTTCAGTTAGAAAACCAGAAATATTCTTGGGCATGTGCACAGAAAGAGGTTATGTAGGGAATTGCTTATCTAGGTGAGGAGAATTTGATCCTTTTTTTCTTTCTCCTTATTGATTAAGGTATTACATATGTGTTCCTATCCCTCCATTACCCCTCACCCCCCACTCATGCCCTCACCCCCCTGGTGTCTGTGTCCATTGGTTAGGCATATATGCATGCATACAAGTCCTTTGGTTGATCTCTTTCGCTTACCCCCACCCTCCCCTACCTTCCCTCTGAGGTTTGACGGTCTGATCAATGCTTCTCTGTCTCTGGATCTGTTTTTGTTCATCAGTTTATGTTGTTCATTATATTCCACAAATGAGTGAGATCATGTTTTATTTATCTTTCTCTGACTGGCTTATTTGCCTAGCATAATGCTCTCCAGGTCCATCCATGCTGTTGCAAATGGTAGGAGTTCCTTCTTTTTTTCTGCAGCGTAGTATTCCATTATGTAGATGTACCATGGTTTTTTTTTAATCCACTCTTCTGCTGATGGGCACTTAGGCTGTTTCCAAATCTTAGCTATGGTAAATTGTGCTGCTATGAACATACGGGTACATATATCCTTTCTGATTGGTGTTTCTAGTTTCTTGGGATATATTCCTAGAAGTGGGATCACTGGGCCAAATGGAAGTTCCATTTTTAGTTTTTTGAGGAAACTCCATAGTGTTCTCCACAGTGGCTGCACCAGTCTGCATTCCCACCAGCAGTGCACAAGGGTTCCTTTTTCTCCGCATCCTCGCCAGCACTTGTCATTTGTTGATTTGCTGATGATAGCCATTCTGACAGGTGTGAGATGGTACGGCATTGTCATTTTGATTTGCATCTCTCGATGATTAGTGAGTTTGATTCTTTATGATACAGAACACAGTTGGATAAGGATACCAATGTTCAGAAATTAAAGTTTAAAAGTTAAAGATTTTGTCATTTTTAATAGCTTTATTCAGTAATCTAAAGACAAAGGATGATTTGTCAAAGACGGGTCCTCAAGCTATGGCCTGCGGGCGACATGCAAATACAAATATTGTATTTGTTCCAGGTTTCTTTTTTTTTTAAATATATTTTATTGATTTTTCACAGAGAGGAAGGGAGAGAGATAGAGAGTTAGAAACATCGATGAGAGAGAAACATCGACCAGCTGCCTCCTGCACCTCTCCCACTGGGGATGTGCCCGCAACCCAGGTACATGCCCCTGATTGGAATCGAACCTGGGACCCTTCAGTCCACAGGCAGATGCTCTATCCACTGAGCCAAACCGGTTTCGGCCCATTTTGTTGTGTTTTTTTTTTACCTCAAAATAAGATATGTGCAGTGTGCATAGGAATTTGCTCATAGTTTTTTTTAAACTATAGTCCGGCCCTCCAACGGTCTGAGGGACAGTGACCTGGCCCCCTGTTTAAAAAGTTTGAGGACCCCTGGTCAAAGAGATGAGTGGATGAGGATACTCAGGGCTTTACTACAGGACACTAAATTTACTAGTGTCCTGGTTCTACAGCATCTGTGATAATAGGCCTCTCTAAGTATAGTTCTCCCAAAAGAAATAAGAGATTTCAATATATCTCTACAGACATAGACTGTTATTTTGAGTCTATGCTTTTTTTTTAGAATAATTTTTTAAATACCTAGGCAAGTAAAAGTATCAGGGGTATTGCCTCAGTTGAGATCTCTGAAGAATAGTCACCTGTTAGAGAAAGAAAAAAAGTCATCTTTCAAGCATAGCTGGTCTCCGATTTTTTCCTCTTTAATTATAACATTACTACTGCTCTGGATATGTAAGTCTGCACATTTCCAAGTTTGTATAAATTATTTGATAAGAAATGTAGTCATTGATCTGGTAGAAGCACAATTACTTCATTAAGCAAATAATATGGTGTTGATAAAAAGTAAAATGAGTTGTCTAAGGTCCAAGATAACATGGAAATTCAGAATTTGCCCCCAAAAGAGGGCTTTACTTGACATATATAATTGTCTGTGCTTTTCTTTAACTGCTTTAACAGTAGTATTGGGAAAATTACATTTTCTCTTGTTAGATAAATGTCAATATATCAATACCATACCTATATCTTTTGAATCTTATTGTAATATCCCTTTTGTTTGAGCTTTCTTCTTTAACTTATTCAATTTTATAACTATGATTACCCTTTCCTCCTATGTGTTCCTTCCAAAAACTTCCTGTTTTCTTGGTCTAAGACATAGTCATTTCTACACATTATTTTTTTAAAGAACACCATACAAAATATTTTGTATTTAATTCACAGTACATGTTTCTTTTCTTCAGTAGATCTGTTCTGTGATGTATGAAAATATATTTGCTTATAAACTACTCAATTTTGGCTAAGAAAAATCATTTATTTTAAAGAGTTCTACTTACAAGTATTATTAGAAAAGAAGTGGAAGTTTTAAATAATAAACACTGAAAGATATTTCCAAAAGGAATACATTCACATACTGGAACTGCATTCATACATAGGCAAAAGAAATAATTGTTATTTTAATAAGCAAATGTGGAACCCTGAGTTCAGGAGTGTGGTTAGTATGTATAATTCGCTTTCCAAATGGCTGTTTTAATGAATTATGGATGAGCATTTTTACACATGCACTACAGAAATAATCTCTTACTAGCATCTTTCAGCCACCAGTAGACAAGCTCAAAACTCTTAGAGGATGATATAACTGTCTCATGCCTTATGAATCTATTCTGCCTGAGATGAATAAACATAGGGTAAAGGTCACCATTTTTAGACACTGAGATGGAATATTTGGTTTTGAAACATTTACAAGCCTGACCTTTCAGTGAAATGTTTTCCCACATTGCCATGCCATTGAAAGCTCAAAATATATTTTCACTCACTTTCTAATTGCTAAGTTCCTAGTACACTATTACACAAAAGGTTAGTGTCACTTGCCTCACTACACCCAATGTAGTGAGAAAATATTCTTTCCTGAATTTTTCAGCATTCCTTGTTTGCAGAAAATGTTAATGTAATAGTGTGGAAAGTAATTCAACTAATAGGCGATATCAGCAACAAGTATTAGTTTTTCAGGTTCCATATGATACTAGAAGTCCCATAATACCCTGGGTTTATCTCTCCATCTTGTTAATATTTCTGAGTGCAGAGCAAACACATTAGGGGAGCTACTCACAAGGCTTGCACCAAGTTTCCAGCTCATGGTCTTGGGCTGGAATTGTCAATGTAAGGCAGAGAGAATGATCTTACGGTTGAGGCATAAAGTGAAATATCTAAAATGGGGATGCATGTCTGAGTATAGAATCTGAAGAATGAGACAAGACAAAGAATGGGACAATATGAGGTCAGATACTGAAAACATGTGGATTGAGGAGAAATTAAATAGAAGATGAATTATGGCAAGAAGTTGAAGGCTTTTCTACATGATTTTGTGATGTAGAGTGAGTCTACACGCTAAAAAAAAATTCAAGAACCACCAGATGGTCACTCACAGATGCCAAGGGAGCCCAGCATCTGTTTGGCAAGCCCAGGGGGTCTCTGGTGAAGTTCCCTTAATTTCCTCCCACCTAGCTGGTGCCTTCCTCATAGTTGCTGAATTAAAAAAAATCCATTTGAACACAATATCCTCTTTCCAGGGGAAAATCTCTTTCTTCATAGAACCATCACTATCTTAAGAAATCATCTTGAAGCTACAAAGGCTCCCTGAAGTATAAAGAGAAAAGGGTAATATCATCCTAGATGTAAACTTCAATTTTGTTACCATGCACTAGGTCTGTACACCTCCATTTCCCAAGTGATGTGCATCTACCAGTGTTTAGCATGGAGATGTGCTACTTCACCTCTTCCGCTCCCCCCATTTAAATAAATTCTACTGTGCAGTAGAATAATGTCTACTACACAGTAAGGCCTGGCATATAAGAAGTCCCACAAATGGTAATTCTTTCTTTCTTTTTTCATATATCATTTCTTATTAAATGTAGAGTAAAATGGAATGAAATAAAAAGAAATTAGAAGGGAGATATAAAGTAAGGTATATAGAGAAAACACAGAAATATAGAAACATAGAGAATGAAATTTAAACAAAATATCAGTAAAATATGAAATTGTGACAAAGTAAACATGGAAACTGAAGCAAATTGATAAATGAATAAGCAAAAATTGATATACTTTATCCTTTCTTAAAACTGACAAGTGAAGTATACTATCTAAGCTTTTCCTGCATAGGGAATCTTTGGGGAAATGACTTGATTCATGATATATTTTATTTAGAAAAATAAAGCTGCAGCTTAAGCTGTTTTCTCAGATAAATATATGTGAATGCACAAAACACAGGGGAGACAGGGTAAAAGTTGAGATTAGAAAAGTACTAAGAAATCAATCCCATGATGAAAATAAACTCTAATATTCATGACCTCGCAGTTGCAGGAGAGGCCTGTGACCCACATCTCCAGAGAGACAAATACATAAGAGCCTGTAGGATTAGGCAGGGATAGAATCTCCGCAGCAACCTCACAAAGTTAAGGTTGACATACCTTTCATGAGCATCCAGAGGAAACCTACAAGCCCAGCCTTCGCAGACTTCCAGGTCCAAGGTCTAGTCCCCTTGACGCCTGTTCCTTCCTCCTCTACTGCACACCAGAAATCAGTAATTCAAGATAGTTCTTGAGAATTCTTTTGAGAATGGCCTTCTGCCACTTCTCTTCAGGAATGCATGAATAACAGACATCAAGTTCACAAATCCTACGTGGCTTACCACAGTTCAGAAGTAGGCTTACTTGGAAAGTCTCTCTTTTGAAAGGCTGATTAATAAAATAGCACCATCTCTAGCAATTGACTTAGGAGCCCAGAAAACAAAAGTAGGAAGTGTGGCTGTGGAGAACATTGGGATGGTGATGAGATTATGACTATAGTAAAATGTGGCCATCCAGAACACAGGATGAATTATAAGGATAGGTACGATTAATTGAGTTCTTTTGATGTGCCAAGTATTAAGAAAAGTCATTCTACTCACCTGCAGTTGAGCCAGGATATTTATAATGGAAACATCTAATATCTCAATAATAAATAAAATATTCCACTAAAGTTATTTTATTTTACAAAATCCATGAAAATATAGCTTTTAATAATGCTGCAGATTTAGCCCAGGTCTGCTCCATATTTCTTTCATTTGTCTTGGATTATCAGGATAAACTGGGGTTTTCTTCTTTTGCTGAGAGCAGGAATTCAACAGGTTCTAGAAATCCTATGAAATGTTTAAGGTTAGGCTTGCAACTAACTATCTGTCAAGTAATTTTCTTGATCTCTTACCTTCATTGCCTTTCATCAACATGTCTTTTGTGCTATCCACATCTGAAGTTATGTGGTAAAGCTTAACCTTTGCCACATAACTTCATAAAGAAAAAAGACATAAAGAAAAAGAGGTGTAAATAATTGGGCCCCAAATTATGATCTTCTGTAATACCCTAATATATACTAGACGCTATTCTAGCAATTGCGAATACATGAATAATTAGCACAAAGCATCTTCCCTCTGGAAGTCTGCATCCTTTTAGAAGGTACAGACAGTAAACAAATAAATATATAATGTGAAAGTTTTCATTAAGAACACTGAAAAATTTAAAAGGCATGTTAAGTGTATAGACATAATGGGAATGAAAGTTGCCTGTGGGCCAAATCTTGTCTTCTCTCTATTTTTGTAAATGATCGGAACACAGTCAGACTGAGTGTTTATGTTAGTGTAGATAATGATTGGCTGGTTACCAGTAAGGCTCTAACTTCTTCCCCTTGACCAAGAATACAACCAGAATAAAAAAGAGTCTTGGGAGGGAGGCGGGTGGAAGAAGGCAATGGGAGGGGGAAGGGGCATATGTAATACTTTCAACAAAAAAAGATTTATAAAATCACACACAGAGAATTAGGTATTTTTACAAAAACACTATCATTGCTCTAGGAAACACCAATGTCTGAGGCCCTTTGTCAGCACAAAGACAACTTTGCTGCCTTATTTTAGGTTCTAGGTTTCACATTAGTATGACCAACAAAAGGATTATATTTCTTCTGACTTTTGTCAAAGAGGAAAAAAGCAAAAGGGGCTTATCCTATTAAGAAACTGACTGATATTCTGACTTGGTTTTTACCTGTATGACAAGTTGCCAAGTGCCTTTTACTGACAGCTGAGTAAAGGTTGAACTTATTATATTTGACCAGGAAGCCATTTATTCAAATGTTAGCATTTGGAAACATTTCCAAGCAGAGTCTTAGATAAAAACTTTATTAACCCGTGAAAACAACTCATAGATTCTACCCTTTCATTATCTTCTATAACTAAACAGTATCCATCTCCCCTTCTGTACTTATGTCATGTACAACAATAATCAGAAACACATTTTTAACATCAGAAGTCAAAATGCTTGCATTGCCCTAGCTGGTTTGGCTCAATGGATAGAGCATCAGCCTGTGGACTGAAGGGTCCCATGTTCGATTCTAGCCAAGGGCACATGCCTGGGTTGCGGGCTCGATCCCCAGTACGGGGCATGCAGGAGGCAGCCAACCAATGATTCTCTCTCATCATTGATGTTTCTATCTCTCTCTCCCTTCCTCTCTAAAATCAATAAAAGATATTTTTAAAAAACACACCAAAATGCTTGCATTTTCCTTGGTTGTATTTAATTTAGCTGTTTTGTTTAACAAGGTATTTGTATCCATGCCTTTAAATTGTTATTTTTTTAAAGATGATGGGGAGTTGGTGTTTTTTTCGACTTGTCCCTTTCCTTCGCCTTGCCATGGAAACTAGGTGTTTTCCCAAATAAGTCAATAAATATTAAATACTGAAAAACATGATTCATGTTGTACTGTCACTAATCAAAAGACAACTAAGTAAAGTACATATTAACCTACCTTTTCCAATTTCATCTTTAATTCTGGTTCTTATGATTTAACCAAATTGAATTTCTTAGTATTTCTATAGCAGCTCTATCCTTTCCTTGTCTGCACCCTTTCTTCCCTTCCCCGTATGATAAAAAAAATCCATTTTCTCTGTTCCATACATGCTCATATCCAACTGTTCATCTTAGCTCAGCTTAGGAACCCTCCTGGACTATGTTTCCCTGGTCATGGTTTGGTGTACTCTTATCTTCATTGCCTTTCATCAACACATCTTTCACTTTGCCACTTTCACCTTAGACTATAAAATTTTTGTACAGATGTCCTATTTTCTAAGGGACTATAACCTCCTAAGGGCCTAATTCACATCATTTTCATTGCTGAATGCTCTGAACTCTAGTTCCTTCTAAGCATGGAAACTCTATAAAAAGCACTGAATGATTATTTATGCTCATTTTGTTCTGAGAAAAAAATTAAGTTGAAAAAAGTAGAAATAATCAGAACTAAAAACAGATGGAGGTAAACATCTACATTATCCCCTTTGAATCAATATTAGTTTGAAAATGTGAAGTGTCATTTGGTATCCTGAGGGATGTGCTATTAATTATGCATAAAAGTATTTTATAAAGCTTTGAAAATTAAAAAAAAATCACCTTTTATACAATGGTATACATAATACTGAATAGAATTTAAGTATCTGCTTTATTGTCAAGATGTCTGAGGTCAGACTCTGGCTCTGTGACAGTGTATGTGTGTCTATGACCTTCAATGAGCTATTTAAGCCCTCTGAGCTATAGGGTCTTCTGTAAAAAAGGGATCGTAATACTTATACCATGGGGCTTCTCAAGGGATTAGTCATACAAAAAATTGAGTTTGGTAAATAAAAATTGTAATAAGTAATAGCTTTTGAATAACTGGAATTTAACCAAAAGAAAAGCATGTAATAAAGGTACCATTTTTAAATTAATATACCTAGAGTTTGTTTCACCAGTATTTTGAGTAAGATGAGACTTTACAGTTTTCTTAAAAGTGCATGTCTCACCCTTTACTACAACCTGGGAGTGTCTCGGGGGAAGGGTTAGAATTTACGGAGCTAAATGAAGTGATTCTGAATTTCTTAAAAGTTTGACCCTTTGAGACCTGGGAACTAAAAGTGGCCATCTGCCTTGGGTCAGGCAATTTGAGCACTGTATTAGAGGTAAAGTATTAGATTTGAAATAACTTGTTTTAGGTTAAATATTTATAATGGTGGGAATGTTACTGTGTTGTTAATGAAATCATTAATTTACTGAGGCCTGTCACCTCCCTGTATATTGAATACAGTTATTCCATTCATGTGATTCATGATGATTATTAAAATGCCATATGTTCAAATATATTTGCCTAAAACAATACAAAGAAAATGGAATGTGGACTAGAATCTAAAACCCTTATAAGCTTATTGTGAAAAGATATCTTAAAAATAACCCAACCCAACACTGGTCAGTTCATGGAGTCCTCTTGGCTACATTGCTGACAAGTGGATGAGTAATTCTGGTTTCTTGGATCCAGTAAAAAACTCAGTAAAAGGGAATTCAGTAATTCATATAGAATTATTAATAATATCAATCACTTATTAAACAAGTATTAGCAGTAAAGGAAGACACACAAACTTTCAAAATGTTATTTCCCCTCCTTCATCCATTGCTAGAGAGTTCTTCAAGGCAGAGTAGCTTCAAATAAGCTTCAAAAAAATGGATTTTTTGTTTCAAATGAGTGGAAACATTATATTAACTATGACCCTAGATCTAGCTGACTTCTGTAATTAAGAGCATACAAAGGAAATATAAAGAAAATCTTTATTCAACTGATGTACAAATCCAGTTAAGTCCAAATTTTTAGGTTATGGTAACTCCATCTTTTTATTGCACAAAGCATAAATCTTGTAATCATTCTTTAAATTTGCATTCTTTAATACTACAGATCTACATCATCTGTACTAAAACAACAACAAAAACAACCAAAAACATGTTTTCTGAAGGACATGCATTCCATTGCCACAATATATTAAATGTGTAACACTGAACAGGATAGTTAACTCTGATCTATGTTCCTCGTCTGTATAGCGTGGGATAATAATACCTGCCTCATAGGGTTGTTGGCAGCATAAATAAGACAATTATATAAAATTAATATATGTCTGACACATAGTGATTGTTCAATACATATCTGTCCTACATCTCCGTCCTTTTATTTTATAATTTTGTCTAAACATTATATTGGGTTTAAAGCTTCTTACTAGGTTCGACAATGAGAAAAACACATTCCTTAAAAAATCTCTTCTTCAAACACCCGAATGTGAGCATAAATCAAAGCAGGCCAAAAGTTGCAGTTATTTCCTTCCAAGTACTTTAGACCCCTCACTTCCCATCACGTCCCTGCAATAGAGTAAGGGAAGATCATATCCCGTCATTCTGCTTCTTACTCGGACCTCAGGTGCTTTTCTGATTCCCAATAAAAGTAACTTTCAGTTTCTAAGAACCAGCAGAACTTAGGGAGTCGGCAGATCTGGAAGTCCCACCATGAAAAATATCAAATCACTGACATATATTATCTATTTTGTTATATTGACAGGCATTCTTATCTCCTCTCATTCATAAAGAGAAAGCATGCATCGAAATGAAAAGAATCTGAACCCAGAGGTCACTTTTGCTCAAGTATCTGCATGTTTATGAATATGATGTCCACCCTGTACCAGGCGGTTTCCTTTTGCACATGTAGCCAAAGTGAAATTATCTTTTCTAGCTCCTGCGTTTCTTGGTGTATGGTGCAGGATCCCACTACTACCGTAGAGGCATTTTTTATTTGTGGATGGAGGCCAAATTTTAATTGCTAAAATGTAGGGACAAAAGGAGAGCAGTCTTATGTTGCCATGATGTGGACATCATCCTGACGTTTATAAGATGGGGCATAGGTAGGAGGTTGGGCTAACCAAACACAACAAAATGATTTCTAAAATCTCCTGGCTATAATTTATTTTTTTCACTCATTCTTAAATTTACTATATGCTGTGGCTTCTTTATTAATGGTTTCAGAAAACAGTATTCTCCAGTATCTTCCCAAGGAAGATGCTTGAACAGCAATTTTTATAGAGCATTTAGATGTGAAGATAACATTATTTTACATTTGCATGATGACTTGGCTGGATATAAAATTCAAAGTTTGAAAAACTCTTCTCTCAAAATCTTGAAAATACTGTTCCAATGTATTTTTGTTTGCAATGTTGCTTATGTGAAGTCTAAAGTCATTCTAGTGTTTATTTTTTAATACATATGTTTGTTTCATTACCGATTCACATTTTTTGTAGATATATGGATTATTTCAAACTAGAAATTAAAGTCCTTCCATAAGCAATTATTTTTTTAAATTATTTCATTAGTGATTTCCACATCTGTTTTTTTTTAGAATACTATTATTTTAATATTAGTTGTTCCAAAATGGATTTCTAAATATTATAATTATTTTCTAAAATTTTATATTTCTTTGTTCTTCAATATTTTGTTTCTACTGCTTATATTTCATTCTCTTTATCTTTTTGGCTTACATCAGTTAAAAATATTGCTTTACTGCATAGAGGGAATGTGGAAAGAATCACAAGTAGATATGTATAGTTTCTGTCCACTATCTTTACCCAGAAATTGCCAATGCAGATTTCAAAAGATACCAAAAAGTTAAGTTCCATATTGAAAGCCTGTTTTTTCCCCTAACAGTACTCAGTGAGCAATTTCACAACTACTTTTTTCTATTTTGGGGGGGGGTACACATTAAGTAGTAACTCCCCATTTCCTGTTCCCCTCAGCCCCTGGAAACTACCATTCTATTTTTTGCTTCTAAATGACTGTCTATTGTAGATACTCAGAGCAGTGGAATCATGCAGTATTTGTACTTATGTGACTGGCTTTTAAAAAATGATTTTAGATTTTATAATGAAATCTAACTCCTTCGCAATGCCTACAACTGGTTTATATTTGTTTATTGCCTGTAACAAGCTTTTTATGTGTTTCAGGTAGCTAATATGTCCGGTCAAAATTATACTTCTTGGAAGACCTAATCTTTTTTTTTTTTATGTGCCCCAGGCATGAAACAGTTCTGGCCACCAACACAGGCATCAAGCTAGAATGTACTAAGGAGTGTATGTCTGCTTTGCTCCTGACTGATCTAAGAGCAACACCACCAATCAGGTACCTCCTTGCCTATTGCCAGGGGGGTTGGAAGAACTAATCTTAACAGAATTTCTTTTGACAATGATTTATACATCAAGCTTTCAGGGACTTTCATCTCCTGACTGGCAGCATTTCACTTATGATTTGCTGGCAAGTATGGAAATCAATAATCTAGATATGGTCTGACATATGGAAAATACATCACGATATTGAACTATTTTTGTAACTGATTTTTTTTATCATATAGTTCACCACTGTCTAAAAGGCTAGCCACTTCCATCCTGAGTTTTATATAATATAATTTTCACAGTTTTGTCATAGTTAATCACTCTTCCATTTAGTCATTAGTGAAATAATTTTTAGTCCTATACAATCAGATGGGCATTGCAATCTAAAAATTTGATAAGCATGCTTTCAAAAATCCGACATAAAAAATCAACAAAGCAGAGGATCAGTAATAGAGTTAGCTCTCAGAATGGGTATATAATTACATGCTTCAGAAAACCTGCCTGTTGAGGCTTCCCTTCTCTCATTCATCTGAAAAACTGTGGTGACAGCCTTGCCTCAAGCAAGCCATCCTGTGTGGCGGGAGAGCCCAACCTGGGACAGAGGAGCTGGAGGTGCTGCTGCCTCACACAGAACCACTCAGGGGCTCAAGGCCTATTTACGCCAAGGCTTCAGGCTCAGGTGTAATCTAAGATCCAATGTCACAAGTAGTGACAGGTACTTTATATCAAGAAATGTTGCCGAGCAATAATGTGCTTATGTGAGTGGAATGGACACATAGCCTTATAGAAGCCAAAAGAGCTCACAAATATCCTGTCACATTTTATCAGAATTGTGCGGTGGAGAATTTTCTTAGCCCTGAAATAGAAGAGTAGGAGAGCAATCAAAATGATATGCCATTCAAAATTCTCAAAAAATATATACCAATATCTGGTTCAAGCAGTCAGAGTATATGTGTGTATATGGGCATTGTCAAAGAGGGGGGATATGCCATGGGGGGATGTAACATTGGAGGGATGGGGCGGTTTTCTGTGGGGAGAAAGCAAAAAGTAACAATCAAGGAGGTAGCAGGTGGAGGGTGAAGGATTAGACCAATTGAAGCCATTTATTTCCTAGAAACAGCCTGTGTACCTTGATGCTGCACTTTTCTGCTCTACTCTCATAGATGCACCACAGTCTGTAACATGCAGCTCTCAGAGTCCAGTGCGTACCGTTAATCATTGTCAAGTCACAGCAATCATCACAAATCTTAACAGACACATAGCCTCAGGATTAAGAAATTCTATACTTTTAATAAATCTTCTATATTTAATTGACAAAAGAAATCATGTCACATCTAAAACCAAGTTCTGAAAGAAAATTCCAAATGTTTACAACAAATGGGTCACAAGTTTTTGCTTAATCAAGAGATATTGAATACACAGTCAGTATATATACATATATATATAAATACTTTCCAACAAGATGAACACCAGTTTATTGACAAAATATAAAAACAAAGGGTTTAGGGATTTCTTTCAGTTTGTTGTTGTTATGTTTAGAAAATAAGTGTAGTCCCCAAAAAACAGTATTTGAATGTAGGAATGTGGGAGGAGATAAAAGAAGATCTGTATTACAAGGATGTGTGAGGTATCTATTTTTACAAATAGGCCATACTATTGTACAAGAAAATTTATAATTTATGCAAGTTTTCTTAATAAATATTATCACCAAATAGCTAAAATATATCATGATCAATTCAAATGTTGTATGAATCATTGAATTATATTTTCATTAAAATAGAATGAGGACTATCTCATCACTAAGTACAGACCAGACAGTTAAGGGTAGTCCCCAAATTCTTTCAATTGTAGCCTTCCTTAAAAACTCTCTACAATATGGAACATGTGTGGGTTATAGATCTAAATGTAAAAGGTAAAATATTGAGTTGAAGTACTTAGAAACTTTAAACAATAACAAAGATCTTTATGACTTCAATGTGGGTAAATATTTCTTAATCACAAGATCGAATGTAATAACCATATACAAAAAAGATGAACAAATTATACTAAATTGAAATTAAGTATTTCTATTCACCAAAAGACATTCTTTAAAAAGTGAAAAGGTGAACTATATATTTTGGATACAGGGCCTTTGTCATTTAAATGTGTTGCAAAATCTGTCCATCTATAATAATAAAAGCAAAATATGCTAATTAGACCGGACAGCCAAATAACCTTCTGGACGTCCTTCTGGACAACCTTCTGGAAGGTTGCAAGGGCCAATGCAAGCCACCTTGGCTGCGAGGGCCAAGTCCCTTGCACAAATTTCGTGCATCGGGCCTCTAGTATATCAATAAGAAAAAGATAGTTAATACAATTAGAACAATTAGTATATCAGTAAGAAAAAGATAGTTAATACAAGTAGAACAAATGATCAAGAGGCATGAACAGGCATTTTCAAAAGAGGATATTTACAAGGTTAATAAAAATATAAAAATATAACTAACTAAATAGATAGAGTTTATAGGTGAAGGAACCAAGGAGTGAAAATGGTAGTGGCAGGGTTTACCTGCACTTCCGGTGACTCAGGGAATTTTACTTTTCAATTTTACTTGGCCAGAAAATTCTGGTTGTCACAAAGGAATAGTTCCACCAGAGGAAATGGTAAGATTTCCATTAAATTTAAAATTAAGGCTATTATCTGGTCATTCACTTTGAGTCAGTAGACAAGGAAGTTGAAAATAAAACCAGCAATGACCATTATAAAAAAAAGTAATTACGACTGACAAAGGTAATTAGCTTTGATAATCATGGGGAGAGGACTACTACTACATAGTGGGGCAGGGAGGAATATGTTTCTTACACAATCCACCAAGGCATCTCTTTCTACTCCCAAGCCCAGGTTTAACTGTAAACTGGCAAGTAGAGCAACACGATATAATAAATGTATGGTAATCAAGGTCTCTAACACTTCAAGATAAGGGTCAGCCCTCCAGCAAGCCCCTTAGACCAGGAAACATTTTGGGAGTAATGGAGAAGAGTTGAGAATAGTTAAGGGAAGGAGGAGGAGATAGCAATAGTCACAACCTTGGAAGCAACTAAGAGCAGGAGCTTGTAGTTCATATTACTAATTGTCCTCTTGTAAATTTTTTAAGGAATCGTGGTAAGTCCGAATCCTGAGACTATAATGGATAAAACGACTTACCAGGTGTACTGGTTAATAATGTGGATTATTTTCAATAGATGGAGTTACAATTATGTTGATATATATGCGATTTGATATGTATGCTATTTTGTTGCATTGACAGCAAGCTTCAAAACTTCATATGTCAAATTTTCTGAAGGTGTTAACATCATAGATATTTTTACACTTAAAAATGTCGAATTTCATGCCAAAAAAAGAGCATTTGCAGGAAGTTTTAATTCATTACTTTATTTTGAAGAAAAGTGCTGCTGAATACTTTGAGAAGCTTGTGAACATGCTCCATCTCAAGATACTTGTAAATGCTGGTTTAAACACTTTAAAAGTGATGATTTCGATGTGAAAGACAAAGAACGTCCAGGTCAACCGAAAAAGTTTGAAGACCAGCAATTACAAGCATTATTGGATGAAGATACGTGTCAAACTCAAAACAACTTGCAGAAAGATTAAATGTTGCTCAGCAAACAATTTCCAGTTGTTTACAAGCAATGGGAAAGATTTTAAAGGAAGGAAAATGGGTGTCACATCAACTGAATGAAAGACAAATGGAAAACTGAAAAGTCATCAGTAAAATGTTGCTTCAATGGCACAATAGAAAGTCTTTTTTGCATTGAATTGTGACTGGTGACGAAAAGTGGATTTATTTTGAGAATCCCAAACACACAAAATCATGGGTTGATTCAGGTAAACCATCAACATCGACTGCAAGGTCAAATCGCTTTGGAAAGAAGACAATGCTCTGCGTTCAGTGGGATCAGGAAGGTGTGGTGTATTATGAGCTTCTAAATCCAGGTGAAACCATTAATACTGACAACAAATAAGCAATTTGAACCACGCTTTGATTGTGAAACGACCAGAATGGGCCAGAAGACACAGCAAAGTAATTTTGCTTCATGATGACGCACCATCACACACTTCAAAACCAGTTAAAGACACATTAAAAGATCTTGCCTGGGAAGTATTAACCCACCAACCATATTCACCAGACCTTACTCCTTCAGATTACCACTTGTTCCGATCGATGGCACACGCACTTTCTGAGCAGCACTTCAAAACATACGAAGAAGTGGAAAATTGGGTCTCTGAATGGTTTGCCTCAAAAGAAGAAAGGTTCTATTAGGACGGTATCCACAAATTACCTGAAAGATGGGGGAAATGTGTAACTAACAATGGACATTACTTTGAATAAAGCACTTTAGATGTTTCTCTTGAAATTATCATGTTTTCTTTGATTTGAAGATCCACATTATTAACCGGTGCACCTGTTAATGTGAGATTCAAGTGCAAACAGTCCACTGTGGTAAAGGCACTTAATATTTCCACCTAGATCTCCACTGTGTATCATCCCCAGTTAGTGTGAGTGTTGGTTATCATCAGTTCACAACCACCCTTTACTTTGGAGAACTGCTCTCAGCTGACAGACACCTCTGCTAAAAGATACCCCTGATGCCCAGTCTCTACCACAGTCAATGCACTGACCACTCACGGGTAGTGATCAACCGATATATTAGTGTCTTTCCCTGGGCTTGAGGGGAAGACTACTCTGCAATGTGATTTATGTTTCAGACTCTCTGTGGATGTAGCCACGGAGGGTCCCGGGTTATCTGAGATGCTGAAATTCTACATTGACTTTCCCCCTCTCTATTCTGCTTTTCTCACTTTTCTATAGGTTTTCCTGAAAAGCACTCCTTAAAAAAATCAAGTACATGTGAATATTTCTTCCAGTCACTGTTTTTTGAAAACACAACCTGAGACATCCTATGACCCAAACTGAAAATAAACCGAAAGTCCATTAACAGTTGAATGAATATGTATACTCTTCTATTTGCATTTTATTGCATTATATTTAAATACAATGTGTGGCAGACTATATTTTCCAAAGACAGCTACAAAAATATCTCACATCCCACATTCCCTTCTTAAAATGGGACCTTAACATTCCTCCCAACTAGAGCTGTTTTGTTCTACAGTTCCTTCCCTTAAGCCTACTTTTTCCTTTTTTACTGCATTTAGCAATAGAATATGGAGACATTTGTTTTTACATTATACTATGTGATTTCTGAGGACAGATTATAAAGATGCCACAATTTCATCTTGATTTCTCAGGATACTCATTCTTGGAACTCAGCCATCCTACTGTGTGGAAACCCAACTAGGTAGACTACACAGAGAGATGACATGTTATGTTCCAGCCAACTTACCAGTGGGGGTCCTAGCTAACAACCAGCATTGGCTGTTAAGCATGTGTAGAGGCCTCCACATGGCTCCAGGCCAGCCATTAGAACATCCCCAGCCTTCAAGCGTTCCCTGCTAATGCTCCAGACATCTATGCAGCAGAAACAAACTGTCCTTACTGTGACCAGTCTATATTCCTGACCCACAGAGAATAATAACATTATTGCTTAGTGCAACTGATTTTCACAGCACTAAAAAAGTACAGTATATTTATACAGTAGTGAGAATTAGCAGCATATAAATGCATCTCGTAATATTGAGTGAAAAAAAAACACATATGAAGTTACAGAGTAAACATGCTGTGAGATTCCATTGCAAATATGAAGAACAGGTAAAATGAATCTATGCTATTAAAAAATCAGAATAGTAGTTACCTTTGGGGAGAAGAGGAAAGTGGTGAACTGAGCAGGCATGAGGGGAACTTCAGGGATGTTGGTAAAATTCTACTTCCTGACTTGAGCAGTGGTTACACAGTTGTGTTTACTTTGAAACAATTCATCAAGCTGGAGTAATTAGTATTTGTTAAATTTCTATAGACTTACACAGATTAAAATTTATTTATTTATTTATTTATTTATTTATTTATTCATTCATTTTAATTCTTTATTGTTTAAAGTATTACATAAGTCTCCTTTCCCTCCCATTGGCCTCTCCCCAGCGCCCCCATTCCCCAGCACATGCCCTCACCCCCCTATCGTCTGTGTCCATTGGTTATGCTCATATGCATACATACAAGTCCTTTGGTTGATACTCTTACCCCCTCACTCCCCACCTTCCCTCATAGGTTGAACAGTCTGTTCGATGCTTCTATGACTCTGGTTCTATTTTTTGTTCAGCAGTTTATGTTGTTCATTGTATTCCACAAATGAGTGAGATAATTTGATATTTATCTTTCTCTGACTGGCTTATTTCGCTTAGCATGATGCTTTCTAGTTCTATCCATGCTGTTGCAAATGGTAAGAATTCCTTCTTTTTTACAGCAGTGTAGTATTCCACTGTTTTTTTTTAATCCACTCATCTGCTGATGGGCACTTAGGCTATTTCCAAATCTTAGCTGTTGTAAATTGTGCTGCTATGAACATAAGGGTACATATATCCTTTCTGATTGGTGTTTCTGTCTTCTTGGGATATATTCCTAGAAGTGGGATTACTGGGTCAAATGGAAGTGCCATTTTTAATTTTTTGAGGAAACGCTATACTGTTTTCCACAGTGGCTGCAGCAGTTTGCATTCCCACCAGCAGTGCAAACGGGTTCCTTTTTCTGTGCATCCTCTCAAGCACTTGTCATTTGTTGATTTGTTGATGATAGTCATTCTGACAGGTGTGAGATGGTACCTCATTGTCATTTTGATTTGCATCTCTCGGATGATTAGTGACTTTGAGCATGTTTTCATATGTCTCTTAGCCTTCTGTATGTCCTCCTTTGAAAGGTGTCTATTTAGGTCCTTTGCCCATTTTTTGATTGGGTTGTTTATCTTCCTTTTGTTAAGTTGTATGAGTTTTGAACTTTAATATATTTGATATTTTATATTATTTATGTTTGCTCTTTTATCATTCAATTCTGTATATAGTTGGCCCTTGAACAACATGAGTTTGAACTGCAGGGGTGCACTTATAACATATATTTTTTTCAATAAATTCATACAGTACTATATATGTATTTTCTCTTTCTTATAATTTTCTTATTAATATTTTATTTTCTCTAGCTTACTTTATTATAAAATATAATATATAATATGTAATGTATATAACATAAAATATGTGTTAATCAACTCTTTATGTTATCAATGAAGCTTCCAGTCAAGTAGACTATTAGTAGTTGAGTTTTTGGGGAGTCAAAAGTTATACTCAGATTTTCAATGGCACAGGAAGGCCAATGCCTGTAACCTGTTGTTTAATGGCTAACTATGTTCCTTTCTTTTGCTTAGTATTTTGAGTTTTCCAAATTTTTCTCCCAAAATAATTAACTGACTAGAACACCTTTATTTTGCAATAAATGACACAATTCTTTAATAAGTATGAAGTAATAAGAAATTATTTGTAAATGATAATGTACTTAACATTATAATGCAATAGTTTTCACTTCTAATGTTTCAACATTCTAGACCTAGCATTCTAAAACAGGTATCTAAAGTTTATTAGTATTTAAAACCAATATATTACTTATTGTGCATTTCCTAAATCTGGAATTAAAGTTAGGCATTAGTTATTTATAGTTAACTATTCCATTAAAAAATATGTGGTATTTTAAGAGGTCTATGGAATGTCAAAGAGCAAAAGAATAAAACAGTATATATCAATCTTAAGCAAGTTTCTTATATCTGCAAAATCCATGAAATTTTTCTGTTGAATGAAAAGTGAACCTTTGCTAAGAAGAAATAATTCCATATAGTCTCTGTGTCCTAGAGGTAATTATCTCTGTGTGTTCTTTTTATCTGGCAAGAATAATCTCAGAGTGATATCAATGCCATTTTTGGAAAGAAACAGCTCCTCCAAATACTTATTTAGTTCTATCTCTTTTCAGGGATATCTTCCAATTTTAATTAAAACAATTCATTTTTTATCAGATCAACTGAGCATGAGTTTGAGTAGGAAGGCCTGATGAAGTTAGGGTCATAGTGCAAAATATACAAAATAATAGAATTAGAATTTGTTAAACTAAAATTCCATAATCTTTTACCAAACTAAGACCACTAAAGGCAGAAGTTGCCCATCTTAACAATAGATGAATTTCAAGACAAATATTTCCCTCATCTAACACACTTGATTAAATAGAAAACACTATCTTTCTCAAATAAACAGAACTCATTTATTATACAAGCCAATGTCTAATGTGATTTTTATGAAATACGCTTAGATAAAAATGTAAACATATTCATGAGGCAGACCAAATAATTAATTAATTAAAATTAAACAAGCTGATTGCAAGTACAGATTACTGCATATTAAGAATTAGTATTCTTATTATAAAATCTATTTCTGGGCCTTGAAATACACCAAGGAATGATATGGAGTGAAGATTAAACCTCCTAGTATAGTGCTTTTTAGCAATGTATTTTATTAGAAATAGTTTGTTCTTTGAAACAGTTGTATTGGCATAATATCAGACATTAGAGGGTCCCTGAAAACACTTAGGACTCTTACTGAGTATCTTTATACAGTCTTGGATAAATTGAAAATCTGCTTCTGAGGAATTTTGAGACATATACCAAATGTTTTCTTTTATCTTCATATATTTCATGTTTAAGACATTTTTAAAATTCAGGCTTTGAGAGCTAGTTTGGTGTAATGGGAAGACCATATAAGATTTAGAATCAATCATCCTAGGTTTGAGTATTAACTATAATTTACCATCTGAGCAAATTTAAGCATTTTATTCATTTAATCCTTCTGAACTATAATTCAATTCTCTGGAAAATGTAATATGTGCTCTTTGTTCCAAAAAGTTGCTCTCATGATAAAATAACACATTGAATTCAAATTACGTGCTCATGCATTATCTGTAGAAAGATTTTAAAAAATCGCCAAACCGGTTTGGCTCAGTGGATAGAGCGTCGGCCTGCGGACTGAAAGGTCCCAGGTTCGATTCCGGTCAAGGGCATGTACCTTGGTTGCGGGCACATCCCCAGTAGGAGGTGTGCAGGAGGCAGCTGGTCGATGTTTCTCTCTCATCGATGTTTCTAACTCTCTATCCAAAAAGTTGCTCTCATGATAAAATAACACATTGAAAATATATTAAAAAAAAAAAATAAAAAAAAATAAAAATAAAAAATGTCTACTCGGCGCACTAAATTTACACATATGAAGGAGATTGTTGAACATCAAAATACAAGTTGAATCCTGTGGAATGGCATTTCAATATTGGGAAATAAGTTGCATTTTTCAATTAAAAAATACTTGGAACTATTTTATTGATTTTTCTCTATATCATCACAAATATATTAAAATACCTCACACACGATTCTTCAGTGTCTCAAATCTTATTGTGTAGTGTTGACCAAATGAAGTATAAATAACGAGGTTGTATTACTGTCTTATTTGCAAAACTCTATTTCATTCCTCAGTTGTAGAATCATAGATACTGAGCCAGAAGAGACTTAACAGGGATCTACTTCAACTACTCTTTCTTCTAAAATGTCTCCAGAAGTAAAAACAAAGCATATTGACTATTCTTTAGACAAATTCACACCTGTCCTATTCTCCTGTAGTAAATGCAGACCACAGCATCATGCTTATGTTTTCTCTCCTTTCAGAATTGCAGGTAGAGTACACTTTTCTTACAGGGTTTCTTTTAAAAAATAGAAAAGATCAATGCTGTCATTCAGATGAAACTCAACGGGTTTTCTAATTTCAAAGAGTAAACACTTACTTACAGAAGATTAAGTCATCAATTATAAGATAGAGACAAATTGTTTCTATGCTTTTGTGTTTCTTTTTCTTTTGAATTAATTTGTTCCTTCCAAGTCTAGGGGTCATCACTGCAGAAATATTAAGGCTCCAAGGGTTAGATAAGAAGCCACAGTATATTTTTAAACATTCTTTTAGCCTGTCTGGATTGGCATTAAGGGGAGGGGGGAGACAACCATGGTCCCCTTTATTCTTAATAGAATAAAGGAGGACAGCATGTACTTACGGACAGAAGACTGCCTCAACTTCAGCATTGTATTGTGATATGCAAGACAACATTTAAGTCTAGTTCAAACCTTAAGGTTGACAACAGAAAATCCTTCTAGATATGAAAAAAGAAGAAGAAAAAGAAGCAAATAGAGGAATGTTTTATAAGGATTACATCTTTATATTCCAATCCCTGAAATTATAATGCTTCCATTGCTAGAATTCTCAATAGGAAAATAAATCACATGTTTGTCACCATTAAATCATGACCACTTAAGATTTGTTTGAAATAATTTGATACTGAGAGTGTATGTGTGAACATACCAATCTAGACATTGGAAGAATCAAAAGCTATGTTATATGTCATAGATTTTTTTAAAGTAACATTGTCTTATTTTGAACAACACATGGCTGAGCACTGTACTTTACATGATTAGAGCTTCTAAATATAGGCATTTCTATATCAGTTATCAATTTCCTGACTCTCAGCTCCTAATCCACCCATTTTTGTCCTGTTTTGTGGCACTGTATCTGAACTCTGTAAACATTTCTGTTAGTTGCTATAATATTAGGCTCTTGAAAGGTCACTACAAGTGGAAGGGCCTTTATTACCTGATCTGTAGCTTTTCTTACAGCTTCCTGGCTAGTGATGGGTAAGAGAACCCATAGTGCACGACCCCAGAAAGTTTTATCGGCAGCAGAGCAGGTTCCTTATCAGTGAATTTAATGTGCATCCCAGTAGGTGGTTTGTTTGCCAGCTTCAATCTCAGAAATTATCTGAGATGCCACACATAATAGTAAAGAAATTATCTTTGCTATTCAGTGGGCCTCAGACACAACCTCCAATGAGATAAATAGGTTAAGCTTCCTAATTTCCCCCTTAGATTCACTTAGCTGCTCCCTACATCTGTCATTCCTATATTCTTTAGAGTTCTCTTTATCCATCTTACAAGTTAATGCCCCCGTGAGAGCTCTTTACGTGAAAATCTCCCTGCTTTAATTACTGGTGTGATATTTGTCTCCTGCTTGGATCCTGGTAGATATATGTCCCTGCGAACTCCTGTTTCCTTTTTAAAAGAGCTCTTATTTCCATATTTCACAGAGGTCGAAAGCAAAGGCAGAAAAATCCGGTTGCTTGAGTCTGAATTCTGGTTCTACTACTTAACTTCTGCAGATGGATGATATAAGCGGTACTTGCCTCATAGCATTGCTGTGAAGGCTAAATAAATTCACGCATGGCCCATAGAACAGTGCCAGGCAAGTAGAAAACTATAAATGCCAGCTATTATTATTTCTTTAATTCCCCCTTCGTGGAGTTATAGGCACAGGAAAACATAATATACACATTCATAAATTTGGTGTAGAATTGTATAAATAGCAAAATGGAGATCCTGACTTAAATATTCACCTTTTACAGGAAACCTTTTCTAACCATCTTCTCACCTTCCCACTTCTTTGTGTTATACATGACTTCGTCCCTGCAATTATCACACTGCACTCTAAGTGGTATCTTTAGAAGTCTATCTTCTAGACTAAAATGAGAGCTGGATACTACATCCCACTCATATTTCACACATAGCAAATGCTTATGAAGTGTTTAAGGAAAGAGGGTGGGAGCTAAAGAATAAATTATTTATTTATTTTTATCATTCTCCTCTATTTTCAAGACAGAAAATCTAACCTAAAATATAATCCCCACCCCATCAACTTCAATCAGAGAAACGATTGTATTTCTTGGGAGAAGTAGCAATTCCATAGTGTCAGGTATGGAAGGAGGTTACTCAGATACCTGATTTGTACTTAGCGTTAAAGATCCATGGGTTCTGCTACTGAACACTGATTAGGGTAAGCAGTATTCTCAATCCAAAATCACCTCTCTTTTCTTTCCCTTAATAAGTTTGTTAATGGACGAATGTTTTCAATGGACTGTGAAATTAAAACAATGTGCTTTCTACTGTGATTGCCAAACATTTTCACTGGACATAAAATGTGTCTCCCTCTCAATAGGATTTTCTTTTACCTATTGATAAATAAGAAAGACAGCATCAGAGAAGTGCAGGTGTCTGGTGGTGAACAAATAAATACTCTCAGCATGTGGAAAAATTAAATAATCTCAAACTAAATGAGATCAGAGGCAGATGCAGACGCCACAGGAACAACACTTGACAGGCAAAGAGAAAAGTTCCAAATGAATCTCAGGTAGAGGAGCTTGGCTCAGCAGACTGGCAATCCTGTGTCTTCCTTTGGCAATGAAGAATGCTCTGGACCAAGCATGTCAAACTCAAAGGCTAACACAGGCCAAATAAACATTATTTAAGTTTATGTGGGCCGCAAAACAAAACAAACAAAAATAAACCAAAAGCTTCAATTTTCATAGAAACAGGTTTATTTTGATAGAGACATGATGGATACAAAGGGCTGAAATAAATGAGTAATTGTTAACATAAAGTAATAGAACATTTTATAAAAATGAATATTTTTTTCTTGAATATTAACTTACCAGACACTGAATAACTGCACAGATTAATAAGAGTAACAAAATAAACCTATTTTTCTTGTTCTCTGAAAGCGAAATGTTTCCTATGGCACACACCAACCAAGTCAGTACAAGACTAATGACCTGGCCATCAGCTGCTAAAATATTCACTGCTAGTATTAGTGGAGAGAAATGGTGCGCCTGCGTGTAAGGCGCGTGATTATAGTAATCAGGCATTAGAGAACGCTGTAGTTCATTATTAATAATTATGTATATCAGGATATTGTAAAACTTAAGTTATGAAATTTTTATTAAAACGTTTCTTACATACCATTATATTGGCTGGGCTGCAAAAATATTCGTGTGGGCCGCGGGTTTGACATGCTTGCTCTGGACTGTCTGTGTGCATTTGGGAGGGAGCTCTTCACGCAATTCTGAGGGAAGAATGATGGATTTTAATGTTGCCATGAAATCAGATAACATTCAAGTTGACTCACAAACACAGGCTCTCCCTGTAAAACCAGAACATCCAATAGTCCTACAACAGGCACTATACTTTCTTACTCCCAACTCCTGTCCCTCTACCTGGAATCATTTTTCATTCAACTCAGATACTAGATATTACTTTCTGATATGCATATTTTTTTTAAAAAAAAGGTTAAGTAAACTATATTTTCAGTTAAGACATCCATTATGTGATGATAATCATTATTTATTCACAAACCATACTCTTGAAAAACTATCATAGTTTGGCCCTGGATACACCTATTTCTTGAACACTGTTTTAATCTCTTATTCAAAATGTCTTGTTCATTTGTTTTTTCTTTATTTAGTTTCTTCCCTGGAATCTTCCAATACATATTTTCCATACTTTTGCCAAACACTAGGCTAAATTGTTTTCTTCTTATATATAGTGATAAATGGATTTGATTTGGAAGTTACCATGTACTTCCAAATGTTTACTCATCTTTGAAATGTGTTTATTACAACACTTAACAGAATATGCATTTAAAGTATTGACCATGATTATTACTAATAAACAGATAACTGAGCAATCATATAAATTAATGATTGTAGTTGTCTTGTGGGCAAGGGAGCTCTTATTATCAAAACTCCCTAGGAATTTAGTTTCTATTTCAAAAGAAGGGTGTTATTTCAAGCAAAATCTCAGCCTCAGCTTCACAATGCTGGGAAATTTTTGCCCTAGATTTGTACCCAACCAGGGAAAGATGAAGTAAGTTTTATTACTCTTCCACTAATCATTTTTGGTTGAAAACTCTCCATATCAGTGCAAACTCTGGCTCTGCTAGATCTCTGTATGTACAGAAATATGTAAATAGAGTAACAGTCCTCTGAGGATAGTCACAAGAATGGGTCAACTATAGTCCAGCTTTTGCATATCTCTGACCCACTTCCATCTCACATTAAATTCACTGTGTGCTGTCAGGGGATTTTCAACATGATGTTTATTCACAATTCCTGGGCAAAATTCACAATAAATAGTTTAGAAAAATGAACTATTCCTGAGGACTGCAGTTTATCCTGAAATTGCAACTAATACTCATTACTCCATCCTCTACTAACCATTCTTTTTTTAAATATATTTTTATTGATTAAGATATTACATATGTGTCCTTATCCCCACATTATCCCCTACCCCCCACTCATGCCCTCACCCCCCTGTTGTCCGTGTCCATTGGTTAGGCCTATATGCTTGCATATAAGTCCTTTGGTTGATCTCTCCCCCTTACCCCCACCCTCCCCTACCTTCCCTCCAATGATTCCACTCATCCTAATCTCGTTCTTCTTCTGTCAAAAAAAAAGTGTTCCTGTTGAGAAATATTCCAACTTCTGAGTGTATTTCCAAATGAAAGTTGTAAAAAGGAGCTGTATTGCAGAATGTTCATAGTAGCACTACTCAATAGCAAATACATAAATAAATAAATAAATAAATAAATAAATAAATAAATAAATAAAAAGGTAAGAAAGTAAGAGAAGGTGAAAAAAGGGAAAAAGCAGCAAAAAAGACTGTAAAAATACCCACAGATTAAAAAATAATGTTATATTTATGCAATTGAATAGTTCATGCCATTAAAAATCAACTGCTACATATAACATGAATACATTTTAATGATCTAATGTAAAAAAATACATAACATAACTGAATTTTATAAAACTCAAAAGCACAAAAAATGCATTATTTAGGCATATAAATGTATACACATGTGAAAAAATACACAGTCCAGAATAGTGATCTCATTAGTGGAGGAAACAGAGAATTAGCATTAGAAAGGCCTATATATATATAGGAGTGAGTAAGGATTTAATGGTGAGTTTAGTAAGGCTCATTATGTCAAAAAAATAAATAAAATAATTGTGGACTAATGACAATTATGTGCATAGAAGCAAGATTTATCACTAATCTCTCTCCACACCTGAGTTTAAGTAAAAATTAAAAGTTACAGGTTGACTGATTTGAATGTGCAGCTAAAATAAGAATTATTGCACTCGATAATCTGTAATGTAACTCAAATGTAAAATTATTATTAAGTAAAATGAGGCAAAAATGGGGAGATATTTTATTTGTAAAAGAACTGAGATATCTTCAACGGAACAAGTTATTTAAAAAATAATCAAATATTTTTGGCATTTATTTTGATGTATAATAAAACATACCAAGTTTAAATTTGATTTCATAATGCCCATTCATATACTACATAAAAATTTCTTTCAGAGAAATAACATCTATGAATGGAATGATCTTAACAGTCTTAAAAGACAGAAATTCCTCCAGAAAATCATATAACCCACGTAGTTCAATTATATACTTAGTGGACAGCATGTAGAAATACAAAGTTTTACTTTAAAAAATCAAAAAAAAAATCAAAGGTACTTGTTAACAAACAGTAAGCTCCATTTTATTCTTCTTATTTCAGCCATGCAATCACCTGATAAACTGTTTATTCACATGTACATTTTTACCACTTCCAGACAAAGAGCCATGGTATAATAATGAACCTCACATGAAGATAAATTACTCCAGTTAGCTCCCTCATTAGTTTTAACTAAGATTAATTCTTTAGTCATGACTGACTTATCTCTTATTCAGCTCTGCGGTGCTTTAGGAAGTTGTCTGCCAGATGAAAGCTAGGTAAAGAGATTTAATTTAAACTCTAGCAACTCCCTCTTTTCCCTTGGGCTGATCTGTGACTGGCATTCAAGGGAGGATTCACATACATGTGCTTTGGCCATTATTCCTGTCAGAAAATAATCAACATTATTGAACGAAAACATTCATAAAATATAGTAATTTATGACTATTTTTCATGTAATGAAAAACACAAATATTTTTAAAATGTCTAGAAAATTCTTGAAAAATCTTGGATCAAGTTTATGTTCCTGACTGTCTCCCTCTGTTTCACTTGTGTCACAGTATCGCGGAAGGTGGGGATTGAGAATTGCGATAGGCACATGGGTGGAATAAACTAAAAGCATTCATGAAAGGCACAGGGTTCTTCCTAGGTAACTGGGGTTGCCAAGCTGGAGACAAATATAAAACTGCATTTCTCTGCAGTTTTACCCAAAGACAGATCAGCAGCAGAGGGAAAACTCCGCCTTTCCTTAGGTCTCAGGGAAGATGAACTTTTTATTCTTTTCTGGTGAAGACTCGACCTGCAGAAGCCGGTAAATCCCTTCTGAGACGTGTGTGCCCCTGCCCAGAGTGTGTTTCAGGGAGCAACTGCCCAGTACTTCCTCTGGGGTGTATGTGGTATGGGGCTGGTATGATGGAGCCCTTCCACATGTTAACACTGGAAAAGAGACTGGCTTCTGCCTGGAAACCTGTGATCACAGACGCTCTCTTTCTTCATTTAAATAGAAGAGATATGGTTTGCTTATCTGATATTAACTGATTATTCATTAAAAAGCTATAAAAGGCCTTAGCTGGTTTGGATCAGAGGACTGAAGGCTCCTGGGTTTGATTCTGGTCAAGGGCACATACTTCGGTTGCAGGCTCTACCCTCAGTTGCAGGCTCAATCCCGGTCCTGGTCAGGGTGTGTGCAGGAGGCAACCAATCAATGTGTTTCTCTCACATCGATGTTTCTGTCTCTCACTCTCCCTTTCACTCTCTCTAAAAATCAATGGAAAAATATCCTCTGGTGAGGATTTAACAACAACAATAACAAAAGCCGTAAGAGCAGAAACTTCCATGCCATGTAGCCATCTACTTTTCTTTTTTGTAAGAATTCAAAGATACTTTGTATTAAGTCAGTTATGAAGTTAAAGAAACACTTAAATAGAGTAGGCAAAACAAAACAAAACAGTAACAACAAAAAGTCCACGTAGATCCTAACAATGTGAAACCAAGGTGAACATTGAGACCAGGAAGTCCTCTTTGAAATAGAATTTATGGAAGAGTCCCATCTGGAATCAGGCATTTATCTATGAATTCTGGGTTCTTTTAGTGGAAGGCATTAGGAAATAAAGTTGTGGGGTTAGAAGTGTTCATTTCTACTGTAACAACATTGCCTGCAGGCTAATTCAATAGAAAAGACTTGAAGAAAGATATGGTTTAAGATGTTGAGTCCAAACTAATATTTTCAGTTCTACTGAGATACTATAGTTTTTACCTCAGTTTCTTTGATTATCAATGATGTTCTCATAACAATGGAATTTATTGATTCTGAAAACCATAATATAATTTCTTACTTGTTTTATTCTACTATATAAAGAAAATTGTTTCAAGATGATGCTTCTGATCATTTTAAGCACTTCATATAGTTGTATAAATGTTATATTACTATTTGCACCATGCATAGTGGTAGATTTAGTAGAAAATAAAATCTATACAATATCCTCATCAACAATTTTTAATAAGAAAAAGAAGAAATGAAGCAGAAACAGAATGCAGAAAGGGAAGAGAAAGGCCATGATCTTACCTTAAAGTAATAGACTTCCTGATGAGAAAGACATTTATGGACAACTAAGTATTATACAAGGCATAATGCAATAAGGGGATGACAGAAATATAGACACTGGCTATCAGATTAAGAAAAGCAAAACATGAGATAGTAACTTAGAGTATGGAAAATTTTCATAGCCAAGAGGTCATTCCAAAGAGCAAGAATAACTGAAGTCATTCTAGAAAAGATTAATTTTATCATCAACTTAAGCCAACTAAATAATTAGAAACCTAAATATAGTCAAATGGTCTATCACTTATATTTTGATATTAGGCATGAATTATAATTATACTAGTTTCACCTTTTCTTAATTGGATATAAAGATGGTATTTCATTTTCAATACGTGAGATGTAAAAATATACTTTGCACATAGAATTGTTTGAAATAATTTGGTATTCATCTGATATTCTGCTTCTGTCACTTTGTTAGCTCTATGATAGCTATTTATCATTTTGTCTATAAAAATTATTCAAGATTACAAAAATTCAAAGATAAATTTACTAGAACCCATATTTTATAAAAGAAAAGTTATATCACACTTTGAAAATATGATGTTGTAGACAAGATTCTTGGAAGGGTATAAAAGTTAGTGATTTCACGACATATTATAAAAGGGTTTATATATATATATATGTATATGTGTATATATATATCTATACATATATATTTAAATCTTTATTGTTGAAATTATTACATATGTCCCCCTTTTCCCCCATTGACTTCTCCCAGCCTGCCTCTGCTCCCCACCCCAGGCCTTCACCACCCTATTGTTTGTGTCCATGGGTTATGCATATATGCATGCAAGTTCATTGGTTGATCTCTTCCCACCACCCTCTCCTGCCTTCCTACTGATGTTGGAAAGTCTGTTCAATGCTTCTATGTCTCTGGATATATTTTTATTCATCAATTTATGTTGTTTATTAGGTTTCACATATGAGTGAGATCATGTGATACTTATCTTTCTCTGACTGGCTTATTTCGCTTAGCATAATCCTCTTTAAAAAAGTAAATAACTATTTTTTTTAAGGTACAGACATTAATGATTCACATGAGCTCTATAGCTTACCAGACTCAATGACATGCATAAAACAAATGTGTGTTAGGTATGGCATTTCCCTTTCCAAGGAACATAAGACCAATATGTGAAATTGGCTCACCCCAAAATGACAAATTAAGATAGAGAACATTTCATTATCTCCAAGGTATAAAATAGATTTTCTGAAATAATTTTATTATTTCTTTATTTGTTGTAACCCTCACCTAAGCATATGAATTTTTTATTTGGTTTTTAGAGAGAAAGGAAGGGAGAGGAGAGGAGAGGAGAGGAGAGAGAGAGAGAGAGAGAGAGAGAGAGAGAGAGAGAAAGGGAAACATTGATTATTTGATCAGTTGCTTCCTGTATGTGCCCGGACCCCAGGATTGTACTTGCAACCTAGGTATGTGCCCTGACTGAGAATGAATCACAACCATTTGTTGTACTAGATGATGGTCCAACCAACTGAGCCATCCAGCCAGGGCTCATTTTATTCTTTGACAAAAATACACATAGCCCAAAACAAAATGTGTGAAGCTTTATGTATAACAACCAGTGTGTGTGTGTGTGTGTGTGTGTGTGTGTGTGTGTGTGTGTGTGTGTGTTACATGCCCTTGAGTCAGCTCCAACTCTGGTGACTCTCAGGATGCGTGCTGTTCACAATGTCCTGTCCTCCTGGACCCTGCCTACCTTCTGTAAATTCATGCCTTTGCTTTTCTGGAGTCAATCCTTTCGACATTCAGCCTTTCTCTTTCCTTGTACCTTCTATTTCCCCAGCATTATTGTATTTTCCAAAGAACCCTGCCTTTTCATGGTGTGCCCAAAGTAAGACAGATTCAGTTTTGTCATTTTTACCTCCAGTGATGTCTCAGGCTTAATTTGCTCTGGGACCCACTTGTTTGTCTTCCTGGGAGTCCAACGTATCTGTAGAACTCTCCTCCAACATCTTATTTTACGTGAATCCATTTTTATGCTATCAACCTTTCCCCTGTCCACCTTTTACACCTATACATAGTTTAGGGGATACAAGGGTATGGATGTTCTTAGCTTTGATCTCTAATGACACATTTTTGCTCTTGACATTTTATTTTAACTCTCTAAAGTTAAAACTAAAGCAAAAAACTGACTGTTCTTCTTTATTCTAGACTACACTTCCATGAATGGGATATTTATTCTTACTCTGGTATAGCATAATAGAACAATATTAGATATTTCTTTTTTAAATATATATATATATATTTCATTGATTTCAGAGAGGAAGGGAGAGGGAGATATAGAAACATCACTGATGAGAAAGAACCATTGATCGGATGCCTCTTGCAAGGCACATGCTGGGGGTCGAGAAAAAATAAAAAATAAAAATCTGTATCTTGCACCAAATTAAATAATTAATCCAACATAGGTGCTAGACCTAAGTATAAGAACTAAAATAATAAAACTTCTAGAAGTAAGCATAGAAAAAATTCAAATTCTTGCTAGACAATGATTTCTTCTTTTCTTATAATGATTTCTTACATATGATAAAAAAGACAATCTACAGAAGAAAATAATGACAAACTAGACTTCATCAAAATGTAAACTTCTGTTATTTGAAAGTCACTGTTTAAAAAATAAGAAGTCAGAAATAGATCCAGAGACATAGAAGTATTGAACAGACCTTGAAACCTCACAGAGAAGGCAGGGGAGGGTGTGTGGGAGGGGTATTAGGGGGGAAGAGATCAACCAAAGAACTTTGATGCATATAAGCATATTCAATGGGCACAGACAATGGAGTGGGGGAGGCTGGCAGAGGACAAGGTATGTGTGGGGGGGACATATGTAATGCTTTCAACACTAAAGACTTTTTTAAAAATGACAAGACAAGCCACAGACTAGGGAACAGTATGCCCATCTCTTATATCTGATAAAGTATTTATATCTAGAACACAAAAAAATATCACTTCTTTTCTCTGAATTCTGTCCTCCCAGGCTCTACAGCAGGTCTTTTATATTACTCTCTAGAATAGAAAAAATACAATGGTATCAGGACATCATTCAGAGCACTTCAATAGTTGAGAAAATAGAATTAAACATTAGATAAACTACACTAAGATATAACTTACAAGATCCTTCCCATTGATTCCCACTTAGTTCTCCAGACTTATTCCCCACTGTCTTCTCATTGGACTACACAATAGGAATTGCCATTAATGACATGATTTCAACAGCAATTTTAGTTCTGGATGCAAAATTTACCTAGGGGCTAGGTACTAACTTAATGTTATTTGTGAAACTTTGAGATCATTTAAGAATTTTTGATTTTTTTGGTACCAAAAATATACCTTCAAATTTAGTTAATTATTGATTAACATTCTGCAGACAGATATCTGACTGATTGTCTGAAATGACTAAATGGTTTAGGACCATGGTCGGCAAACTGCGGCTCGCGAGCCACATGGCGGCTCTTTGGCCCCTTGAGTGTGGCTGTTCCACAAAATACCACGCGGACGCGCATGTACAGTGCGATTGAAACTTCGTGGCCCATGCGCAGATGTCGGTTTTTGGCCTGGGTGAATCTATTTTGAAGAGTACTGTTGATATTTGGCTCTGTTGACTAATGAGTTTGCTGACCACTAGTTAGGATAATAACTATATATGCAACCACTGTCAGGAATGAGTAATAGGAGAATCAAACAGCTATTGAAATGCATCAAAAAAATCACAAGCTGTTCACATTTAAAAGTAAAACTTAATTATTATACATAATAATTAAGGAAAAAGGAACTAATGTTGATTAAGCACCTAGTACGTATTAACCATCTTGCTATTTAGTTTGCAAATATTATCTCATCCACAGAGCAGCTCTATGAATTAAGCAATAAAACACTCATTTTAAGTGTGAGAAAATACAGATTTTGGAGAATTAGAAAACTTGACAAGGATATCCAGCTATTGAAGGAATAATATTGGGTTTGGACTCAAATATGTCAAATTCCAAAGAGTCCTTTATTTCTGATAGCTTTATGTATTACTGAAAAAAAAGCATTATGAGAAAAAATAAAACAATTAGAGACAGCATTCAGAATTTAATACCTTAGGCCATATCTCATTTTGAAAATATGATTAATCAATTGATATATTGATTATTCTTATGTTAGTGATTTTTGTTATAATTTCCTAACACTTCTATTTTAGTAAAGAATTTTTATCTTTTGTTTATCAAAGAAAACACAAATTATTCTATTGGCATTTATTTCTGTGTATATAATTCATAGTGAAATCAGCTTTTCAAATTATATAGGAATTCTTATGGGAAAGTTTTACAGAAAACCACATGTATAAAATTTTATATATATTTCACATAGAAAGTTTAAATGACATATAGCCTGAAATGTTATTCTCTAGAGGACAAATAAACATGTACAATTGATTTCTGTCCAAGCATCACTAAGAGAATGTAGATAGTTAAGATATGAGGAAGCCAGGAATAATTAATTTTACCAGTGGCTAAATAGCTACATTTGGAATAGCCTAGCCTATTTCTGTGAATAATCCTCAGTATCTGAAAAATATTTTCCCAAGTTTTAACTAAAATCTGCTGAAGTCGATGGACATCATAAAGGTTATAAATAGAATGAGAAAAAATATTTGGAAACTGTAGCACACTGAAAACTGTTCCACTTTCTGAATGCGTCCTATAACCATTTTTGAAAGCACTAGTTTTGAACTTCATTAGAGAAGAACAAAGCCAAAGTCATTAGTAAATAGGCCACTTCTACACATCAGCAAATTCTTGTAGAGCACAGAGACTGCATTTGGTACTGGGTTAGAAGCTCTTCACACCTCTGCTGCCCCAGACAATAAAAAGTTTTGCTGTAGGTAGAAGAAACTGCTAAATGAAATTTGTTTCAACCTTAATAGCTGAAATAATTTATATCTCTTCTGTGCTTTATGTGTTACTAACACTGCATATAAGTCAATATGAAATTTATTTGCCCTGAATTTTGCTCCAGAATTTATATGAATATTTTGTACTGACATTTTTTATGTGCAATATGAATATACAATGGAGCTAGAAAACGATGGTAGAAGAGTAAATAAAATGTGGTTTAATGGCTATGCTAATTGTTTCTCCTTCCTCTGTGTTTACCTTTTATATATAGAAGCAGTGAATTAATACTTTTAAAAACAACTGGTATAACTTCTTATTTACCTGTTTTACTTGCCACTTAAAAAATATGTCTAAAACAATATAAGGTTTCAACATAAATAATAACCTAACAGCAACTGTTGCATTTACTACCACTTTATAGACTTATATTTTTAAGGCCAACTCTCAAGATGCAGTAGATGTGTCAGTGAAGAGTTAAACAGTTGCTGATATGGGACATACCAATGCCATACTTTTGACAAATGATCAGATTAATTCCAATATCAGGTATTTCTACAATAATTTCAAGTGAAGTATTTATGATTTTATAGAGCTTTTTAGGACAATAAAAATAAAGCAGTGCATGTATTGGCTCCTGTTATAACTCAAAACTAAAAGAGAAAGTAACCTTAAACTGAAAAAATTATGGCTGCCAGGTGGGAAATACATTGCTCCTCTCTTATTATATCACTAGAGGCCCATTGCATGAAGAGATTAGTGCAATAGGTCTTCCTTTCCCAGGCTGCCAGCACCGGTTTTCTTCTGGCACCTGGGACCCAGGCCTTTGGTTTGGCCGCAGCAAGAAGCCAAGCCTCTTCAGTCTTCAGTCTTCACTCAGCACCTGCGTATGCAAATTAGCCGCCATCTTTGTTGTGTTAATTTGCATACCCTTCCTGATTGGGTAGTGGATGTAGCGGAGTGACACCAATTTGCATGTTTCTCTTTTATTAGTGTAGACTAGAGCCCTCGTGCATGAATTCATGCATTGGTGGGGTCCCTTGGCCTGTTCTGCAGGGGTCGGGCCAAAACCAGCTCTCTGACATCCCCTGAGGGATCTCAGATTGTGAGAGGGTGGTTCTCAGGTGACACACCCCAGAATCGAACTTCCTCCTCTCTGGTTCTGGGTGTGTCACCCAAGAACCGCAGCTGCCAAGTCACCACAGCTTGGAAGCTCCTGCATTGAGCATCTGCCTTCTGGTGTTTATTGCGTGCTATAGCTACTGGTTGGACAGTTGAGTAGTCAGGCGGTTGCTTAGGCATATATATATATATATATATATATATATATATATATATATATATGATGTATTATTTAGCTCTGAGAGACACAGTTCTATAAAGAGAGATAAAGCAAAGCAAATCATACATATTAAAAATCTAAAACAACAAAACTTAAAAAATATTTGGTGAAGATGGTTAGAGTCAGGACAGAATTCTATAGGCCTAACTAGATCCTTCAAAATACAATGTAAAGAGCAGAAAAAAGAGGAATATAGAGGCTAAATGTTAAGAATGATTTAAAGGCTAGGGAAGCTCCAAATTAGAAACTAAGAATGACAAACATCATTTCATAGTACATTAATCAAATGATCACCCTTATATTTTGAAAATAGTAAAAAACAAAAACAAATAACACCTTTTTTAAAAGACTATTTTTGAGTACTTTTAAGTTCACAGCAAAATTGAGAAAAAGGTACAGAGGTTTTCCATGTTTTCCTACCTCTACATACTTATACTCTCTCATTATCAAGATCCCTGACCAGAGTAGTACTTACCTTATAATTCATGAACCTGCATTGACACAGCACAATCATCCAAGGACCTTAGTTTACATTAGGTTCACTCTTTGTGTTGTAAGTTCTATGGGTTTGGACAAATGCATTATGACACGTATCTATCACTTTAATATACAGAATATTTTCACTGCCCTAAAAAACCCTCTATTCAAATATCCCCCTTCCCAGTCCCTGACAACCACTGATATTTTTACTGTCTCCATAGTTTTTTATGCCTTTTACAGGATGTCATATAGGAATCATATATAGTGTGAAGCATTTTCACTTAGTAACTAGGGGTCCGGTGCACAAAGTCATGCATGGGGCATCCCTCAGCCCAGCCTGCACCCTCTCCAATCCGGGACCCCTCAGGGGATGTCTGACTGGTGGTTTAGGCCCGATCCTGGGGGTTGGGCCTAAACCGGCAGTCGGACATCCCTCTCACAATTCGGGACCGCTGGCTCCTAACTGCTCACCTGTCTGCCTTCTTGATAGCCCATAACTGCCCCCCTGCCAGCCTAATCACCCCTAACTGCCTCTGCCTGCCAACCTAGTCGCCCCCAACTGCCCCTCCTGCCAGCCTGGTCGCCCCACACAGCCTGCTGTTCAGTCCTTTTGTCATCCCTCATTAACCCCCCTGTCGGCCTGGTCGCCCCACATAGCATTTTATTCAGTCATTTGGTCATCCCTCACTAACCCCCCTGCAGGCCTGAGCGCCCCACACAGCCTGCTGTTAGTCCTCAGTCTGGTTGTTTCGGTCATGATGGCCCATGGCTTTTTATATATTAGGATACACATTTCAGTTTTCTCCCTGACTTTTCACAGCTTGATAGCTCCTTCATTTTTAGCATTGAATAATATTCCATTGTCTGGATGTACAAATGTTCATTTATCCATTTATCTACTAAAGGACATCTTGCTAGTTTCTAAGCATTTGCAGCCATACATAAAGCTGCTATAAGCATCGATGTACAGGTTTTTGTGTGGACATAAGTTTTTAACTCTTTTGAGTAAATACAAAGGAGCCCAATTGTTGTATTGTAGGGTAAAAGTATGTTTAGTTTTATAAGAAACCACCAAAGTGTCTTCCAAAGGGGCCATATTTTGCATCCCCACCAGCAATTACTGACCATTTCTGTTGCTCCATATTCTTGCTAGCACTTAGTGCTGCCAGGGTTCTGGATTTTGGCAAGTCTAATAAGTGTGTAATGCTATCTCGTTGTTTTATTTTTTTATTTTTTATTGATTTTGGAGAGGAAATGACAGGGAGAGAGAGATAGAAATATCAATGATGAGAATCACTGATCAGCTGCCTCCTGCACACCCCCTACTGGGGATCAAGCCTACAACCCAGACAATTGCCCTTGACTGGAATTGAACCCAGGACCCTTCAGTCTGCAGGCCGACACTTTATCCACTGAGCCAAACCAGCTAGGACTCATTGTTGTTTTAATTTGTATTTCCTTGCTGACATATGACGTGGAACATCTTTTCAATATTATGATATTCCATCTGTATATCTCCTTTGGTGAGGTATCTGTTAAGGTCTTGGCCCATTTTTTATTTTATTTTATTTTATTTTATTTTATTTTATTTTTTGTAATTTCAGTTACTGAATTATTTTTTTTCTTTTTTGTCTTTATTGATTAAGATATTACACATGTGTCCTTATCACCCCATTGCCCCCCCACTCCCTCACTCATGCTCTCATCCCCCTGTTGTCTGTGTCCATTGACAACAGGGGGATGAGAGCATGAGTGAGGGAGTGGGGGGGCAATGGGGTTATATGCATGCATACAAGTCCTTTTGTTGATCTCCCCCCTTACCCCCACCCACCCTTATCTACCCTCTGAGGTTTGATGGTCTGATCAATGCTTCTCTGTCTCTGGATCTGTTTTTGTTCATCAGTTTATGTTGTTCATTATATTCCACAAATGAGTGAGATCATGTGATATTTATCTTTCTCTGACGGGCTTATTTGCTTAGCATAATGCTCTCCAGGTCCATCCATGCTGTTGCAAATGGTAAGAATTCTTTCTTTTTTACCTCAGCATAGTATTCCATTGTGTAGATGTACCACCACTTTTTAATCCACTCATCTGCTAATGGGCACTTAGGCTGTTTCCAGATCTTAGCTATGATAAATTGTGCCACTATGAACATAGGGGTGCATATATTCTTTCTGATTGGTGTTTCTAGTTTCTTGGGATATATTCCTAGGAGTGGAATCACTGGGTCAAATGGGAGTTCCATTTTTAGTTTTTTGAGGAAACTCCATACTGTTCTCCACAGTGGCTGCACAGTCTGCATTTCAACCAGCAGTGCACAAGGGTTCCTTTTTCTCTGCGTCCTCACCAGCACTTATCGTTTGTTGATCTGTTGATAATAGCCAGTCTGATAGGTGTGCGATGATACTGCGTTGTCATTTTGATTTGCATATCTTGGATGATTAGTGACTTTGAGCATGTTTTCATATGTCTCTTGGCCTTCCTTATGTCCTCTTTCGAAAAGTATATATTTAGGTCCGTTGCCCATTTTTTTTATTGGGTTGTTCATCTTCTTTTTGTTAAGTTGTATGAGTTCCCTGTAAATGTTGGAGATTAAACCCTTATCGGTGGTAACATTGGCAAATATGTTCTCCCATACAGTGGGCTTTCTTGTTGTTTTGTTGATGGTTTCTTTTGCTGTGCAAAAGCTTTTTATTTTGATGTAGTCCATTTGTTTATGTTATCTTTAGTATCGGTGAAGAAATTGCTTGGGCGTATGTCAGAGATTTTGCTGCCTGTGAATTCCTCTGGCATTTTATGATTTCCGTCTTATGTTTAAGTCCTTTATCCATTTTGAGTTTATTTTTGTGTATGGTGTCTAGTTTCATTTTTTTTTGTATGTAACTGTCCAATTTTCCCAACACCATTTATTGAAGAGACTGTTTTGACTCCATTGGATGTTCTTGCCTCCTTTGTCAAATATTAATTGAACATAGTGGTTTCGCTCAATTTCTGGCTTCTCTATTCTGTTCCATTAATCTATATGTCTGTTCTTGTGCCAGTACCAGGCAGTTTTGAGAACCGTGGCTTTGTAATACAGCTTGATATCTGGTATTGAGATCCCACCTACTTTGTTCTTCTTTCTCAGGATTGCTGCAGCTATTCAGGGACTTTTTTTATTCCAGATGAATTTTTGGAGAGTTTGTTCTAGGTCTGTGAAATATGCCATTGGTATTTTAATGGGGAGTGCACTGAATCTATAGATTGTTTGGGGTAGTATGGACATTTTAATAATGTTGATTCTGCCAATCCATGAATAGGTATGTTCTTCCATCTGTTTATGTCTTCCTCTATCTCTTTTTTCAGTGTCCTGTAGTTTTCTGCATACATGTCTTTTACCTCCTTAGTTAAGTTTATTCCTAGGTACCTTGGCCCATTTTTAAATCTTGCTGTTCATTTTCTTTTTTTACTGAGTTTTAAAGTGTTTGCTACATTTTGGATATTAGTCCTTTATCAGATGTGTCTTTTGCAAATATTTTCTCCCAGTCTGTGACTTGTCTTCTCATTCTGTTGACAGAGTATTCTACAAAGCAAAGGTTTTTAACTTTAATAAAGTATCCTTTTTCATTACTCTTTCATGGATTGTGTATTTGGTATTATCTCTAAAAATAATGATTGTATTTTATATCTGGGTTTTCTCCTATGCCAGCTTGGAGAAGTTTTTTGCAGTTATGTCTGTGATTTCTTTTTTAGTTAATTTTTATGAAGAATATATAATCTATATCTAGATTTGGTGTTTTTTTGTTGTTGTCGTTTATTTTTTCATGTGAATGTCCACTCGTTCCAGCACCACTTATTGAAAATACTTATGTTTGCTCCAATGTATTGCCAGACCTTTAAAATGTTTCTAGAATGGAGTTATAGGGTTTTTTTTTGTCAATTCTAATCAGACTATCTTTTATACTGTCAAATTTTACAGAATAATAGCAAAATTCACAGTGTTTGCAATGATTTACAAAAGATGAAAATACAAAATGGTTAGGGAGTAATTATGCAGTGGAGTGCCAGCATAACAAAAATGCATTTTTGTTTTCTGGGAATGCACAGCCTTGAGCTAAAAATAAGTCAGATTTCTTCTGGCTCAACCACTAGGTCACTCCAGGTCTTTTGATAAACCATGAATCTTCCAGAGCTTCACCTTCCTTCTCTGTAAAATGAGAGAAGAGGCTTAACCAAAATAATCTTAAAATCCTTGTAGTACACATGTCCTCCCATTTTGAATACTCCCTCTTCCCTTTCTTTCTGTCTCTGTCTTTTCATCTTCTCTTCACCTTTCTTTTTCTCTTATTCTTCATTTTTTCCCTTCTGTCTACTCTTTCTGAGAGAGACAATAAAAATTTTCCTTTGTAATAAAAGTGCAATTTATGTTAAACAAATTGTTCAATTTTGAGAAATTTCTGACCCATAATAAATTTAGAGTTGATTAAATTCAATCCTTTAATGTAGTAAATTAAATTTGTTAAGAAAACATTTTTCTCTTTAAATTAAAAAATATTTTATTATAATAAATTAAATACAATAGCTGGTAATCGATCTAAGTAGAATACACTAATTTTTTAGACCTGGCTTGATAACTAGATAGAAACATACTCAAAAAAATATATACCAAGTGTAAAGTATAAGTAACTTGTATTGGGTTTAATGAATACCTTGTTTAAAATACTGATGTAGGCAAACAAGTGTTAAAAAGATATTCATTTTTTATTTTTATTATCAATATTAATATGTGTGTTATTAATAGTGAATTTGCTTAACCTCTTAGTCCTGACACTGGTGGATATTCTGAAGGAGCCCTGTTATGGCTACATTTTTACAGACATGCTTTGTATATACCATCCTGTTATCCATTAGTCCACTGTCCTCAATTTATATTAAAATTGACTTCTTGTGCATTCTGCACTTATCTGATACCACACACTCTCCTTCCCCTATCTTTTAGAAAAATTGCCTTTTTTTGTTCAGGGCATCTCAGTTGGTGTCAGTAAAGCTAGAGTGAATACCCTGAGGGGACATGGAGAGTGATAGAGATAGAGATAGCAACACCTATTTCCTAAAATTTGCAGGTCTGTTATTCTAATATTTAACCCTAGAGTCCTAGTTGTTGGACTTCTTTCAGAGGGGTCTAATTCTGTATCTTGCCATCACCTCTCTCCCCAGGATATTATGTTAAAGTTGCCTTTTCATATGGTTTTCTCTCTGTTATTTCATAAACTAATTGAGATAAATAAATTAGTCTTTTCACCTTCGCATGGCCATCAAATGGTCTGGGACACAGTAAGCACTTAAATATTAATTTAATAAATCATTAAAGGAAAATGACATTGGATTATGCTGCATTTATTATTTTCTATGATTAGAGTTCAATAAAACTAGCTGTGAATGGTATGTATATTTAACCTTGAAGATAATTGTATCTTTGCACCATGACTTCTATATTCAAAAATTATGAAAATGTTAAATGGAAGGAACACAAAGTTTGCACAATTCTCACTAACAATATTTAGAGAATGTATGTAATGAACATCAAGCAAACAGCACTTGCGTGGAAATTGCTGAGCATCTGCACATCCATTCTTCTGTGCGTTCTCATGCAATTACTCATCTGTCTCTAAACCATATAATTATTCAACATTTATTAAGCAACTGTTTTTTACCAGGCCTTAGAGCTAGAGGTAAAAAGCAGTTTATTATCTCAAGAAATAGCTATTTTTTTCTGATAAAAAAGTGGAAATACATATGTATTGACACACTTACATACATAAAATATAATATTAGACTTCTTTTAAAGAAAAAAATATATAAAAAGTAATGGCGTTCTGAGGAGAATGAAGGACTGCTGGGTCCATTTCAATGCAGGAGAGTCTAAATGAAATTTTGCCCCTCGTACTCTATCTACATACATCTATAGAACATCTCCCAGAAAGTTAAGAACCATGTGTTAGAAAGGCATTAGGATGTAAGAAGGGGATTACTTTCCCATTCTTATTTAAAGTATACTGAATAGGATTAAACTCACATACTCTTGTGAATCTTCTGTATTCACATTACTTGAATGAAAATCGTACAGTTGAAAAAACTTGGTATATGTTCTTATACCAAATATCACTTTTAAAAATCAAATAAAAGCATAAGTAAGCATACATTTCATACCAGCATTGTAAGTTTCATACCAACATTGTAAATTTCATTTTCTACAACTCTGCTCAAAGCAGTTGCTTCTCTCTAGCCGTGATCTGTCTACAACCTGTATCCCTTCAACTGTCCACTTAATAAGCTCCAGATGCACTGATCATTCTTCAATGCTGTACAGTGCTCTAATTCTTTTCCCCTTTAATCAAGGGAGAGAGCCAGTGTTCCCCAGCTACTTTCAATCCAGGAGGAAAAGTGATATGAGAAGGAACTGGTAAGAATGTGCAGAGACGGAAGTGGTGTAATCAAGTGAGATTCATTCCTACCCTCCAATAGGCACACAGCATTGAATTTTCTCTGTTGAATTTACAGAATTCTTCACCTGATTTCAGTAGTAATTTTTAAAAATTTTTTTAAGAATATATATTTTATTGATTTCAGAGAGAAAAGGAGAGGGAGAGAGAAATAGAAACATCAATGATGAAAATCAATGATTGACTGCCTCCTGCACACCCTACTGGGGATCAAGCTCACAACTAGGGCATGTGCCCTGACTGGGAATCGAACCTGGGACCTCTTGGTCCATGGGACAATGCTCAATCCACTGAGCCAACACAGTCGGACGGTAGTCATTAATTTATCGATTTATTTTCATGGAAACATTTTCTTTGCTATGTTCTAAGCCAAGTCACCATGAACCAAATAACCCATGATGTGCTGCTATTCCTGGTCTGAAGAAATCCCTGACACCCTGAAGTTCAGATGTGAATGTGGAAGTGGGGAAAAGAGGGAGGATCCAAACCTTTTTTCTCTTGTGGGTCACAGAAGAGAAGGGAAAAACATCTGTATGCCCTCTTTGGAGAAGTGTCTATTCCAGTCCTTTACCCATTTTGTAATTGTATTGTTTGTCTTTCTGGTGTTGAGTTGTATAAGTTCTTTATATATTTTGGAAATTAACCTCTTATCAGAAGTATCATTGGCAAATATGTTCTCCCATACAGTGGGTTCCCTTTTCATTTTGTTGCTGGTTTATTTTGCTGTGCAGAAGCTTTTTAGTTTGATGCAGTATCATTTCTTTACTCATATATTTTCCTTTGTTTCTCTTGCCCTAGAAGATGTATCAGCAAAAATATTGCTATGAGAGATGTCTGAGATTTTACTGCCTTGGTTTTCTTCTAGAATTTATATGGTTTTGCCACTTACATTTAAGTCTTTTATCCATCTTGAGTTTAGCACAATGAGATATCAAATCATTCCTGTTAGAATGGCAACCATCAATAAATCAACAAATGCTGGCGAGGATGTGGGAAAAGGGAACCCTTGTGTACTGTTGGTGAGAATGCAGACTGGGGCAGCCACTGTGGAAAACAGTATGGAGTTTTCTCAAAAAATTAAAAATTGAACTGCCTTTTGACCAGGTGATCTTACTTCTGGGAGTTTATTCTAAGAATTCCAAAACACCAATCAGAAAGAATGCATGCACCCCTATGTTCATAACAATATTATTTCCAATTGCCAAGATTTGGAAACAGTCTGAGTGCCCACATCAGCTTCACATTCAAAGCCTTCTGGAATCTGGCCCCACTTTAAATATTCACCCAATACAAGAAACCCCTATATTGCAATGCAAATGTCATATAGTTCCCAATTGTAGGTGATAAGTACCACCCAGGGGAACATCCACTTCCTGATAGACTTCTCATTATTCAATGTTTTAGAATTTTTGAATGTAAAAATGTGTTTGTATGTAATATAATCTTTTAAAGATGTCTGATTAACCCTAACCGGTTTGGCTCAGTGGATAGAGCATCAGCCTGTAGACTGAAGGGTCCCAGGTTCGATTCCAGTCAAGGGCATGCACCTTGGTTGCAGGCACATCCCCAGTAGGGGGTGTGCAGGAGGCAGCTGATCAATGTTTCTCTCTCATCGATGTTTCTAACTCTCTATCCCTCTCCCTTCCTCTCTGTAAAAAATCAATAAAATATATTTTTTAAAAAGATGTCTGAGGAAGGAAAATGCAGTTTTCTGAGGAATGGGATGATTGCATGTTGCTTTAAGGCAGTGTGTAAGACTTACGGTTGAAATGGTCAGATCTATGGATTCAAGATCAAAGCTAATGCTCTGTGACTTTGAGTATAGACATTATCTATAGTGAAGCTTCTGATGTTTTCTTTTTCATTTTCTTTATTTGGGATTTTCAAAAAATAATAGATAAAATAGTAGGAGATAAAAGATTAGAAAATTTGGTGTAAATGAGGGTTGGTTCTTTTATTTTAAAGGTATTATCAAAGCAAGTGAAAATAATTTTTTTATGAGGTTAAAGAAACAAGAAAATGGGAAAAAAGTAATTTTGTTGATGGGGATATTTCATTTTCTTTTTGTGTTTTATTTTCAAAAAGAGAAATACCAATAATGTAATCTACAGCAGCTTTTGACCATAGAACATTAACAGTAAGAATAAAGAGCAGAAAAAATACTTTTTTCTTTCAAAACACAATTAAATTATCCAATGATTTCATGAAATTCTGTTTAAAATATATAAGTTTAGCCAAAATAAAATCATCATTTCCTGCCCCTACTGAAAGTGCTTCTACTTTCTAAGTTTCTATAAGAATAAAACATTTAACAGATATTTTAGAACATCTTATGGCAATGTGTCATACTAAACAGAATTGTATGTGATTGCTGCCATCTTAACTTACTTAAATATATTTAGAATGATTAATGCTGCTCATATCGCTTAAATATAATTTGTTACTGATTACAGGAATCAGACCTGTAAAAATGAATTAACTGTATAATTGTTAGTATTGGGAAAGCTGATTGAATTAATATTTTTCCACTTGAAGGACATCCTTCTTTTCCCAAACATTTGTTCACTTAAAGCAGAATAGTCTATAGCTTTATCATATAAGTCATTCTCACCACCATGAGCTTTTCCTATAACCAAATTTGTTTATTTGCCATCTTTCATCTATGAGCATACATGCCCTTTTTCACTTTATAAATGATAATGACTTTGCTAGGTAGATTTTGTGGAGGGGTATTAATTTCAAGTCCTATGTAAACACATGTGTTTATCTCATTTAATTCTCCTAACATTCCTAATGGGGTAGATACTATTTGTATCCCCATTTTATGACTAATGAATCTGAAAAACAGATAAGATAAACAATCTGTCCATGGTCACATAATTTTAAGGGGGTGGGGGGCAAGGAAAGAAAGAAAGAACATTCTTCATCTCTAGTTTGCTTTGCTCTGTAATTGTCTGAATATCCCTCTTTCATCCACCCGTGCCCTACCTTTCCTAGGAAGCATTTCTCTATATATCAGGCCCTGTTTCTCTGTAAACTTTAAAAATATTTGCCTAGGAAATGGAAAGCATTACCCATTTCTAAAGTGTTTCATTTGACCCACTTTAGGTTTCATGTGGATAAATTAACAGTTAAACCAAGCCTCTATTCAGTCTACCCGTGATTTAAAATCCAATAGAAAGTTACTACTTCTATTTTCATATTGAATAGAATCCTTTGTAATTGACTTTCCTAAAAAACAATTTTTTTCCACCCATGTCCTTTGAAACACATACTGTTAATGGCTACAACCCACTAAATGCTTGTCTATAACTGGTTACCCTTATCATGACTAAAATACTAGTGTTGTTTGTTCACCAAGAGACTAAAAATCTATCCTCCACTAATCTTCTAACTATTCCTCTTACTGTCTTTATCTGTTAATGACATCACTATATATATCCTGACAGTAGGCACACAAAACTTTAATTCATTTTTAAAATACAACTTTATTTAATTAAAACATACACACAAAAGCACAGACAGATAATAAAAAGTGTGCTGTTTTGAATGTTTGCTATTCATTAAAATAAAGTTTATCATATCTTTAAAATGATCTATTTTATATCTATTTTTGTCGATTATACTAATGTAATTTTTATAGAACTTTTATGTTTCAGGAAAGAAAAGCACAATGACAGTACTTGCCATTGTCTTTTATGTGAATTATATTGATATTTAACTGATGTTTTTATAATTAGAACCAACCCAAGAAATCTACATGAAGATATCATAAATTTTAATAAAATAGAACATCATAGACGTTATTTTTTTTATTGATTTCAGAGAGGAAGGGAGAGGGAGAGAGAGAAATAGAAACAGCAATGATGAGAGAGAATCATTGACAGGCTGCTTCCTGCATGCCCCACTCTGGGGATCGAGCCGGCAACCCAGGCCTGTGCCCTGACGGGGAATCGAACCATGACCTCCTAGTTCATAGGTCGAGCTCAGCCACTGAGCCACACCAGCCGAGCAAATCATATAATTTAAATGGACTTTGAAATGTCATACATGTTTTCAGAAAGTAAGCTATATGTTAGAGTAGAATGTTCAATGGAAAGGAGCTCAGAATTTATTTCTGCAATGCCACTATCATGCTGTGTGTGCATTAGTATTGAAGTCTCAGTAAAGTCATTTATTACAAAAGGTATATAGGTGAAATGATTTCAGTAGTCACTTCCAAATCTATTTTTATGTGATCAAAAATCTTTGAGGGCTTTAAGATTTTTCTGTACTACTAAGTGTATGATTTATGCCATCCTGTAAAGCAATGCAGTGTTGTTACTCGCCATTCTCCTTATATTACAATGTTTATGATCAGAATTTCTTTATTCTCCTGAAGAGCATCAATTTTTCTCAAAAAATGTATGTTCCCTGAAACAACATAAATCAAAACAAAATAGCAGGTTACCAAATCAAAAGTTACAGATGTGATTTTATTGTACTGAAAGTTATTTGCATAATTAATATTCTACTCATTTTTAATATAGTAGTGCAATGTCAAGCTTTGGAACTTATCTATGTTGAATATTGTTCTATTCACTCATCATTCACAGCTGTTACATCTTAACTTTTAGTATACATTCATTTTTAACAGAATTGTAACTGTTGTATTTATTATTCCAAAGATAAGTACCAAAGTATCCTAGGAGAATATAAAGCATACAATGTTAATTTGTTTATCTCCATATAGTTCAGCATTTTTCTTTAATTAAGTAGAAAAAGCAAATTTCAATAGAATCAGTATAAATCCTCATGTTTGGGAGATTTCTCTTGAGTGTATTAAACTTAATCAGCAAATCTAGGGAGAAAATCCAGTTAATACTTTAGGAAAGTTGTATTGTATAGTTATTTGAATTAAATAAAAGTCACATAAATCTTTAATTTAAAATCATAATCAGAAATTCTAAAAATAAACATTGCACAATAAGGACAATGGCAAGTGTAGTCACAACATTGCACTCATAAATGATGACAAGAATTCATAAACTTAGCAATATGGAAAAATCTTGGAGCCCTCAACATTTTTTTTGATGACATAAAAAATTCAGTTGGAGACTCTTATTCAAGTAATTTCACCTATTTGCTTTCCACTGTATAAATAAGCTGACATTTATTTGTATAAGGTAAAACTTTCTTTTATTGAATTCTTATTTGATATCACAAAGTTGAAGAAAACACCTTAATCATTTTAGTTACAAAACTATCTCACATCTTTAGTGAAAATCATATTTATGTGCTAATTTTTTTAAAGTTTAGTGTAACAATATAATTTTGTAGGGTTTTAATTAATCTCAGAGTTACTTTATTTAAAATAAAATATATTTAGCATTATAGCACACAAAAATCTAGGTTGTGAATAAAAATGAGGTTCTGAATGTGAAAAAAAAACACACACATTTGAAATCACTTGCCTTCAGTGTCTTTAAACCCTTACCAGGGCATTAGAGCTCAATAAACTATTATTCTATATAATAAAAGGCTAATATGCAAATTGACAGAACAGTGAAATGACGGTCTCTATGACATACACTGACTACCAGGGGGCAGAAGCTCAATGCAGAAGGTCAGTGCACTCCCACAGGAGGAGCACTGCTAAGCCAGAAGCTGGGCTCATGGCTGGCGAATGGGTGCAGGCTGGGCTGAGGGACCGCCCCAAACCCCGAGTGCATGAATTTCATGCACTGGGCCTCTAGTACCTTTATAAGTACATATTCAAGAAATTATGTAGTCTCTGGAGCATGTCATTGTCTTTATTTTATTTCCCTGCATCCTGAAAGCACACATCTGATGCTCCAGGGGTTCACACCAAATCACTAGATCAAGGCTGGTCTCCTTTTACTTTTGGAGACAACACTGAGACACTGTTATTCACATGTGCATTCTTAGGCTTGCTTTGAATGAAGTGAAATGGTTAAGAAATAATAAATCCAAGGAACAGAAACAGCAGTCTTAAATCTTTAAACTGCCTAATAATAATATATTTTATACTTTAAATGTTTCCACTCACATGTTTATTTGCTCAATTCAATTAAGTGAGACATTTGAGTACATACAAAGAATTACTTTTTGCTTTTATTTGTATATTTTACAGCCCATCTATTTTATTATCACCAAAATGAACTAATTTTCAACATCATTTAACAAAACCATTTTCCCTCCATAGAATTCCAACATGCCAGAATTTTTTGGTTTCTAAAATATAATTGAAGAGTTAAATAGTTTTAATTATATCAGTATGTAAGACTTATCATTGAAAATCTCTTTCTATGGCCAATCAAAATTTATTTGAATGCTTTACAGCATGTCCTACTAGCAAAAGCAATTATAAAATAATATTATTTTTCATCTCCCCTTTACACTTATGAAGGCAGATAAGACTGTTATATAAGAGTGTAATTTCAAAACTGAATATTTTGTTACTTTATTTTCCCCCCAAAATAATCTATTTTGGAAGGTTAAGTACAAAATTGTCTGGAGGTCATGAAAATATTAACATAATCATAAATTTTAATGTGTCTTTTGCTTGAAACTTTTCTGAATAGAAGTATTCATTGAGAGTAGGACATGCATAGAGATCTCAGAATCCTTTATTGCTTAATAAAGTCCACTATCTCATCTAGAAAACAATAAAGCCATTTTTTAAAAGTTCCTTTGAGTATAAGCTATTAATATCATTTTTCTCTCTCCCACTGAAAATGAGCCTTTACAATTTATGAAAAAAAAATTTGAAAAATCATTACCCATCTGCCCAAGGGCCAGTGTTTGTTAGAAACATTTTCAATAATATCTAGACTACAAAAGTTTTTTCAGCTTTATAAATATTTGGTAAACATTATGAGTCTTTACTATAAAAGAAAACACTTTACCTTTCAATAAACTTTACAAGCTCCACAATATGTAGGACTGGATTCAATGGGGCCAAAGGGAAAAAACAAACAAACTGGAGACCAACTATGGGACTATGACTTTCGGATAATGTTGATACAATTAATTATATTTAAAGTTACAGAGGTCATATAACCATCATAGTAACATAAAGTAGTAACATAAAGTCTTTTTTTTTTTTTGAGAATTATTTTGGCCATTTGATATAAATCTAAGGAAATCAATATAGTTGTTGAGCACTTGCTATATGCCAGACACTGTGACAGACATCCAAATTATATTGTATTTATTATGTTTATTTAATGCATCCAGAGTTCTAAAAGATAAATGCTATTATTGACCAATTTTACTAATGAAGATTCAGCGATATGGAGAGGTTAAGTCAATTATCCCATGATAGCACAGTTAATAAGTGGTAAAATCCTGATTCATCTCTCTTGGAAGCTTTTATTTATCATCAGCATCTATGATCTGTCAAAAAGCCTCATGTGGAAAAGATTCTTCCTTGTTGATGCATTGAATCCCATGCTTATAAATAACCTCAATGTCTATCTCAGCTAATGCCCCCAAACACGTGGTTGAATCCCACTCCACAATACCCACAGCCCACCTACAGATAAACATTTCCAAGGACAAAAGCTGATCTAGCCCTTTCTATCTTTGGGTGATTTCCTCTGACTGAGACATTTGTATTAATGCCAGACAATATTCCAAGCTTTCAAGATTCAACCACAAACTGAAAGGCAAGATTACTAGTCTCACTGAATTTACATATTAATGGAAGAGATAATAAAAACCAAATAGAAAGGCAAGAAAATATTAAATATTAATAATGGCTTTGAAGAATCCAAAACACGATAATGAGATGAAAACTGAGTAGGATGGTATTTTAAATTGGATGGTTATAGGTCTTTCTAAGAACATTTAAAGTAAAAATGGAATAGCTTGGGCGGTGTGGGTCAGTGGTTAAACATCGACCCAGGAACCAGGAGGGCGTGGTTCCATTCCTGATTAGGGCACATGCAGGGTTGTGGGCTCAATCCCTAGTAGGGAGCTTGCAGGAGGCAGCTGATCCATGATGTTCCCCTCTTATCAATGTTTCTATCTCCCTACCCCTCTCCTTTCCTCTCTCACTAAAACAAAATCAATAAAAAACATTTAAAAAATAAAATAAAACTGGAATGATATAGAAACTCTTAGTATCTGAAGATAGGGGGAAAAAAAATTCCATGAAGTGGGAAAAAAAAAACAACCTTCTGCAGATTTCCTAAGGCAGGAAACAAACATGATTTTTGATCTATTCTAGGAAAAGAAGGCAGGTTTGTGTGTCTGAAGAAAGGAGACTGTCCGGGGAGCTGTAGGAGAAGGTGGGAGAGGGGCAAGGACTTATCAGCATTGTATGTCCTATTGTGGAAATAAAGTTCCTTTCTAAAAGCAGACGATTGTAAGCAAGGAGAGACATTACTTATATTTTAAAGAAACAACCTTTGATGTTGAGTGTTGAGTTAATGATAACAGGCCAGAATGGAATTAGAAGCCTGTTGCAGTTAGATGGGTTATCATGGACTAAGTCTGTAGCAGTGAAGATGGTAAGTGGATGATTTCTAAATATGATTTGGAGGTAGAACTCACAGGTCTTGTTCACAAAATGCATGTATAGGGAAATTTAAAAAAAAAACACAAAAATAAAAACACAAAACAATAGATAGTTGGTTGCCTCTTAAGTTTTTTACTTGAGCAAAAAGCATGTTTTTAATTTAATTTACTAATACCATCATAAGATGAGGTTTAATTTGTGAGGGAATCAAGGTTTTAATTTTGGTATTGTAAGATTGAGATATCTGTTAGATACAGAAGATAAAACTTGTCTATGTTTTACTATCCTTCCACCCCCCCCCCCATTTCTAACTTTTAGTACCAGAGTCATAAAGATTAATATCTCTTCTGCATGGCAGCACTTAAAATATTGGAAGTCTTCTCCTCTCAGTTAACATTAATCTTCCTTCCAGTGTTTGTCTTAAGACATGCTTCCCTCACCATTTCACTTTTCTCTCTTCTGGATATGTTCCAATTAGCTTATACCAAAGAGGGGCAGAGAACGGAACATCATTGAACAAAGGGGAACTTGAGATGAGAGGTATTTTAAAGAAGAGGATTTTAATGGTCACAGCACAATGTATCTAGCCCCTCATTCTAAGAAGTAACAGATGAACAGATCCTAGCATATAGAATTTTATCTGCTATCACTTAAGAAATATTCATTACTTAACTTTATTAGTTTAGAATGAGGATAGGTTGATAGATAAATAGGGGACATAATATTTTATCTGGGTGGTAGCTTGTGGTTGTGTACTCAAGAGAAGGACCTGGAGTTCTGTATTAATTTTTGTCTAGGGCTACCAGAACAAAATACCACAGGCTGGGGTATTTAAATAACATAATTTTATTTTCTCACAGTTTAGGAGGCTGGAAGTCCAAGATCAAGTTGTTGGTCCATTGGCTTTCTTCTGAGGCCTCACTCCTTGTCTTGCAGATGACTGTTTCCTTGCAACGTCTTCAAATGGCCCTGGTATCTCTTCATCCTCTTAGAAGGGCACCAATCCTATTGGCTTAGGACCCCATCTTTATGAACTTTGTAACCTTAATTACCTTTGTAAAGGCCCTATTTCTAAATGCAGTAATATTGAGTAGTAAGACTTCAACATACAAATCAGTGGGAGGCATCATTTAGTCCATACCAGGTGCCAATGGAAGGATTTCTGGCACTGGAGAGAGAAATATTTAAGGCATATGATAAAAGCAAATGGTTTTGTGCAGGTGAGAGAGTGGCATTCCTTTGGTTTAGCATACAGTGAGATAGTATATAGAGCTGTTTTAATCCAAGTCTGGATGAAACATAGACAATGTTATATTCAGAATTTTAATGTAATCTTTAAATTACAAAATACATTTCAAATGAGGAATTGAAAAATTCCTCAGTTTTGGATATTTACCTTTTGCTAGGCAATGAAGAAAAGCAACAATATGATGCCAGAACTAGGTATAGGAGCCCGGTATCCAAACTTTTAGACTCAGCTGAATTGTGTATTAATTCTGGTACCTTTCTTTAAGAAAAGCAGCTTGAGTTTGAGCACATTTAAGTTTGACAAACTGTTATATTAGTAGAACCTGAAACAACTAGAAATGCCTTCAGATATTGGAGAATTTTCTCTATGAAAGAGGAATGAGGCTTGTTTTGCATGGTCCAAAGGGGAGAGCTAAAACCATTTGGTGGGAGCCACAGGGAAATTGCAAAGAAGACTGTTTCAACAATTATATTATCAAACATGTTAATGTTTTGCATTATAAGAATGGGAGTTTCTTGCCTCTGCAGGAGAATAAACAAGTTGAACAGCCACTTAGAGAAAAAAGCACACAGGGAGAAATCAAACACTGATTAGAAAATAGAACTTCATGAGCTCCAAAGTTTCTGCCAGCTCTGAAGTCTAACTTTCTTCAATAAGAAAGCCTTCAGAGTTTAACTCACAATCTATGGAGGACATTGAAAAACCGCTTTTTTGAGATACTAAGCGAGATAAAGATGATATTAGTCAGTAATTTTTCAGCCTGTAATTGAGAATTCAAAGCTGCCAACTTATAATCAAACCTACTAATGTTTCCATATTCAAAATTCTCTCTTAAAATATAAGAAAATATTAAAAGAATATCATTTTATTTTTTCCTTCCTTAAATATGGAAAGTAAGACTTATAGAATACAAACATAAGGTTTAGAGACAGAGTATTTTGATTTAAAAGTTTTCAAGAATCTAAGGTATCTTTAAGTGGTCAACAAGTTATAAATATGTTTGAATGATCAAATTTGTTTCTCTAACTAGAACAAAACAGTTTATCAAAAGTAATTAGGCTAGGCTGACATGGCTCAGTAATTGAGTGTCAACCTATGAACCAGGAGGTCACAGTTCTATTCCAGGTCAGGGCATATGCCTGGGTTGAGGGCTCAGTCCCCATGTGGAACATGCAGAAGGCAGCTGATCAATGATTCTCTCTCATCATTGATGTTTCTCTCTCTCCTTCTTCATTCTTCTCTGAAATTTATATATATATGGCTGCCATTTTATAACTGAGTTGTAGTATGAAAGACGACAATGTGAGAAATTAATCCTCTTTCCACCTCAACCACCCACACCTATGTATCTGTTAGATCAGTGGTTCTCAACCTCTGGCCCTTTAAATACAGTTCCTCATGTTGTGACCCAACCATAAAATTATTTTCGTTGCTACTTCATAACTGTAATGTTGCTACTGTTATGAATCTTAATGTAAATATCTGATATGCAGGATGGTCTTAGGCGACCCCTGTGAAAGGGTCGTTCTGCCACCAAAGGGGTCGTGACCCACAGGTTGAGAACCGCTGTTAGATGGATGTAATGAGGAAGGGAGCCAAGAGATGCCAGGATTTGGGGAGGTGAGAGAGAGAAGTGAGTTGTCTCTACCAAAATGACACCCAAGCCTATGCCTCAGACTATACCTGGGTAGATATTTTGCAGATATTGGTGCAATTATTCATAGGAGTCATTATCCACAGGATCCATTTCCACTGAATCCATCTGACTTGTAAATATCTGAGAACAAATTTCTCCCCTGAATGTTATCCTTAAATCCAGGGGTAGGAAATTGGAGAGAGAGATTCAATCAATGGTACTTTCTTTTTTCTTCAGATCCTCAAAAATATTGTACTCCTTTTAAGTAACTAACAAAAAGTATCTCATTAAAGCATGAGGTATTTAGGGAATATTCAAATAGGCTGCATTCATTTTACTCAAGCTCTTATTGAATCTATTCTAAATTACAACTCATCTTTCTATGTAAATCATTAGAGAGCACATGTAAGGAGTTTTGTAATAGCCATAACTAAACATACTCCATTGATTTTTAAAAACATTCCTTTCATTGATATTTAAGTAGGCTATCAGATATTCTCACCACATTATAAAACAATATATACTAATATTTAAAATAAATTCTTGTGTTTACAGGTATTAGGGGATAAATAGTAATTAGTAGTTCAACATATTTCTTTATGCAAAAGAAATCACAAATGTTCTCTGGTGTAAGCAGTACTGTATATGCATTCAATTATATACATGTAAACTTCAAATTTTATCTTTATATTATTAAAGTTAGCTTAACCACACAAATATGAGCCAGGTTTTTTAGTTCTTGGAATTGAAAAATATTTTTTACTCATCATGCAAAATTAAGTTTTTCTTAACCCTCTTTATTAAAACTTAAAGAATTTTACTATACATTTTTAATTCGCAAAGGAAAATATAAGAATGCAAAAGATAAATAAAATTATTTAAAGACCATTTTATTTGATATATATGTATAATATAGGTAATAAATATCAATATGAGAATATGATTTGAATATAAATATGTCTATATGACTATAAAAATGGTGTAGTTAAACTAATAAATTTCACTGAAATGCATGGGAAATTTCTCTGATAAAATGAACACTTAATGAATGTGTACTATATCAGAGTTGCCTCAAGGCAGAAAAAAAAAGTATCTATTGTTTTCTACAGGACTTTATGGGGGAAGGATTTCTGTTTAATGAACACTAGCAGACAAAACAAAACACAAAAGTAATGAGATAAAGAACACTTTATACATTTGTATGGTGAACAGACTGAGTTGTAAACACTCTTAATGAAGATGTTCTTCCAAGCAATGTACTTTAAGGTTCAAAATCTATTTCAAGATGTTTAATAGGCTTACATTTAATTAATGCTCTTTTAAAACTATTTAATAGGAAAAATGAAAGTTGTTAACTTCTATTAGGCCAACTACAAATTTTATTTCTTCCTATTGGTAAAAGTAAAATGTACATGGTATAGTTTATTTTATACGTTATATGTTTATTCCAATCCATTTATTATTTTATTAGTATACTAGAGGCCTGGCGCACAAAATTCGTGCGTGGGTATGGTCCCTAGGCCTGGCCTGCGATCAGGGCCATCTTCCCCAGCTGCCTGCAGCTGGCCCCGCCCTCTGCCACCACCCATCCCTGGTTCCCCATTCGCCATCGGGCTATTGGAGCCTGATGGCCAGGGGAAGGGACTGAGAGGTTGGACGTTCCCACCCCCTCACCAGCCCCACCCCCTCTGCGGGTTGCCCTCTATGTGTGGGGCGACTGGCAGGGCGGGGGCCTTGGCCTGGCATTGCCTGCATCCCCTGCCACCCACCCCCGGTTCCCTGTTTGCCATTGGGTGATGGGAGCCTGCTGGCTGGGGAAACAGACAGAGAGATGGTCAGTGTGCCTCATAGTGACTGATCAAGCAGTCTTTCTAGTTGTTCTGCCTTTAGGGTCAATTTGCATATTACCCTTTTATTATATAGAATAGAGGCCCAGTGCATGGGTGGGGGCCAGCTGGCCTGCCCTGATGGGGGCCCCAGATCGGGGTGGGAGTCCCCGCTGGGGGACAGGGTCATTCTGGTCTCTGGTCATGCTGGTCGTTCTGCCATTTCAGTTGCTGGGCTTTTATTATATAGGATGTGGAAATTGCAACATTTTACTTATAATGACAGACAAGGCCAAATGAATGAGTTATCATTCAGGCTTCACTATTGGAATAGAAAAATGTATTTCAATCAACCAAGTAATTATGATATCAGATTTCTCTACAAGGTTCATCAGTGGTATATTATGATAATTTCCAGCTACTTATTTTAGGAAAACCCAACACATATGCAAGTAAATTACAGAGAAGATAATTTATTTTACAGTCTAAAAAGGCTATTTTGTTATGAAAGATAACAAATTCAAGATTTAGTTCTTGTTCCAGTACTCCAAATCATAATAATAGTCATAGTAATAATAATTATAGTTTTTATAACCCCATTAATAATAGTATTGAAAACATAATTTATAGAATACTTTTACATATATTTACATCAATTGATCCTCATGACAACCTTCTATGCAAAGAAGGAAAAGTATTTCTAGATGAAAAAACTAGTGCAAAAGTGTCTATGTAACCTGGCCACAATCATCTATCTAATAAAGCAATATTGTCTTTATTATAACATATGGCGCAAGAGTTATGGCATGGGATTTTCAACTCTTGGAACATTTTTCTCAATAGTATGACACATACTATTGAGGAAAATCATAAAGTGACTACATATACTAAAGGAATATTTAGAATTAATTAGATGTATCTCAAACTACAGAAACATGGGTTAAATTTTTGTTACCAAACTAGGGGCTCAGTGCACAGATTCATGCACCTTCAAAGGAACTGTGGGCCACAAGGCTGCGGTGAGCACAGGGGCAGGTCTCGGCCCATCCTCCATGCCCCTGCCTGGCCCCTCCCACCATGGTCTCCTGTCTGCCAGCAGACCTGCTCCCGCTTCCCCCATGAGCTGACAGCGCCAGCCCCGCTCACACCCGTTGATAGCACGGAGCTATTGGGGCCGGTGCCAGCAGTGGGTGTGAGTGGCAGCTCTGGTGACGGCTGTGGGTGCAAGTGGGGCCAACGCTGGCAGTGGATATGAAAGGCAGCTGCTGGCCCCGATCACCCCTAAGGAGCAGGGGGAGGTGGAAAAGCCCTGAGGGGCAATAGGGGCTGGCAGCCACCACTTGCACCTTCTGATGGTGTCAAGCAATTGGGGCCAGTACCAGACACTGGCAGTGGGTATGAGCGGAGCCAGTGCTGGCAGTGGGTGTGAGCAGGGCCGGTGCCGGCAGCAGGTGCAAGCGCCTGGCGGGACCATAGTGCACGGAAGCAAAGAATTTTCACTAACCACCAGAGGCTTACCCCGATGACAGAGACCGTCACCCCGCCTTGGTCTGGCACCCCCACTCACCTGTTCCACCCTCCCGCCACGGCTGATGCCCGCCATGTTCTGTGCACGCCCCCTGGTGGTCAGCGCACATCATAGCGACCGGTTGTTTGGTTGTTTTGCCTTTTGGTCTATTTGCATATTAGGGTTTTATATAGAGAGATATTTTTGAAGAGTTGATGATATTTTAGTTGGTTTGAGTATATCTGGTGAAGTAATTTTCTTTACTTCTCTTGATCCTTGTTCATCTAAGGATGTGCATGTGAGTTTATGGATTGTACTACTTAATTTTATTCTTCTAGAATTCTTTTGTCTGCAAGATTATAAATCCTATTTACACTACTAATAACATCAGGCCTATATATTATTATTATTATTATTATTATTATTATTATTATTATTATTATATTATTATCCAGTCTTACTGCCCTTACTGCAAATAAAGCAAATCTGTATTTGCTTATTTTTTTAAAGTATATTTTATTGATTTTTTTACAGAGAGGAAGGTAGAGGCATAGAGAGTTAGAAACATCAATGAGAGAGAAACATCGATCAGCTGCCTCCTGCACACCTCTTACTGGGGATGTACCTGCAACCAAGGTACATGCCCTTGACTGGAATCGAACCTGGGACCTTTCAGTCCGCAGGCCAATACTCTATCCACTGAGCCAAACCCGTTAGGGCTGTATTTGCTTATTAATTTTTATTTTTTAATTGATTTTTTTTGAGAGGGAGGAAGGGGGAGAGAGAGAGAGAAACATTGAAGTGAGAGAGAAACATGGATCAGTTGCTTCCAGTACACATCCAGACCAGGTATTGAACCTGCAGCATAGCTATGTGCCATATCAGAATTGAATCTACAACTTTCCAGGATGATGCTCCAACCAAGTGAGCCACAATGGCCAGGGCTTGCTCATTAATTTTTATTTTTGCTTTTTATATGACTTCCTAATTTCTTTACTTATCTCTGTTTTTATATTGTCTTCTCTAATTTGAGTTCTCTTTGCACTTATCTACTTTTTAGTAAGCTTACTAAGTCCCTATTATAAATTATATATTCTTCCATCTAATGTTTTCAACAAGTATATTTCATCTTCATTCTCCATGACATTCTATCTTACTGTATTTCCCTTAGCTATGACTTAGTCTCTTTTCCATTTCCAATTCATACTGTTCAAAAAATATTACTGTATCTCCTCACTGTTCATTAGTCATTAACCCAAAGTAATGTTGTTTTCTTTCCTGGTGTTTTTCTATTTTTATTTATTTTTATTGTCTGCTGTTTTATGTCACTAGTAACTTTCCAATTACCAAATCACATAAGTAGTTTTCAGACTGACTTTTTGCAACTCACAACTGACTTTGGATATGTGCACTTCTTGTTTCTGGATTCTTTTGCTCAGCCTTCTCTATAAGATTTATCTATGTTGTAATTTTTTGAATAAGTCGTTTATTTTTTCTGCTTTATAACATTGTATTTTATAAATATATGATTCATACATATATCTTATTGGTGATAGTCATTTGGGTGGGTAATGTTGAGGCTATTATAGTGTTTCCGTGAATATTCATGGACAGATCTTTTACTGAGTATACACAATTCTGTTGAGCATATAAAATTGCTGAGTCATAGAGGATGTATGCATTCAACTTGAGTAGGTACTGCAAAATAGATTTCCAAAGTATTTGAAAGTAATTCATATTGCTACCAGCAGTGTCTGGGAATTCTACCTGTCAGCTTATGGTGATGTTAGTCATTTTCATGTTAGCATCCTTGGGTGATGCAGTGGTAACTTAGAGTTTTATTTGCATCTTTTCTGAAGATTAATGAAATGGGTACTTTTTAATATATTTATTATTCATTTGAATAATCTATTTTTTGAAGTGCTTATTTAATTATTTGCCTATCATCTTTTTAATTGGTTTATAGCTTTTACTTAAGCATTTCCTTCATCTTTCGTTACATATGTCAAATATATCCTCTCCCCCTGTGCCTTAACTTTTCACTCTTCTATTGGTAACTACTGACAAATAGTAATTCTTAATTTTAATGCAGTGTAACCAATCATTATTTTTTCTTGTGTTGTTAATACTTTTATTGTTCCAAGAAACCTTTGCCTACTCATAGCTCATAAATACATAGTCCTATGGTATCTTCTAAAAGTCATATTACTTAACTTTCACATTAAGAACTACAATCCTCCTGGAATAGTTTTTGTGCATGGTGTAAGACAGAGCCCCAAATTTATATTTTAATATGGATTCCAAATAACCTCACACCATTTATTCAAAAGACCATCTTTTCACTATGTACTGTGGTGACACCAATGCCATAAAGCAAAATCTGTCAGGATTTTTATTTGAATTCATTTGCATCTGTATAGATTAATTATCTAGGTTATTCTATTGCTTCATATTTTTTTCATTACTTTTATATTGTGAAATAAGCTTGCTACAAGGCACTGGGAATTCCTATTGTTAGGTGTTGCAAAGTCTTTTTTATCACATAAAAAACTGATACTTTTCTTAGGTGTGGAATGACAGGGGAGGACTTTTTCTTTTTTTTTTTTTAGAATGTTTTCCATTCTGTCGCTTCAATGAGTTCATAGCATTTCTTTGGAGAGGCCTTTTTATGTAAGCATGATTTTAAATATGTCTAATGATTTCCTCATACTTTCCTGCTATCTTGGTGCTATGCCCAAAATTGCAATTAAGTAGTTCTGTCAAGAGGGCAGCATGAGACCCAAAACTGTTTTTTCCAGTGAGATTTAAAAGTCCTAAACTGTCATTAAGTATTATTAACTTCCTTGCCATTGCAGTTTTTATTTTTATTACCTATAAACATTTGGCTGTGTTAGTAATATTGATAATGAGTGTGCATAATAACACTGCATATTTATTTGATTTGAATAAGACTCTGTTTAACTTGGGTGGAGAAAGACCACATTGGGGAAGAAACTACTGCTTTAGTAATACTGATTATTATTTAGAGATTCAATATTTCTGTGTAAGAGAGCTTCTTCAGGCTATAACCATTTCAGTGGAGTTAGCCAGAGCAGAATTCCATGAAAGTCAGAAAAGCTCATCTGATGTCCTTGAGACAATGGACCTCAAAGAACTTTCATGTATACCAAATCGTAAGGCCTATTTTATCCACAACTAGATATATCTCAAACCCTACTGAATTCATACTATGTTAAACTTTCAGGAGTTGGAGGTAGGCTGGATAGGAATACAGCCTTCTTACTGCTCTTGGACAAACAAATATCCAATAAATGGCCATTAGAATTAAGCATTCTCAATTGCTGAAATGACTTTTATTATGTCTTTTCATGTTCAAGAACCTACATTCTCCGCCTATATGGAACAGTTTAACTTCTACTAATTGCTTTCTCTCATTATCTCATTTTATGTTGGCTATTGAAGAAGCTACAAGTACTTAAGAATTTTCATTAAGAGAATAATGGGTAACATTCATGAGATCTCCACAGTACCATCAAAACCTCCTCTGACCCCTTAAGTTGCCAATTCCCTGCTAACAATGTTCAACTTGAGAAGCTGCCATAAAGACAAATCTGTATCCCTGTCTCTCAAATCATCAAATAAAAATCACAACTAACTGACAAAATATACCTCAAGAACAACGTTTTAAGCTATCAAACTTGCAGAAAACACAAAACAAGATATTGCCTGAAGTTAATAAAAGCATGGAAAAACATGCAAAAATCTAGCTATATATAAAACCCTAATGTGCAAATAGACCGAATGGCAGAGCAACCAAACAACTGGTCGCTATGACGTGCGCTGATCACAAGGGGGTGTGCACGGGACATGGCGGGCATCAGCAGCAGGCGGCAGAAGAACATGGCAGGTATCGGCCGCAGTGAGATGGTGGAGCAGGTGAGCGGGGGCGCCACACCAAGGTGGGGTGCTGATCACTGTCATCGGGGTGAGCCTCTGGTGGCTACTGAAAATTATTTGCTCCCATGCACCACGGTCCCACCAGGTGCTCGTACCTGCTGCTGGCAGCGGAGCTGCTGGCACTGGAGCTGCCACTAGCACCCACTACTGGCTCCTGGTGCCGGCCCCTATCACTTGGCGCTGTCAGTGGGTGTGAGCGGTGGCTGCCAGCCCTGATCACCCCTCAGGGCTTTTCTACCTTCCCCTGCTCCTGAGGGGTGATTGGGGCTGGCAGCCGCCTCTCACACCCACTGATGGTGCTGGCCCCGCTTGCATCTGCTGCTGGCACCAGCTCCAATTGGTCTGCGCCATCAGTGGGTGCGAGGCGGGCAGCACAGTAAGCATGTGGGAGCTGCAGAGGCGGGAGCGGGGCTGCCTGCCGACAGGGGACCAGGGGCCACAGTGGGAGGGGCCAGGCAGGGGCACGGAGGATGGGCTGAGAACCACCCCTGTGCCCACCACAGCCTCAGGGCCCAAAGTTTCTTTCAAGGTGCATAAATTCGTGCACTGGGCCCCTCGTCATATATAATACTAAAACTCTTTAGAGTGCAATTGATAGCATGTTTCCAAGTTGAAAATGCACATTCACTAGACACAGCAAGTCCATTCTAGGAATTTATTTTATAGACATAATAATGAAAGTGCATAAAATAATATAGATAGTGATGCCTATTGCTTGTAATAGCACATGACTGGAAGCAACCTAACTATCCATCAATGAATAATCAGTGATATAAATTATAATAGATCCATACAATGGAATACGATAAACCCATTCAAGAGAAAGAGCTAGATTTCTGTTCTGGTACAAAAAAACAATCTCACTTGAGGAAGGAGAATTTCTATAAAGCCAGGCAGCTCTTCAACTATGTAGTAAATTACTAACAAAGCTAAAAAAGCTTAGAATGAGCAATATACAATGTATTTCTCTATAAACACTTTCCTACAGGAATATTGCGCAGTATTTATAAGATCATGACAGCAATAAAATAAAACCTACTCTTTTCCGGAAATCACAAATTCAAATTTTGTCACCATTGCTGTACATTATTTGACTTTTAATGTAGTATATTGTAATTAACCCAGGCAAAAATACAGAGTAATAGTGAGTGGTCAGTATTACATAGTCAAAAATCCCAAGGCTACAAATTATAAAAGAACACTGAATTTTGCCTCATGCAGCAGGCTGTGATAGAAGGCATCCCATTCAAAATTCAGAAATAAACACCTTGCTATTCTGTTAATTATGAATCAATAAAAAAACCAAAACTTTTATTAGCATGTTTGAAACAACTGTTTTAAGGGAAGAGTTTGGATTTTTCTGGCTTGGGAGCTACTAGTATATCTAAGATAAAGTTGAAAACAGCAAGTCTTCTAACTTGAAAATGCTCTGTGTATGATTCTTTTTTCTTAAGTTCCAATAGAAAGGGGAAGGTAAATTGAGACAAGATATTTGCAAAGAAACATAAAAAATATTAAATTAATAAAGTCTGTTATTTCCCGTATGGTTAAACTTGTTAAGAAAACAGGGTCTTTACTAATGTGTATCTCCCATCAAGTGTGGCTCAGTGAGAAGCTTTAAAAAAATCATTTGCTAAGTGTATTTCAGTCTCTACTCTTCTTATCATTTAATACTCCATCTTTTTAGTCCTAGTACAATCTCATGCTTGATAAGCTCTAGAAAGCAGAAAGACAGTGTAATATATTATGCACATTTACATTTATAGTACTTTATTTTTAAAATATTATAGAGACATCGTAACAACTCAAAAGTCAGAAGAAAAAAGATCAATAGATATTCCACTTCTTTGCAAATCAATTTTATGTCTTTGTTCTATTCTAACATTTTTATATGTACATTTTCAATTTGGTATAGTTATCATCAAAGATTGTATATCATTTTTTTTGTTTTCCATGGAATGTATATTAAATTGAAAAAGTTGAATGTTGTGCTGTGCATTACTGTCTTATCCTAACATATTTAAAAAGAAAATAGATAAGTAAGTTTAATCAATAAGGTTAAATTAACTGATAGAGTACATTAACATTGAAAAAATAAATAAAAATTGTTCAAAATTTCTAAGACAACATTAACAATAAATTTCTAGGAAGTAGATTTGTATAAGTGATCAGCACATAGATGTTAGAGAAAGTTATGAGAGAGGATGAGAGTATCATGGAAAAATATAATTAACCTGAAGAAAACCTAGATTTCTCATTCAATGATGAATAAAAAACAATGGTTTAAAAGAGCAATAATATGAATAAAAAACAAACAAACAGGAATTGAACTATTGATGTATGATTCAAACTGAATTATTAATGAAGTATTGAGTGATAGTGAAGAGTAGTCTAGAATACTTGTAGAATGAACTCTAGCCTAGAAGGAAGCCAGATTGTGCAAAAGACTACCTGGGTCTGGCCTACTGTGGTAGACAACAGAACTTGCCTTTTTGTACATGTGTTTCTTTTTTTGTTGTTTGTTTACAGCTTTTAGGTAGAATTTTTTGCTTCTATTTTTCTTCTTTTATAATGCCCCTTTGCTCAGTATCTGACAAAAAGATATTTAATGCCAGGATTTATTCATCAAGTTGTCAAATATTTCAGCTTCTAGAAACTCATTTAGAGAAAGGAGAAAAATACTATTGAGCACTAGACAAACCTATGATATTCAATGTTTTGAACATGTAAAGATTAGACCCAGAGAGAATAAAATATGTGTAAAAGAATAAATAATTGATATTTTATTGAAGAAGCATTTTGACTTTAGTATTTTAATACACACACACACACACACACACACACACACATATATATATATATATATATATATTTAAAAATTTTTCTACTAGTGTGGTTCCAAATAAATTTAAATTTGGGTCAAGAAATGTGAATTCAACAAAACACCTGTCTGTTTAGTTTTTGTTGAATTTTTGCTATGGCAGATTTCTACTTTTCTTTTTTCTTTTTTTAAAATATATTTTATTGATTTTTTTACAGAGAGGAAGGGTGAGGGATAGAGAGTGAGAAACATCGATGAGAGAGAAACATCGATTAGCTGCCACCTGCACACCCCCTACTGGGGATATGCCCACAACCAAGGTACATGCCCCTGACTGGAATCGAACCTGGGACCCTCCAGTCTGCAGGCCGATGCTCTATCCACTGAGCCAAACCGGACAGGGCAGATTTCTACTTTTCAAAGTACATGTGTGTGGTCATAGTGTATATACTGCAAACATAAATCTTTGCTCCATCTATAGATTCAAGTTCAGAAAATATTAAAGAAAAGCAAACAGTTCACAGAGGGTGAAGAAGTGAACCATTTCTTACATAGCTGTGTTCTCAAAGTCTCCATAATTTGCTCACTTCTTTGTTCTCTCCTACCAATATTTACTTTGTCAGTGAATCTCTATTACCTTTATGTAAGCATAAAAACAGTTTAGTTTCTACCTTTCAAACTTCTGCCTAAAGGAAGTCTTGCCCATACCTTAAAAAGAGCCCTGTAGATAAATGATAAATACAAATCTAGTTTTCTTGGTATAGACAAGGGGGGGGGAGGGGAGAGAGAGAGAGAGAGAGAGAGAGAGAGAGAGAGAGAGAGATGAGATGAGATATGAATTATTAAATGAAGGAGAATACAAATCAATATGCAGGAACTAGATGAGTTAGCAGGTGAATTTGTCTGATGTGATGAGCTTCAAAGGAAGATGTTTGGCAGAAGAGAGTAACAGTGGTATGCAAATGCTTTAGGACCTTGCAGCAAGAGATTATAAAATTGTACTATTATGTGATGCAGTGTTCCCGGAGGACAGATTTCTGTTAGAGTGAGAAAGTTAGGGCGACATTCAGACAAGGCATTAGGATAGAGAAAACTTTGCTGAAGCCATAGTCTGTGTTCCTGGGGTCTAAGAGGAAAAGTTTGGGACATCAGGAGATAAGGTCGGATAAACAGTTTACAGAGATGAATGAAGCATAAACTATGAGTATTGACTTTTCTGTAGTTACTGAGATTAGCATAGATATAACGAAGGATGAATTCATCCTGAAAATCTCTTTAAAAAGATCAATGGTCCTCTCTAATTATAGCCCCTTTCCTGGAAGGAGTCTTTTACATAGATTGTGATGGCCATTTGCATAGTATTTGGTAGGGAAAAAGGGAAATCCTGCCAAAATTTGCTGAGCTCTATGGGTTCCCTTTTTAAACCTGCCAACAGCAGTGTCAATGCCAAGCAATTAAAATATTTCTCAAAGACATAAAGTTGTAATATAGTTGCTATATTTATGGTTTTGTGTGTATTTTGAAACATTTGGCTGAAGAGTTTCAATTATTCTTTTTAAACCTGCCAACAGCAGTGTCAATGCCAAGCAATTAAAATATTTTCAAAGGCATAATGTTATAATATAGTTGCCATACTTATGGTTTTGTGTGCATTTTGAAATACTTGGCTAAAGAGTTTCAATTAATCTTCTGTTAAACAACAGGTTTTCTTTTATAAACATAATTCTTTTTTAAATAATACTATAAAATACTTAAAATTATACATATTCAAGTATTTGACTACCCTATGAGATAATTCAACCTAGTATTTGTTGGCTAGTCAATCAAAAAGGCAAAAGGGCAAAACAAAAGAAAGTTTTAAAAAATCAGAACAAATAAAATAAAATAAATCTGTTTGAAGATGTTATGATTGTTTTTGTAGACGATGAACATATGTAATAAAATAATTATTAGAACTAATTAGAAAATATAGCAACTTTGCCAAATGCAAGGTTAATATTGAAAATATCAATCATATCTTTATACTAGCAGCAAACAAGAACAAGATAAAATTAAATAAATTACATTTTAAGCTGAAAATGCTTATGAAAAATTTAGCAAAAGGAATATAAGATTTCTGCACCGAAAAATACCGAATACTGTTGAGAGAAATGAAAGATCTAAATAAAATTAGTAATATTGTTAGCATGGCATTTCTTTATAAACTGATCTATAGATGCATTTAATCCCAATCAGATCACAGCAAGTTTCCTTATAGAAGTTGACAAGGCAATTCTAAAATTTATATGGGAATGCAAATGCTCTAGAACAGCCAAAACAAGAAAAAGAAGAACAAAATTGGGAACTTGGCACCTGATTTCAAGACTTAGTAAAGAGGTATAGAACTATCAAATTCAGTATATTATACAACTTAAATGCATATAATTCATTATACATAATTTATAACAGAAGCAAGTTGATTAAAACAAACAAATAAACAAAACCTGTCCAATACTCAGTCAATGATACTTAACTATCAACCCAACCAAATTAGTCTTGGCATAGCAAAGGTCTCTTGGGAGTACCTATTTTAAAATGATTACATATGGCATTACCTGGCATAAGCAAAGTCTAATCTACTTAGAATTAAACATATTTATGTTGTTTGTTTTGTTATTGAGTTGTAAGTTCCTTATATATAGTGGATATCAGATATATGGATTATAAATATTTTCCCCCATCCTGTAGGTTGCCTTTTTACTGTTGATTGTTTCCTTTGCTGTACCGAAACTTTCTAGTTTGATGTAGTCAGACTTGTCTATCTTTGCTTCTACTGATTGTACTTTTGGTGCCATAGCCAAGAAATCAATGCTAAGACTAATGTCATGAAGTATTTTTCCCTACATTTTCTTCTAGGAGCTTCATAGTTTTAGGTATCCCATTTAAGTCTGTAATCCATTGTAAGTTGATTTTTGTGTATGGTGTATAATAAGAGTTCAGTTGCATTCTCCTGCTTGTTGATATCCAGGTTTTTCAACCCTATTTACTGAAATTAGTATTTGTCCCCATTGTATGGTTTTAGTATCCTTGTTCAAGATCAAGATGTGTGGGTTTATTTCTGTGTTTTCCATACTATCCGATTGGTAGTTGTGTTAGTTTTCATGCTAATGCCATATTATTTGTATTATCATTGCTTTGCTATATATTTTGAAATCAGGAAGTGAGACTCTTCAAAGCCACCATAAGATATCACCTTATTCCTGGTATAATGTCAATTATACAAAAAGATAATAAGTGTTGCTGAGGATGTTGAGAAATCAGAACTCTTGTATATGTATGGTGGTGGAAATATAAAATGATGCAGCTATTCTGGAAAACAGTATAAAATTATCAGAAAGAACTAAAAATAGAAGTACTGTGATTCAGCAATCCTACATCTGGGTATATGTTCAAAATAATTCAAATCTAGGATCTTGAGGAAATATCTGCCCTCCCGTGTATATTGCAGCACTGTTCCTAATAGTTAGGGTAAGGAAACAACCTAAATGTCCATCAATGAGTAAAATAATAAAGAAAATATGGTATAGACATACAATGTAATATTATTCAGCCTTACAAAAAGAAAATCCACCAGCTAGTGTGGCTCAGTGGTTGAGCATCGACCTATGAACCAGGAGGTTTGATACCCAGTCAGGGCACATACCCAGGTTGCCGGCCTGTTCCCCAGTGGGGGGCATGCAGGAGGCAGCCAATCAATGATTCTCCTCATCATTGATGTTTCTCTCTCTCTCTCCCTCTCCCTTTCTCTCTGAAATCAGTAAAAATATATTTTTTGAAGAAGAAGAAAATCCTGCCATATTTGACAACACAGTGCACCTGGAGGATATTGACTAAATGAAAAAAATTCTCCAGGATTTCACTTACATGAGATACCTAAAGCAGTAAAACTCATAGAAGCAGAGAGTAGAGTGGTGGTTTCTAGGGTCTAGGAGGAGGGAGAAGTGGCGCGTTGTTTAACAGGTATATATTTTCGGTTATGCAAAATGCATAAATTCTAGATATCTGTTGTACAGCATTTTACTTACAGCTACCAATATGGCATTGTGTATTTAAAGCCTTGTAGAAAAGGTAGATTTCATGTGTTCATACCACAAAAATCAATTAACAAATCTTTTAAATGCCTATTTATATAAAATAATTAAACCTCAAGTTGTTGGTAAAAAAAGAGTAATATTCAGGCCTAATAATTTACTGTCTGAGAGAGAGAGAGAGAGAGAGAGAGGAGAAAACAAACATCTCTCCAGTACCTGCCTAAACAATAGACCAACAACCAAAGAAGTGATTACATGAATACACAATGTTACACCAAAGTAACACAATTGAATTTGCTGCACTGATAATTGATACCTATGTCATTATAATTATGCACACTAGGGTTACCAGAGTTAATAAATAGTTGTTAATTGTCAAAGGCAATTTTTCACATTCTGTTTGATAGTAACCTGTAGCTGTGCCAGGATAGTTTTTGCAGTATAAAAACTGTGCACCCATCAAGACCTGCTGAGTATATCATTTCACTAATACTTGATTTTCTTCCCTTCATTTCCATTCCCTTCTGGTAGAAAAATACACTAATGCATTCACAGCACCACAGGTGGAGATGTTTTCAGATGTTCAGTTGTGATTTTAATTTCCTTTGGGATTTATCTACATAACTGTGCATACAGTGTCTTATGATTCTAAGTAATTTTTTCATATAAAAAACAATTATTGGGTTTTACATTCTGTTTAAATAGTCCTGATTAACTTCTAAAATATTCAGCACATATAAATCAATAATTTCTGATTGTTTTCTTAGCTTCATTAAGTGCTGAGATTTGAAGGAGACCTGCTGAGTTAACAGATTCAAGAATTCCACTCAGATATGCTCATCTATATTTCAAGGTCCCAGGTTTTCTCAATCAGGGTCCTGGACTTTATAATAAAACTAGAAGCCCAGTGTACAAAATTCCTGCACTGTAGGGTCCCTAGGCCTGGCCGGTGATCAGGGCCTATCGGGGCCTCCCAGCTGCCGGCTGGATCCTTCTTTCTGCGGCTGCTGGGCCCCAGCCAGGGCCTTTCTTCACTCTGTACCACCCCCTGGTGGTCATCACACATCATAGTGAGCGATCAAACTCCCCATCTCCATGTTGAACTCCCAAGGGGACACTTTGCATACTAGCCTTTTATATATATACTAGAGGCCTGGTGCATGAAAATTCATGCACTGGAGGGGGTGTCCGTCAGCCCAGCCTGCCCCCTCTCACAGTCCAGGAGCCCTGAGCCTCGGGCTGGCCCTGGGTGGCTGGGCAGCCACCATCTGAGGCTTGCCTGTGCCTCAGGCCAGCCCTGGGTGTCAAGCCTTGTCCAGCCCTGATTACCTGAGCCTCGGGCTGGCCCTGGGCAGCTGGGGGGCTGAGGAGACTGGGAGTCTCTCAGGGCAGGCAAGCGGAGCAGCCGGACCTGCCTGCAGGATGGCCCAGCCTTGCTGCATGCTGCTGCCCTGGCGAGTCTGAGGGGATTGGGCGCCACCATCTTTGAGGGCATGGCAGTCAATTAGCATATTCTCTCCTTATTGGCTGTGGGCACTGCCATCTTTGAGGGCAGGACAGTCAATTAGCATATCCCCTTCTTATTGGCTGTGGGTGCCTCCATCTTTGCGACAGCATGAGGGTCAATTAGCATATTCCCTCTTTATTAGATAGGATGTAGATACCTACTTTGGCTGAGCACTTATATATCTCTTGAGGTCTGCAGCTCCATTAGTTCAGCTGCTGCTCAGCTGGTGTGGCTTGTCTCTTTAGGACAGTGATGGCGAACCTTTTGAGCTCGGCGTGTCAGCATTTTGAAAAACCTTAACTCTGGTGCCGTGTCACATATAGAAATTTTTTGATATTTGCAACCATAGTAAAACAAAGATTTATATTTTTGATATTTACTTTATATATTTAAATGCCATTTAACAAAGAAAAATCAACCAAAAAAATGAGTTCACGTGTCACCTCTGACAAGTGTGTCATAGGTTCGCCATCACTGCTTTAGGAAATAGAGACCTCCATATGCCATCAAAGCCTCCCTCCTCTCATTTAGATCTTAACTGCCTGCTAAGGAACTCAGTCTCTCATCAATACCACTTAGTAGTAACCAGCCAACTCTGCTGGCTTTGTAGGCATAATTCCCTCATACATTTCAAATCCCCAAGTCATCAAATGTATAAGGATTTTTTCTCCACATCACCAGCTATGATAGCAATTAGGTTATTACTTTGTGCCCCATTATATGATTCAGGATTATCCCTTCTGGGAGTTGGTAAGAAAGCCAGTCTTCAAATCCATTCATATTGTCTATTTTCTTGTGCCAACCCTGGCTCTGCTTGTTTAACTCTGGATCCTCTGAAGAGCAGATGACAAGATAAGATTATATATGCAAGAAGTGCATGGGAGAAAGGCCTAGGGAAAACAAAGGAGGGCAATTATAAGAAGAAGGGGGAAGCTTTCCCACCACCATTCAATGCTAAGAGCTGTGAAAAAGGGTTGCTGAAGGAGGACTGGTTATTAAAAATATGAATATGCAGAGCATTTCTAAGAAAGTTTTTTTTTCCTTTGTCATTTGTCCTTCTTAATATTTCTTAAATTTTCTTATTTTTTAAAAAATAATGGATAAAGATGAATAGTTATTTGTGTTATTATTCTTTTTCACTATAAATGGAGACTCCTATTCCTCTTTGAAACACGTTTATTTGATGTAGGTACTCTCTTGATTGGGCCCGTCAGATATTTTAGATGTGCAAATACAAAGCTCAGTCCTGTTGCAATGGAGCTTCCCCAGAGACTCCCTGCAAGTATAAGGGCAATTTTCCATTTGTTCACATGAGACACAATGAGGGAAATAAAGGGACTTGTCTCAAAGGAGAAAAGACAACTAGTATGGAGTTATTTGATCTCTCAAAGGCTTTAAAGGCCTGCAATAAACATTGAGATTTTTAAAAATGTATATTTTATTGATTTTTACAGAGAGGAAGAAGAAGGGTAGATAGAAACATCGATGAGAAACATCTATTAGCTGCTTCCTGCACGCCCCCTACTGGGGATCAAGCCCTGAACCAAGGTACATATCTTTGACCAGAATTGAACCCAGGACTTTTAGTCCATGGGACCCATGCTCTATCCACTGAGCCAAAACGGTTAGGGCAAATTTGAGATTTTCATTCTAGATTCATTTCCAATTATGTGTGTAAAATTATCAGCAGTATAACATTAATAGTTTGCCACAACATAATAGTTAAAATACTCCAGTGTGTACTGAAATGATAGAGAGAAAAAAAAAGAAGGGGGAGGGAAGAGAAAGACGTTGAAAGAATAAAAGAGAACAGAGATCAAGTTTGTTTGTTTGCATACAGTAGGAATCATTAAGGCATGATATGTTTCAGCTATATGGACTAGAAATCATCCTGATGGTGACAAACATTGAGATGTAGGAAATCTAGGACTTAATTTTCAAAATTTTTAGTGAGTGGAAATGGGTGGCAAAAGCTTCATTGGTGACTACAACAGAGAGGGATTGAGTCTATAGCAAAACGAGAGGTTAAGAACTTTGGAGTAGAAGAGCTGTGTGTGTTATGGTTTATTTGTTTTAAGCAAGTAGAAAAGTAATATCTTGAAATTAGTGGTAAGAAGCCTGGAAGTTATAGATAATGTCTCTAGACCCTACACTTCTGGGATATAAGAGAGGAAACTGCTTTTGTTTAAGAGGGACATGTGGAAAGTGGTGTCTGCTGTAAAGATCCAGTTGCAGTTGAGGAAAGTGGGGAGAGATCACATTGTGATAGAAGGCGAAAATGTAGACAGGATTATTGAAGATGTTAAAATGTGCTGAGGGCTAAAATGAGTAAGTTGAGAAGAGGTAGGTAAGTGGGAGTGTTGCAATCCAAGAAAGAACCAGAGTACAATAGATGAAAAACAACAACAAAACAAAACAAACAAACATGATCCTTGGCCAGAGAGTACTGCATTTGTTTGATGACTAACAATGACAGAAATAACACATGAATCTCCTAAAGGCTGGATTACATTCAGGGCCTTCGTGGAACCCAGAGAAGTCAGTAGACAGAGTCTTTGCTCCACATCCAAAATCAATATTGTTGAGTTGTGTGAGCATCTTCTAAAACAGGGGTCCTCAAACTTTTTAAACAGGGGTCCAGTTCACTGTCCCTCAGAACGTTGGAGGGCCGGACTATAGTTTAAAAAAAAATGAACAAATTCCTATGCACACTGCACATATCTTATTTTGAAGTAAAAAAACAAAACGGGAACAAATACAATATTTGTATTTGCATGTGGCCCGCGGGTCCTAGTTTGAGGACCCCTGTTCTAAAACAACAACAGCAACAACCCCCTTTCATAAGTTGTTAGTGGGAAATACACCGATAACAAACTATCAGAAAGGGAAATTAGGATACTAATCCCAATTGCATCAAAAATAATAAAATATCTAGGAATAAATTTATTCAAAGTGGTAAATGACTATACTTATGAAACTATAAGACATTGAAGAAAGAAGTTAAAGAAATCACGAATAAATGGAAGACTATATCATGCTTATAGACTAGAAGAATGAACATCATTAAATATCTATATTACCCAAAGCAATCTATGGATTTAATACAATCCCAATCAAAATACCAATGGCATTTTTCATAGAACTAAAACAAGTACCCTAAATTTATATGGGGCCACAAAAGACCCTAAATAGCCACAGCAATGCTGAGAAAGAAGAGCAAAGTTGGAGGTATCATGCTCCCTGATATCAAGCTACATTAGAAGGTTATAGTAATCAAAACAGCCTTGTACTGTCATAAAAACAAAAATAAAGATCAATAGATCAGAATAGAGAACACAAAAATAAAACCATGCCTCTAATGTCAATTAATACAGGGTAGGACAAAAGTAGATTTACAGTTGTTTTTATGGAAAATAATACAATAAATAAAAATCTATACTAATAAAATGGTAATATGCTAATTAGACCGGACATCTTTTGGACATCCTTCCGGACAAAGCCATGGTGGCAGGGGCCTAGGCAGAGGCATTTAGGGGTGATCAGGCTGGCAGGGAAGCATTTAGGGGCATCAGGCCAGCAGGGGAGCAGTTAGGGGCATCAGGCCAGCAGGCAGAGGTGGTTAGGGGTGATCAGACCGGCAGGCAGGCAAGCAGTTAGGAGCCAGCAGTCCCGGGTTGTTAGAGGGATGTCCGATTGCCAATTTAGGCCTGATCCCTGCTGGATCGGGCCTAAACTGGCAGTCGGACATCCCCTGAGGGGTCCTGGATTGGAGAGGGTGCAGGCTGGGCTGAGGGACCCTCCCATGCACGAATTTTGTGCACTGGGCCTCTAGTACAATAATAAGTTCTGTGTTTCATGTACTCACAACTGTAAACCTACTTTTGCCTCACCCTACTTTTGCCTCTCCCTGCAAGAATATACAATAGGGTAAGGACATTCTAGTATACAATGAAAGAAGATGGTCTAGTTTCATTGTTTTTTCAAGTATCTGTTCTTACATTAAAGACTTAAATGTAATATCTGAAACCATAAAACTCCTTGAAGAAAACATAGGCAATAAACTCACATTGGTCTTAGTAATATTTTGGGGGGATATGTCTTCTAGGACAGCGGTTCTCAACCTGTGGGTTGCGACCCCTTTGGGGTTCGAACGACCCTTTCACGGGGTCGCCTAAGACCATCAGAAAACACATATATAATTACATATTGTTTTTGTAATTAATCACTATGCTTTATTTATGTTTAATTTGTAACAATGAAATTGGGGATCACCACGACATGAGGAACTGTATTAAAGGGTCACAGCATTAGGAAGGTTGAGAACCACTGTTCTAGGGCAAAGACAACAAAAGCAAAAATAAGCAAATTGGACCATGTCAAACTAAAAAGCTTCAGTACCACAAAGGACACCATCCACCAGTTATAAAAATAGTCACGGGGATATAAAGTACAGCATAGAGAATATAGTCAATAATATTGTAATAACTACATATGATGTAAGATGGGTATTAGAATTATGGGGTGATCACTTCATAAGTTATATAAATGTCTATAACTATGTGGTACACTAGAAACTAATATATTGTATGTCAATTATAATTGAAAAATAAAATTAAAATGTTGTTAGTAGGAAGAATTATTTGGCTTCTTGAATTTTTAACTTCTTAAATTATAACTGTGCACAATGTATAAAAGGCTCAAGTTTTCCACATTAGATTATTCAATTTTATCCCAAAGGCTATGGGACTCAAATCAATTAGGCTTTTTGAGGACCCTGCCATCTTTGGACCTATACTTTAGAAAACTCCTGGTCATTTAGTAATTTATAAGAACTTAATGCGTGCCCTCTGTTGAAATTATTTTGCTAGTTGTGATTTGGAGGATAAAATTTCTTTAAGCATATAGTTAATAGTCCAGCGATAAAACAATTAAGACCATAAATAAAAAAATTAAAATTAATTATTTAACTTAATTATAATCATGGCAAATGTCCATAAAGATTTATAAAATGCTATGTAAGTTTACTGTAAAAGAAGCTATCCAGGGGTTGTGTGGGGTGAGGGTAGAGGAGGAGTGGTAAGGTTTTCATAAGGAAATACAATTTCAGCCCTAGCCTGTTTCACTCAGGGTCTTGGGTTCGATTCCAGCCAAGGATACTTACCTCAATCCCCAGCCTGGTTGGGACATGTGTGGGAAGCAACCAATCGATATGGTTCTATCACATCAGTGTTTCTCTCTCTGTATCTCTTCCCCTCCCTTCCACTCTCTGAAAATCAATAGAAAAAATATCCTTGGGAGAGGATTAACATACATTCATACATACATACATACATACATACATACATAAATGAAATACAATTTCAGCTGAGAACCAAAAGGAAACTGGTGTCAATCAAGGAGTAAGGAGGGCTCAAACTGTATTCCAGGAAAATGAAATTGCACGCCAAAGGCCCTCAGGTGAAAAAATAAAAATTACTCATTTGAGGGCAGAAAATAGAAAAATGTGTCTGGGAATCAGTAAACTAGAGACAGCATGATATTAATGTAACCAGTTTCTAATTCAATGCCCTGCCTCTTCCCTGTATGCAAATTCACACACGGTGTTAACTTCATTTCCTTCCCAATCAGGTGCCATGTCTTCTCTAGCCTAAGGGGCTCAGTCCATCTTTGAATTTGATTTTTGTCTGTGTCCCTCATTTTGAAGTGTTTACACAGAGGCTTATGTCTTCACTTAGATAATTGTCTTAGCCACATCCGGTTTCCCATTCATATTGTTCCACAGGGCTTCCATCATACCTCACATTTTAATATATTGTCTTTTGCATCTGAAAAACACAGTTCTTTGCAAACACTGGTTTTCAACTAATGCTGGACAAATTTGTGAATTTTGATGAGTAACAAGTCTTAGGCATACAAGATATGCTTTTGATTATTTTCTTAATAATTACTTGTGGGCATCATGTCTATGTTAGGCACTATGTTGAGATAGGTTACGTTCTCTGCAAGTATATGGTTAATATCGTTGCTATAAGTGATGGATGGAAGGAGTTGCATCTCTGTTTGCCTATGAAAGAGCAGAGAATAGAGAGAAGGAAGGACATTGACAGAGGTTACTGAACTGTATTCAAAGGTGGTGGGAGTGCTTTCACTTTAGCTAAGTACATGACCAGAAACATAACGATAAGATTCAAATGTATGGACACACTTTTGAGGTCCTTCCTAGTTTCCCTGGAGGCAGACTTGAGTTTGATGCTCACAGAATAAGGGACTTCAAGATAAGAAGAGTGAAGTCACCCTATATAATAAAATCCTCTTATGCAAATCGACCAAACAGGAACACCTATGCAACAACTGGTCGCTATGATGCACACTGACCACCAGAGAGCAGACGCTCAACACAGGAGCTGCCCCATGGAGGTCAGTGCACTCCCACAGGGGGAGCACCACTCAGCCAGAAGCTGGGCTCAAGGCTGGCGAGCACAGGGCAGTGGCGAGAGCCTCTCCCACCTCTGCAGCAGCACCAAGGAACAGTGAGCAGGCAGGTGGTAAGGAGTGAGGGGTCCCGGACTATGAGAGGGCGCAGGCTCAGGGACGCCCCTAGTGCAGGAATTCCGTGCACAGGGCCTCTAGTATAAGTATACAGGGGCCTACCTATGATCCTTCTTTGAACAAGAACTTTGAACACATATTATGTGTCATTGTTCTACGAACAAGGGTTACATTAGAGAAAAAAGAAGATAACAGTACCACCAATAAAAAGCTTGCATTATAGTAGAAGAACTTCTTGGATGTGCCCAAGTTATAAGTATCCAGCATGTATTTATTTTATTGTGCAATTGGGCCTGCACTGTGCCTGGCTAACACCCACTGCAGAGAACTAAGAATAAATCTCAAAGAAGGGAATGCCAATCCTTCATGATTACGAAGTAACAGGACTTGGCATACTGCTGCTTTCTCAGTCGCTGTAGACATCGTGAGGTGGTTAAAACTCTGACTTACAGAAAAGCAGAGTGAAGACTGGAAGAAAGAAGCGGTCACTGAGTTCCTCCCTCCTTAGTGAAAAACCGCAGAGGCCATCCCCCAGCTGTCACATTGACTGAAGTTTGGGAATCAATATAGCTCTTTGGGGACGTTCTTTGTGATCCGAGAGTAACTACAGCTTTTCTGCCCACCGGGGAGGACTATGACTTGCAGGCTTTTGTAATCATTCCATGACAGAAAAAGGATTTTATATCAGAAAGGCTAAGGTGGAGAGTGTTTAGTCCTGTATTTGCTTACCTATTCACCTCCAGAAATGCCAGAGCGTATGTGAGACATTAAACAGACCTTCTGAATTTGTCACTGCATGTAGCATGCCTCAGACCTAACCTTTCATAAGGTGAAAATGGTGAATGGTTTTGCTTTTATTGTATGAATAAATGGAACTTGTCAATCTGGGTCATTATATTCAGTCTTAATAAAACAAATATTTCCATCCCATGGCTGCCCCTCCCTCTATGCAGGCTAGGCTCTCAAAACTGTTTTAGGAGTTACAGGTAAAGTGAAGTTTATCTTCATTATGAATTACTAAACTTGGATGTGAATGGAAAATAGATAGATAGATGATTATATATATATATATATATATATATATATATATATATATATATATTAGGTAGACATATAGTCAAATAACTAAGATCATCTGGTAATGGTATTCAGAGTCAGAAGAGCCTTGCCTCTCTTTCTGGCCAGTTTTATTCAGGTTACTTTAAAAGTATATGATTACCTGAGTTGTTACCTGGGTTTACATTTGACTCCTATTTTTGTATTTCTTTGTTCTTTTGAGTTGTATATCCTGACTTACATCAAGCAAGCTCTCACAGCTGTTTCTTCTCCATGTGTTCTTTCATGCATTCAGTATACATTGTGTATCTCCTTTGGTGTGGGTACTTGAACTATGCCAGTGAAGAAAATGTGTAGGATTCCTTACCGTCATGAGGCTCACCATGTTGATTTTTGTGTTGATGAGCACAAAAATTGTATGTCCTTTATTTCCTGTCCTATCCAGAATGAGGTTTTTACCTTTGTTTTTCCTGCATTTTCCTTTGGTTCCTTCTGTCTGTCAATAATGTCTAGAAAATACTGACCTGGACACTTAGATTTCTGCTTTTTATCTTTATTTTCACAGTCTATTGCTTTATCAGGTCCCCTGAATAATTGGCCCTCTGTGAGTAGCACAAAATAATTGATATAATGCTGCTGAAAAAATAAAGTATCTCCAAGAAAACCAACACTTGTGTCCACATTTTCAAACTTGCTTTTGAAAATCTGTTAGTAAAACCTCCATTAGTCTTTTACTTTCTTTTTGAATGCTGTAGCATTTCTATTTGCTAGAATGATATTAGGGACACACAATAACCCCTGTCAGTAAAAATGAAAAAGTATTGCTCAGAAACATTATTACATACAATTCCAAATTTAAAGAAAAAAAATAGATCTTTATAAAAAGCTTGGGTTCTAGTTTTACAACTGGAGTACTGCATTCAAACTGCAGTTAGCAAGCAGTAAGTAATAAAAAGAATATAAAAAGAAATGGAAGCATAAAATAATGTATAATTATAATAAGTGAGAAAGAAATAATAAAAATTATAATTTTAGTTTAATTGTAGAAGTATTATTTTGAATAAAAACTGTAATGTAAAACATTTAATAATAGAATTATGTTCTTTTATTTGAAAATATTAATAAGATCTTACCTTTAAACATCATGTACTAAATATCTACTTTTGTGAGCCTAAATTTGAGCCTGAATTTTGTTTTTAATCAAAGTCCACGACACACACACACACATATAGGTATAAAAGTGCAAGCAGAAAATATGTTTTATAACTGATATTAATGGTAAAGAGTGATTCCAGAAATTTATGATTCTGTGAAATGATGGAGAACAATATTTTATTGAATTTAGGAGAGGATAATGTTTTTCCCCTCTTGGGTATAAAAGGCAATATGGGAAAACCAAAGTCAGAAAATAAATTTGAAATGATCAGTCAGGGAATGCATTACACTCAGAAAGAAATAGAATGAATTTTCTCAGGGAAGATACATTGATTGAGAGTGGAAGACAGTTTTTAAATCAATTAATATAAAATAAATGAGGAGGTTAGACTCATGTAATCAAGGGTAAAGTAGAAAAAAATTATTATAACAGGAACCTGATAGAACACTGATTATTAACCTTCCTTTTTATTCTGTACAATGCTTGAGAATGTTTTGTAGATTGTAAAAATTTGATGAGAATGAAAAGATCATTAGCATTTAACAGCATTTTATAATATATAGATTTAAAGTATGTTATATATACTTTATATGCATGCACAATGCTAATGTTCTATTCCCATTGTCAATCAAACTACTTAACAATGTAGTTTAAGTATAACATACACTTATATTGGGGAGAGGTAACTATGCCAATGCAACATTCCTGAATTGTGAAACCTAATGAATAATGTGACATCTCTTCATTATTATTTACTAGTGGCCCGGTGCATGGATTTGTGCACATTGAAAGGAAGTGGGGCCGTGCTCCCTCTTCTCTGGTTCCGAGGTGCCATCACCTGAGAACCAGGACTGCCAAGTCACTGCAGCTCGCAGCTCCTTTGTTGAGCATCTGCCCCCTGGTGGTCAGTGTGTGTCATATGTACCAGCCGGTCGGATGATTGGGCAGTCACTTAGCCTTTTATATATATAGATTATTTTCTGTTAGAAAATGTATTGCCCAAACTAAACACAAATGCCTCTGTCACGGTGAGTTTACTAGTAAGATAATAAGCAAGCAGCACGTTTAGAATTCTCTATACTTAATAGTTACTGCTACTTAAGCCTGTTGAGAATTTATCTCAAACATCAAGCTACATTTAATAAACTTGAGGTTATGTGGAATTCAGACACACTTTAAGACTTCAGAGTATATTCTAATCTTATGAACTATGTGATTTTAGTGAAATTCTTTTAATTACTCTGTGGCTGTTTTCCCTTCTATATAAGACATTCTTGGGCTCAAATATGTTAATTTTATGAAAACACCTTGTCCATATTGAAACTGGATAAACATAATTTTTGGTAATGTTATAATTAACATATTTCAAAGAAGTTCTGAGTCATCTTCTTATACAATTATAAGCACTGTATCACAAAAGAAATATTTATTTTTTAAACTCTATTCAAAAGACTGGTGAGAAATAGTTCCCTGAGGATATTTGCATATACTCACAATCTCCATACAATATTTAAAATATCTTAGTTGTAAAAATTTATCATTTTTTCATTTAATTTACTTCTTATATATGTAAAGTTATATGTAATACAAAGCTTCAAAACTTGGTATGATGTAGCCTTCAGATGAGCCACAAATGGATATAGTGTGCCATGAAATATCAATGTTTATAAATGTTTATAGTAATAAAATAGTTAAAATCATTCTAACAACCACTCAAGATTTTGTAACAGTTATAATAATACTAGAGGCCCAATGCATGAAATGCATACAAGAGTGGGCCCTGGCAGCCCCGGCTTCATCCAGAAGTCCATCTGGAAGGTCGTCCAGACAGTTGTTCTGCTGTTTGGCTGTTCAGTCGATTTGCATATTATGTGTTTTTTATTTTAGATTAGGTTATTATTTGTATGGATCATTCTGCAACATACCTACATTTAATAGTTTTTATCTGGTAATAAAAGATTTAATGCATAGGCCAAGGAATCAGAATGTTATGTTGTGGAATTTCACAAAACCTGAACTTGACCTTTTCCTTGAAACACCAAGAAAGTATAATTGTTTCTTTAGATGTGAGTTAGATGCAATATGCGTGTAAAAGGTCTAGTACTTATTTTAATTTAAATCATTCAAAAGTTTTCACAATATTTTTATAAAGAGTATATGTTGATTTATATCTTTATTAACAGTATTAGTAGTTGTATTTGATGTTAAATGTTTCTATATAGAATATAATTAATTATGGTGTAATTGGTTTATTTTTGGCTTTAAGTGTTAACCTTTACTCAAATTCTTGCTCATGATGGAATTATGCTATGGATTATTGCTTATTATCCAAAATATTACATAGTGCTTAGTTATAAAAAATAATTGAAAATTATTCAATTTAATAATTCACAAAAGAGACCTTTATACCTTCAGGAAATTACTTTTTCAAAAAAATAGATGTTACATGAGCATAAAAATTATATTATTTTAAATAATTATAGTTATTAAATTAAGTCAGAGTTAATATACAGTATTCCTATACTGCACACCAGGATAATGGCTATTATATGTGAGGATTATCTCAAATTTAATTTATATTCCTCAGTATGTTTCTCTTTCTTAGTGTAAGAATTTTATTTGAAAAAGTTATGAAATAATTCAATGGTGCCAACCAGACTACCACACCCAACAGCAAAAAAAAGGTTGAACTCATTTCAGTTTTCTTTTGTAAGTACAAATTAAGAAACACTATGCTTCTATGAGATCAGTTACTACATTTTGAGATCAACTCAAGAGCTGTTTAGAAAATACTGCAATCAACAGTTAAATTCAAATGTCTCATAGTTACAAAGTTGCTTATTTTCCCAGCTGCCTTGCAATTTTCAGCACTATGTTTCACATCAATTTAGCAAAGAAATAAAATATTTACTATTGAGAGAGAAATGCTTAAGACAGGAAATGGCAACATGTCAGGTGACAAAGACAACATAAATCCAGATGATTATTAGACTTAAGAAATATCTATTGCATATTGGATTAGAGATATTAGTCTCCGTGCACAGTTAATCGCATCAAAGAGAATCCCTGCAGAAAAATAGTTGAAATTAATGTATGCGTTCAGTAAAAATATGCCAAAACAAACTTCCAAGTGAAAAATGAAAACTTTTGAAAAATGAGACATTTTGGCAACTTCCATAAGTGTGTGCAATGATGGTGCTGGTGTAATCTGAAAAGGGGGATGTATTTATATCTGCAATCAGAAAACATTCAGATGCTAATAGGTCATGGCTTTAGTCACAGACACTCTTACATGTACACATTATCTTATTGATCTGAATAATTAAATGAATAAATATATCAAATGATTGAATACAGTAAAATCAAAAGTTGCTCGACTCACCTCCTTCCAGCTTTGATGTAAGAAGATAGACCCAGTATAAGCAGAAGTGTTGGTTGTCCAGAACATTGTGAAGAGTTCATGTTCTCTATCCATTCATCCATCCATGGCCGTTTAAGTTATTCCCATATCTTGGCTAGTGCGAATAATGCTGCAATGAACATGGAAGTTTATATATAGCTTCAAGATTCTCATTTTCATTCTTTTGGCTTTATACCCAATTGTATATACATAGAAAACAATGTTTTTCAGCTTTACAAAAGAAGGAAATCTGCCATATGTGACAGAATGAATGAATGAATCTGAAGGATGTTATGCTAAGTCAAAGAAGTTAGTCACAGAAGAAAAGTACTGCATGATTTCACTTACATGAATTATCTAAAATAGTCAAACTCATAGAAGCAGGGAGTAGAAAGGTGGTTTCTAGGGAATGGGGAAGGGACCATAGGGACTTGCTATTAGTTTCAGTTTTACAAAATAAGTTTCAAACATCTGCTGTAAAATATAGCAACTATAGTTAACAATGTTATTTGTACACTGAAAAATTTGGTGAAGAGGGTAGAGCTCATGTTAAGTGTTATCACAAGAAAAATAAAAACAACAAAGCTGCAAAAGGAAACTTTTGAAGGTGATGAACATGTTTATTACCTTAGCAGTGGTTTGTTTTTATGAGTAAACGGGTATGTCCAAACTCATAAAATTATACACATTAAATATGTACAGATTTTAATATATTAATTATATCTCAATAAAGGTGCTTTAATTTCTTTGAAATGTAAAAAAAAGCTCATGTGCTAAAGAAACTTGAAAATGACTCTCATTTTCAGATTTGTTGAAGGATAGTCATTGCCCTTAAAAATAAATAATTTAAGTAATTTTGAATACATGAATGAACTTAATTGGAAACTGACAGGACCATGAACATAGACTCAGATATGCTGATGAAATAGGTGGATTTACAGGGGGCGAGGAAATTTAACTTTGAAGCATTAAGCTTATGTTTTAAAAAATCCAGACGAGTAGAACAACCACTGCAGTAGTATTCTTGGACAAAAACTTTATGATTACTTAACGTATTGATATTAGCTGAAACCGGTTTGGCTCAGTGGATAGAGCGTCGGCCTGCGGACTGAAGGGTCCCGGGTTCGATTCCGGTCGGGGGCATGTACCTGGGTTGCGGGCACATCCCCAGTAGGAGATGTGCAGGAGGCAGCTGATCGATGTTTCTCTCTCATCAATGTTTCTGACTCTCTATCTCTCTCCCTTCCTCTCTGTAAAAAATCAATAAAATATATTAAAAAAAGTATTGATATTAAGCAGTCCAACTGATTTTTAAAATTTATTTTCACAGGACATTTCAACATAACACTTATTTTCAAAGAATAAAATGTTAGATTTTAAGAACAATTATATCCTGACATACAATTTAAAGAATTAAAATTTACCAAATTTGAAATAATGGTGAGAAAGATGATCTTGATAATGAGAGATACACATACATATACATATACTAGTATACACATACACACACATGTACACACACAATATTTTTAAAGCATTTATTACTACCTACTCATGTCAAATTTATCACTGATGGTTACTGGAAGTAAAATGAAAAGGTTAATTTTTTAATACTGATCAGAATTATGTGTAAAATCTGATATATGTTCATGAAAACAAGCTCTAGACTTTCCTTTAAAAATAAAAAGATGTTCAGAAGTTTTAGATTTGATATTTAATATTTTTATTAATCTCTATTTTTCTTATGATTATATAATTTAGAGAAAATGTAATGAATTATGTTACCATGTTTCTTATATGTCCCAAATGTGTTTTTTTTTTCAGTTTAATCTTCCATGCAAGTATTTTTTTATGGGGGTGACAATCTGAAAACTTTGGAAATGCTGAGAAAGTGTATAGTATTCTTCAATTACTTAGAAATGAGTGTTTTATATAGCATACTGAGTTGAGTAATTCTGATGAAAATCATGTGAAAATTACTATGGAGATTCTTATAAAATAATCATTTGGAAGACAAAGGGTAACAACAATGGGGGGAAATTCCAACTTTGTATAATAGGCCATGTAGACTTTATGGAGTCTAAATCCATAGGTATTAAGCCTGGCCGGTGTGGCTCAGTGGTTGAGCATAGACCCATGAGCCAGGAGGTCATGATTTGATTTCTGGTCAGGGCACATGCCCGGGTTGCTAGATCAATCCCCAGTAGGAAGCAGCAGCCAAACAGTCATTCTCTTTCATCATTGATGTTTCTATCTCTCCCTCCCTCCCTCTCTCTGAAATCAATAAAAACATATTTTTAAAAAATGAGTCCATAGATATTAACATTTAAGTAAAAGTAAAATACTCCTCATGAAATATACAAGCTAGCAAATTTCTTCTACATATGCTTAAGTAAATGGATTCCAAGAATGAAAGTTGTTATTAATATTTTTTCTAGGCTGATATATAAATTGAGACTGTCCTAGGCAAATCAAGAATAAAGCCAGCCTGCCCAAATCACAATAATACCAGCTACATTATGCCATACAAGACTGCTGTGTAGCCTAATGTCAAGGTGCTCTGGTCACAAACTACATTGTATTCTAGCAGGCACTTATCACAAAGAATTCAATATGAACTGTGCCTCAAAGAGTTGTGCAAACTGAAGCATCTATCCTTCCTTACTTTAAGCCAGGCACACTTCTGAGGAACTTACATTATATTACCATATTTTCCCATGTATAAGACACCCCCTATGTATAAGACCCCCCCCCACTTTTCTAACCCAAAATTAAGAAATCAATATTTTAAACATGTTGCTGGTTTTCATCTTAAGGCCTTCTTCTTTTTTAGCTTCTTAAGAAGTTGTTCTTCCTGTTTTCTCCACTGTCTGATCATACACTCAGTGGGAGGAGGTCCAAATTGTCTCTTTGCTGCTTTATTTCCATACTCTTTTGCATAGTTGATTACATTCAGTTTGAATTTTGCAGAGTAAGACAATCGCGTACCGGTATTTATCTTTTTATTTTTTGACGTCTTTATGGGCTCAGAATGCTCCGGTTCCCATTGCATCTATTTACTCTCCACCTCCACCTCCAATTACAGCATCAGCTGACCTCAGTAACAATAAGGCTCGTGATTGGGGAAGCCTGTTTGACAAGGTATGGGCAGCTACACACCAGCGAGGCTCCTTCCTCAGCTGACTTCCGTGTATAAGATGCCCCTTGGTTTTCAATCTAATGATTTTAGGAAAAAATAGCAAATAAAATACGGTAAATACAAAGGTAGGTGCTATTATTATTATCTCATGATGAATTACATGCTACAGACAGATAGTGGTGGAGCTGGGATATAAACCTAGGAGTGTGGCACCAGCAGCTTTAATATATTTGCTTCTCTGTTAATATTTTTTGTCTGCAGTGCATTTTCTTTAGCAATCAGTACAATAACCTCAGGGTATAAAACTTAGAAAGTGCATAATGCCTCCCAAAATTTATTCATTTCAAATAATTTCCATTGCATCTCTAGTAAATATGCATACAAAATATACACAAGTGAATTGGGAACATTTCACAAAGTCTAGCTTGAAATAACAGATTTTGTAAATTGGAACTTAACCTCTTAAAATTTTCTCTTGAAATATGAAGAAAAATAAATAAATCACATTGCATATATTTTCTTAGAATTGTACTCCTCTGTTTGTTATTCACGCTTCATATTTCCAGGTTCAATGAAGATGAAAAAGTGAACTCATGTGGACAGATTCACACCTTCTCTTCTCCTGACACAGTCATTTGAGTAGACAATGTTAGGGTTTTTGGCAGGTGAAGCGGGCTGTGAAAGAATCCATGACTAAAAGAAGAGATGCAGAGAGGAAGCTTATTTTATTTTCCCTGAAGGGAAAGGGCCCATGCATTGCTAATCAATATAAGGGCAAAGAACAAAACGCTGCCTCCTCTTTTAAAGCTTTACCTGCTGTTACTATGTGACAAGGAAGGGAGGGGGACTTTGGGACTGAAATTGAGCAGGCATCAGGGGGTTGTCTTTGAAAAGTTTGTTTGCTTTTTTAGTCCAGGGCAGATGTCTTAGGGAGGTATCCTTATCAGTATCTTCACAAGCTGTAAAACATTCTTAGAGTGAAAGTTACAAAGAGTTTGAAAGATGCCTGTTGGAAAGAGAGGGAAGAATTATCTCTGAGTTGTAAAACCAGCAGGGAGGAGGTGTATGCAGGAATGTAGCCTTGATAATAACTTATCTTGTCTTGCAGTTTGAATAGAGGGGCTGTTTGAGTCAGAGGAGCTAACAATCTTGGGGTTTAATTACCAGGTGCTTCTACTAAATTGTGGAAGGCTACAGCAAAGTAAAAGAAAGGCCTTTTTTTTTCTGTCCTTGCAAACAATACTTTGAACTCTCCACATTATCCAAGTGTGCTCCCAATAAAATACTTCCCTGAAAGAAGCATTGTAAATCAATCTTGGTTTAAAACTCAAGCCCATGTAAAGTAAGGCTTGCTTATAACTCCTGAGACTCTAAAGTTTAAAACTCATATTTCACATAATTTGTCTAGTGTACTTGTTCTCATCATTAAATGTAAAGATGAAACTTACTTCAAGGTAAGAGTTGAGATGCACAATAGAAAGATAAACTGGAGTGAGAGGAGTCGCCTATGCAGAAAATGTTAAGTACATGAAATAAAAGTAAATAATTGGAAAAAGGAAGCCAGTTATTTAATAAATGATTAAAAATGTATGGTGATGTTCCATTTCACCTCTATATAACTCCTAATTATTTCAGATTATAATATAAGCAATTCAAAATTGATGCCAAATTTGTGGACTTTGAGGGTATTAACAATTTGAGGCATTCTTATGAATATGTTCTTACTGCTCAAACCATCATCATAGTATTAAGATTTCAAGCTTATAAGGAAACTAAAATTTTTTTTATTTGACATACTTCTTTGAGTAAGGAACTTTCATAATTTAGAGAACTTTCTGCAATTACTCAATCAATAAATACATTATTGTCACTGCTCATACATTAAATATATATATATATATATATATT
>NW_005871191.1:667474-855291 GCF_000147115.1 Myotis lucifugus | reverse complement strand
CCCTCGGGAGTTCGACCAACTGGGAGTTTGATCGATTGCTATGACATGTGCTGACCACCAGGGGACAGTGTGGAACGAAGCTGGCAGCCTTTAGGGACACTACCCATGCACAAATTTCGTGCACTGGGCCTCTAGTATTGTATTTAATCAAATAATGGATGTGTTTCTAATTGTCCATTATAACATCACCTGGAGATGACTAGGTGCATTTTCACTAACTCTGAGCATATTTGGGATGGTCTGGCTTAGATGTAATATAGGGGAAATACCAGCATATCACTTTGGGACCCTGGGGAAATATCCAAGGGTCTTGAGAAGGATTAGAAGTCCCAGAAATGAGTGTGTGGGGCCTTGGGAGCATGACAGAGGAATAGGCCACAGTAAATCTAAAAACAAACTAATGAGCAGATTTGCTCCAACAGAGCAGACCACATTTAGCAAACTGCTTTTTTAATTCTGAGCCAACCAAATCTCCTCTCCTATACTGAGATGACATAGAGAGTAGTAGGGAGAAAATTGCACTTTTGACTCCCCCAGAGAATTTACCTCTTATTTAACAGTCTTCAAGTAGATATTTGGTTTCTAATGAGGTCTAAAAATTTACTATCTCCGTGAATCAAATCTAATGGCAATATTTCATTATTTCTCTCTTCTCTATAACTGGATCATAACCAATACTTATCTAATAGATATAATCATAAAATTGAATTATATAATACTATAGCCCTGTAATATTTCTCAATATTCATTTTCTTCGTTTCTCCAGGATTGAAGGCCTTATAAGAATGACCTTGTTTCAAAGAAAATAATCATAACCACAATGTTATTTATAAGTAAAAACCTATAAATAATAATGAAGTTGTGTTTTAAAGAAATAGAAAGTTCAACAGGAGAACCTACAAACAGATGAAATAAATGTCTTAGCTCATATTGTGAGATCTTAATAAAACTTTGATCTGATAATTAAAAATTTTCAAAAGAAATTATTTACGATGCCACTTAAAGCTTGAGAGTAAAATATTGATATACGACTTTTTCTATTTGAAGACAATCCTTTTTAAGTACCTTAAGTGTTCATTCCAAATCTCTGCTTTTCAAGGCCTAAAGGCATAAGTGTTAGAAGTAGTCTTTGCCTCAGATTCTTTCCCAAACAAGGGTCTCAGAGGTAAAAAGCCCAGCAACCTAGCTCTTACAGGTGAGGTTGCCTAGCAACTCCCATGCACCATACTGAAGCTGTCTAAATGCATCAGTTCTAAGAGCAACTAGTCTGCAGATCAATTACTAAGACAGAAAATGAAGACAGAAATGAAAGCGTTAGTAAAGTACCCCATGGAGTAAAAGAGTTTTCAGATATTGAAAGTCTTGTAAAAGGCCTCTCCCTATACATTTTTCTTGCAGAAACACACATGCAAAAGACCTTGAAAGAAAAAACTTTATCATTACAAAACTCATTGGTGTCATTGGGCTAAAAGCAAGAAACTGCATCTTGGAGACTTCTGAAGTATTAATGAAAATTTTTGTTTTTTGTTAATTATTTTAAAATGCAGCTTTTTTATTATAGGAGCTTTGAGGATATGATTTCTGTAATCATTAAAGCACCTTATATGTCTAGGAAGAAACTACTTAATTTGTGGGTTATATAGTTGCTTGATCCCTTTGCTATGGATACCATTATACATAGCACCCTAATTAAGAGCATTAAATTGTGGTCAAATTAACCTAGGTTTAAATCCAACCTTTCTAGCTCTGTGGCTTTAGGCAAAGAATTAAGGCTTTCTAAGTTTTTTTTTTCTTTATCCATAAATGAAAAAATGTATGCAAATTTTTAAACCATTGCCTAATGGTAAGTTGCTAAAAGGAATATCCCTAAACAACCTAAATCAAGAAGAGGAAATATCCAGAGTCCCAGCAAAGAGGACATTCAAAATAGGAAGATCTGAAGGGAAAATCTGAGATAATACAGGAAGGAACAAAGTTCATCAGCTCTACAGCCTATGACATGAGCCACCCATCCAGATTGGGTAATTCCAGAAGATCTTCTTGAGAATGAGATCAGTAGAACAACTCGTGTTGTGAAAATAATTCTATGATGGTTTAACTGCTGAGGGAGAGGTTGGGGAGACTAAAAGATATATATATATATATATATATATATATATATATATATATATATATATATATGGAATTGGAAGTTTGGGGTGACAATTATATTCTGATCTTCAGTAGACACAAAAGAGTATTTACTGTATGACCCCATTTATGTGAAGTTCAGAACTTTTATGGTGACAAAAGTCATTAGTGATAATATTGCAAGGGGCAGATATTAAATGGAAAGGTAAGATACATAAGGGAAAGTAACTTTACTGTAGGAGTGAAGGAAATATTCTATCCCTTGAATTAAGGGTTATAGAGGGATACATATGTAAATTACATCTAGCTATACATTTATGATTTATGTATTTTATTGAACTTACAGTGATGAAGCAAGAAAAAAAAAGTACAAAAAATAGGTTTTTTTGCCATACAAAAATTTCTGAGAATGCTTTAAATAGACTCAATAAATCAGAGATGCTTAAAATTTGTTAAGTAAGCATAGGAGAGGCAAGTATAAAAGACTTGGAGAAAGTTATACTATCCTAAAAAAAATTTCTCTTTCATGTCTCCTTCACAGAGTCTTTATTTCGCTCAGATAATATTATTTGTGTATAGGGTTTCTTTTAAGATAACATCAGAATACCATTTAGTGCAACTTGTTTAAAGCAAGTGCCATTTGTTGGCATTTGAACATAAATTTATGTTTTAAGTTAACGTATTTATAATTTAGGGATATATGTGCCTTTGTAAGTCATTTCCTACTTTTCTGAATTTTTATTAACCTAAACAATTTCTGCAGTAATAGTATTAAAATTAAATGATTTGCAATGTATATACTAGCATTTTATTCCTTCTCCATTATATGGATGTGAAAAATGAATCTCAGAGCCTAATAGCATTTGCAGTTAAGTGATAGGATATAAATATAATGGTAGATGCTAAACTTTTAAAAACAGGTTTATTGAGGTATAATCCTATCTAATAAAAGACAAAAAGGGTAATTAACCATACCTCCGCTACGCTTGCCATTGGCTAATCATCGATATATGCAAATTAACTGCCAACCAAGATGGCGGCCGGCAGCCAGACAGCTGAAGTGAACAGGAGGCTTGCTTGCTCCAGTGATGGAGGAAGCCAAGGTTCCCCGCCTGCCACGGCCTGCTCTAAGCTCCGAAAGCAACAGCTCCAAAAGCTACTAAGTTTCAATTATAGAAGCTAAACAAACCCCAGATACCTGCTTTCAGCCAGCCGTGGCCTCAGAGCTGGGAGCGCCAGTGACGGCAACAAAGTTTCAATTATAGAAGGTAAATAAATCCAAGAATAAAAAAAAAGAAAAAAAGGAGAGGCTGGGAGCTTCAGTAACCCGCCAGCCTGAAAACAGCCCTCAGCCCCTCACCCAGACAGGCCAGGCACCCCAGTAGGGACCCCCACCCTGAAGGGGGTGTGGCCAGCCTGAAAACAGCCATCAGCCCCTCATCCAGGCTGGCCAGTCACCCAAGCGGTGACCCCCACCCTGATCCAGGACACCCTTCAGGCAAACCAGCCAGCCCCCACCCGTGCACCAGGCCTCTATCCTATATAGTAAAAGGGTAATATGCAAACTGACCCTAACAGCAGAAAGACTGGGAATGACTGGTCACTATGACACACACTGACCACCAGGGGGCAGACGCTCAATGCAGGAGCTGCCCTCTGGTGGTCAGGGCACTCCCACATGGGGGAGCACTGCTCAGCCACAAGCCAGGCTGATGGCTGCCAGTACAGCGGTGGTGGTGAGAGCCTCTCCTGCCTCCTCAGCAGTGCTAAGGATGTCCAACTGCAGCTTAGGTCTGCTCCCCGCTGGCAAGTGGACATGCCCCGATGGCTGCCGGGCTGCCAGAGGGATGTCTGATTGCCAGCTTAGGCCCAATCCCCCGGGGAGCAGGCCTAAGCCAGCAGGTGGTCATCCCCTGAGGGGTCCCAGACTGTGAGAGGGCACAGGCTGGGCTAAGGGACCCCCCCCCCCGAGTGCCTAAATTTTGTGCACCAGGCCTCTAGTTGATATATAAAGAACTGCACATATTTAACATGTGCAATGATGAGTTTGGGCATATGCAAATACCCATGATACCATCACTTACAATCAATAGAGCCTAAACCCTTGTTGCAAGGCCTGATCTAGGCAAGTCAGGATTAAGATATAGATTAGAATTTGTATGTCAAATTATACTTAAGCATCACAAATGATGATATTTATTTTTTTATATTTAAGTGGTAGGGTCACTTGGTTGAAGCGTCTTCCCAGGACCGGAAGGTTGTGGGTTCGATCCCTGGTCAGAGCACATACAAGAATCAACCAGTGAATATATAAATAAGTCTAACATAAAATCAGTGTCTCTCTCCTTCTCTCTCCCTTTCTCTCTCTCTCTAAAATTAATAATTAAAAAATATTTCATTAAGTACATTTAATGAAATGTGATAAACCTAGTTAAAAAACAATGTTTATTAAATGAGTTATTTGGTTATACATTTGCAAAAAGAATCCATTTTAACTAAAAAAAATATGCAAATGTAAATGTACAAAACTAAAAAATTAAGAATTTACCAAGATGATGAAATCAATTTTAATTTAGAAAATGTCTGGATACAGAAGGACAATTTTAGTTCCTCATGACTACAGAGTATGAAATAATTTTCAGCAAGTAGTATATCATGCCATTCTTGACCACAAGGGTTGAAAGCAAATTTTTATGCACTTTGAAATGAATCAATATGAAACTGCATTTAAAAAATATTTCTTTCTTTAAGAAGTCATATCGGTAGCCAGCATTTGTGAAAATGAAAAAACATTGTACTATTCTTCCTTCACCCTCTCCTAGAAGGAATTTTTTTTCTCTCTGAATATATTCTGCAGGATCACTAAGCATCATTTCTTGCAAGATTTATAAGGTAAAAATCCAAATCTTTATAGTGTCAATAAGTATTTGAGGGCTTTTCAAAAGAATGTGTTCCCATTTATATCACATAATCAAGGATAGCACCTTGTTTATTTTGAATGTAATGACCTGGGCAATCTAACAATCAAGGATTCAGGATAATAAGCTTTAAATGGATCATACAGAAGGAAGTTTTAATGTCATCCAATTAAAAATTGAAACAAGGATACACTTTTGCTTCATCATTCCATAGATCTTATTTATTCTCAAGGAGTTGTTTTCTATCTTGATTTATTCTCTTTACCTTGTACAGATTCTGTAGCAGCACATGTCATACTACTAGATAATAGTTTCAATTCTCTTTGCTCTTCAGTTTGACTAGACATTTAATAGATACAAATATTTCCCTTGTCAATTCTCTTAAGAACTCTATAATCCTCTAAGGATCAATACCCTCACGTACAAAACACATGATAATCCCCCAATATGAGCATTGTGACCCACTTAGCATTGACAGCTATCACAAACATGGAAAAGGTCTATAGCACTGTTTCTCAAACTTCAGTGTGCATCCGAATCCCTGATGAGCTTGAATGTGAAGTTCTTCCAAACCCTGCCTGTATTTCCTGCTTTCTTGAATCATTCCTGGCACCACTTGGATTAGTGGGGATCCTCTGGCAAGCCAATTCCAAAATGAAATTAGAGGTAAAAGAAGGGAATTGGATGAAATGCCTGGTAAAAATAAAGGGAAGCGTGAATAAAGGCAGGGAAAGAATTCAGAACAAGTGTGATCCCAGTGAAGGAGAGGAGAAAGGCAAGAATATTTGATAAAGAGCCTCAGACTGCAGCACAGTTCTAAAAAGACTGAGGCAATGGGCCACCCTGGCCTTTTAAAGGGGTCCTGGCTCCTGCAAGAATGTAGGTAGCTTCTTAGAGTAACCCTACTCTACTAAGCTGGACAGCCTTTGTGCAAAAAATAGAGCAGATTCCAAAGGGCTACAGTTAGGACCATTCATTCATTTTGCTCCTGGAGCAGGAGAGCTGAGTGTCACATATGTATGGCTAATACAGTTTGTCAAAACACAAGTTCCTGAGCTCTACCTGGAAGAGTTCCTTTGTAGTATGGTGGTGGTAGTTGCAGGGTGGGGGGTGGGGTGTCTGTCTGAGAATTTGCATTTCTAAAAAGTTGCATATGCTACTTACCTACCCAATGACTACCTTATGTGAAATGTGAAATGCTAGTGTATATGCTTTAGCATTTGTTGGTTCACTTTCCTCTTTGGATATCTTGGAGTGGAGAGATAATAGATGTGCTGAAATTAACTCTTTTGATACAAAAAAGCTTCTGCAGCACTTTAGCAATATATTGAATAGTTCAGTGAGTGCTAGTTTAGAAAAATGTATAAATGCTGCTGGATAAAACTGTTTTAAAAGCACTTTGCTGGCATGAAAGAAAACCTCTGGGACTCCTTTATTGCTTTGTCTTATTACCTCAGCAAAGAAAACCCAACTTTTCTTTGTTCCATTTTAATAGTTAATAGCATGTATATTGAAACAATACATTGAACATTCACAATGCATACATAAATTTTGGTTATGGGGTGAGAGTATGATTGGGGAAAGAAGATTTATTTAATTCCCGTCTTTGTTGTCTACTAAAGATGCAGACACACATCCCAATACATTGTATCCAGAGCAGGTAAAAACAAACAACAGACAACCTGACTCAAATATTCTCTTGCACTAGGAACATGCAAATCCCTCCAATTTTCTTAAGTTGAATCAAAGTTTGGAGAAGAATGATAGGGAGTTATTTGGATAATCAGATATAAATAGTTGCAGTGTCAGGTATTAAGTTCAAGTCCTTAGCCCATGTGAGTTCATCTTTGTGTATGGTGTAAAGTAAGGGTCTAATTTCATACTCCTGCACGTGGCTATTCAGTTTTTCCAACACCATTTATTAAAGAGACTGACTGTCCTTCCCCCATTATGTACCTTGACACCTTTGTTGAAAGTTAGTTGACTACAAATGTGTGCATAATAAATTAATTTAAAAACAAACCTTTATTTGAACTTGTCATGCTACTCAGAATTTTGTGTATTTCATAACTTCTGAATTGTTTATTTATGACATTTATTATTTAATATTTTTGGACTGTGGTTGACCATGGGTAAGTGAAACCACAGAAATCATTTGAAACCAAGACTTACGAAAGGCTACTGTGAAGTGGAATTATTTTTTCTATGGCCACACAGTGAAATTAGAAGTTTATATAGATACACACATGCGTATATTAGAAGTATTTACTTTAAGTTATTTGCAGCACTTTAAAATTTTCCTTAATAACTTATAGATTTACTATAAATTAATTCAAATGCCTTTAATTCATTATTTTCAATGACTACGAAATATTGCATGGGTTAGAAGGATGGCAATTTATTCAATTATTTTTCTACTGATGCACCTATACTTTTTTTTGTACTTTTATCCACATAGTGATCTTTCAAACCTGAATCAGAAAATATATGCCTGCGCTCCCTCCCTGATTAAGCAAAAGTCTTACAGGCCCCTACCTACCTCTCTGCTTCACCGACTTGCACACTCCCTTCCATACTTCGAGTTAGACACACACACACAGACACACACCGCCTTCATGTGTTTGCGCCTTCTTCAGAGTTTAGTTCAGTGGTCACTTCCTTAGGAATCTTTCTCTGATTTTTCTAAGTAGTTTTTTTTTACCCTATTAAATGTCCCTAGAGCAGCATGCATAATCTATTGTACTTATTACTGTAGTATTACATTATTTTGTGATAATTGTCAGCCTCCTGTGTTAAAAAATAATTTCTATCAATATAGGGAGTTTATTTTGTATTTCTTGTCACCTCTTTACAATTTTAACACTTCATTGAGTATAATAACTTAATATGTTTCATGAATAAATAAAACTTTATAGTAAATACATAAAATACAAATATCTAAATAAAATACGACTATTGAAACTACAAATTAATATTTTAAGACAAGTTAGAAGAATAGACAAAATATTAGTAATTTTTAATATTCTAAACATTAGTAATTGCTAAATGTAAATTGAATTTTAAAGTATTTTAACAGAAAGCAAAAGGAGAAATATGAGCTAAAACATGTTCTTAAATGAATTAATGTGAAATTTCTTACCCAGTACTTAAATCTAAAAAGAATGTTTTTATCTGGGACTTACCATAATGTGATAATTTTCTAAAAAAATTAATTTTTCTTTAATTTTTAATCCTCTCCCAATAATATGTTTTTATTGATTTTTTAGAGAGAAACATCAATGTGAGAGAAACTGATCTGTTGTCTCCTGTACATGCCCTGACTGAGGATTGAACCCACAACCTAGGTATGTGCCCCTACCAGGAATCAAACCCGCAACCTTTTAGGGAAGAAGGACATTATGCCAACTGACTGAGCCACCCAGCCAGAGAAAAATTAATTTTTCTTATTCCTCTTTTGGAATTAATATCTCTTGGGGAAAAATAGAATAATGACAATTGCGAACACTTATGTGCTTGGTACTTTTCTAAGCACTTTACATACATTTCATGATAAGCTCTTTATATACCTTAACTCACAACAAGTCTATAATTATTTTAATTTTAATGAGGATGATGTTAAGGCACATAGAGTTTAATAGATTAAGTAACCTAGCCAACTTCCTGGAGCTAGCAAGGGGAGAAGGCAGAATGTTAATCCGGTTAATAAAATTTTTAAAAATCAATAATAAATACACATACAGTAAAGACAAAATTCAGAGATGATCCTCACACGGCGTGAGTTTTATTTTTAATTTCCTCTCTGCGCATTTATTTTTCTTCTAAGTAGTCCAAGACACTTGCAATTGCTTGTAGCTGAGTAACCGATCTAAAAAAGTAATGGCATGAGCAGCATTATTTATTTCTCATAATTCTGTGGTTTGACTGGTGGGCTGAGTGGTTCTGTTGCACATGACATAAAATGCATTCAGTGGATGTGTCAGACAGACTGAAAGATCAAGAAGGCTTCAATTACAGTGCTCTTCCATGTGGCGAGCTCAGCTTCCTCACAGCATGATCTAAAATAGTTGAACTTCTTATGTGGAAGCTGGTTTCAAAATAAATATTAAAAAAAAAAGCTGCCAGTACTAGTACGGTCTGGGCTTGGACTGGAAGGTCGTTATTACAAATGCTGTAGAGAAAACACGTCTCAAGGCCAGTCCAGGTTCAAGGGAGGGAAGAATAGACTCTGCCACTCGATGAGAGGGTCAGTGACTGCTTGTAAGGAGGGCGGGAACCTTCCAGGAGCCTTATTCAGGGGCTCCAGCACAGACATACATCAATGCTTTAGTATTCTTTTTATTTTTCAAATATGTATATCCCTACTCAGTTTGGGCAGTGCTGGAAATAGAATGTGAAAAAAAAAGAAAAGGAGAGGAATGAAGAGAAATATAAGTCAGGGTATACAAACTAGATGTCAGTGTTTGAGTTTGGAATTGAACTGGCTCTGAAAACACTGATTTTTCTTTGGGCTTATCCAAGGGCGAGGAAGAGCAAGAAGTTTTAGCAAACGGCCAGGGGCAAGGAAGAGGAACATGGTTTTGGAGGACTGCTTGTAAGTCAATCAAACTTAAAATACACCCACACACAAACCCAAACCCAAGGGAGCTGATGAGTGTATTCAATGTAAGATTTGAAAGGAAAGGAAGGGACAAGATGTGGAGGATTTTGAAAGACAGGCTGAAGATCTAAACTTGACATCTTTGCTCAGAGCCAGCCAGTAGAGACAACATATCCAAGGAGAATCAAGAAGTTATTTTGGCTCAGACTTGTCCAAATCTTGTCAATGTTTGTTCTGTTTTGGAACACATATTTTCCTGGCCTTAAAATATGATGACAAATGTTTTAGACAAGCATGTTCTCGGTGGGGCCAAACAATTTATTCGGTGTAAAATGTTTTAGAAAAGTGTCAGTTCTCAGAGAAAAGCTTCAAATGATCCTTCTTAGAATTACAAAGTTAAAGTGGTTATGAAAAAAAATGTGTCTTCCGTTAAAATACCTTAAAAACGACATCTAATAAATGTTAATATCATTAATTAGTATTTTAAGTTATTTGCAGCCTGTTTCTAAATGAATTCCAGATGCATCAGCATGCTCCCCCTTTCCGCATGCACACATAGCCCATCCATGCTCAAATATTGGCAGCAATACATCTAACACCGAAGCCAGAGAACATTAAAGGAGAGAAGTTGATTAAATGACTGGACCCAATTTTATACGTTTTGTGATTGAAGGTATGGCTAGTGGATAAGGAACAACAGAAAAGGGAGTCGGAAACTTGATGATTTGAAATATAATTTGTTTTCTACTCTTTAACCAATACTATTTAAGACATACTATGCACCAGATACTCTTCTGAAAACTATACATATCAACTTATAACAACCTTTTGCATCAGGAACTATGATGAGCCTCATTTTACAAATGACATATGTGAGGTTAGAACCTTGTGAAAACAGTCACATAATAAAAACATGTCAATGTAGACAATAAAGTGTGATTTTGATTCTCAGTGTCCAGGCAGAGTGTGGGGGTCGAAAGGTTCAGATTCACTGTGCCTTCAAGGAAACGCTTAAGGAAAGGAACAAGGGAAAATGGTCTCCTTTCCTTCTAAAAATGGAGAATGTCATCATTTTTATTTATCCTCATGCCTATAATTTACTTATATTACTCTTAGATGTCAACATTTTTTTTAACTTTTTTAATAAAGTGTAGTCATAACAGTGTGAGTAGATACATTCACTTTGTACCCAAAAGAAAATGCACAATAGAACAATTAAAATAAATTGAACTTGCCTTGTGCACTTTGTCGTGTAGTTGCTTGTTTGTTGTGTATTTCCTACTTATCTGTTCTAAGAAGATATTATTGATAAGGGAGCATGAGAAAAAAAGCAATGATAGAATTAAGCATGAGGCTATGCAGTGCAAATCCATGCTAGAAAGTAATTTAGTGATTTAATGACAATAATTCCAGCAATTCTATACAAGGCTAATTTAATTTTGCATTTGTCATCCTAAATGTAATTTCTCATTTTATACATTATTTCAGGTATTTAAAAATGTTATTGACACTCCTATGCTGACATGAGGTCTTGCATCATGAAAATTAATAGTTTATGTTATTTTCCTAGCCAGTGACCAATAGGACTTACTTTTTTGCTTAATTTTAGATTAGCACAGTTGTTGGCAAATTGTTAGGCATTCAGAATTGCATCTATTTATCAGCCTCTGTACTGAACACCTGTAAAATTTAAAAATGCTTCATATTGAATGCATGATTTTCAAGTTTTAAAAATAATAATAACACTTTAGTGTAGTGTACTTATTGATGTTTAGAATTCAAGGCCTGTTCTCTATTAATAGAAATGCTTTAATAGACTGGCTACTGTTACATTTTAAGAAGTGATGATACGTAGCTATGCAAGTTGTATATTTCAAATACCCCAGATACAATTCAACGCATTAAAAGCAAGTAGGCTACATGTAGTTTCTTCAAAATCAAATATGCTGAATATGATCAACTCTTCCATTTGGGAATCCAGAGTGGAATATATGCCAACTTTGGGCCATGGAGACCTGGAAAAATAAATGCAGCCGTTTCAATTCCTAATTACACTAAAGCATAGTTGAAAAAAATAATCATTTGAGGATTGGAAGAAAATTAATATATTTAGTGAAAGTAATATGCGCTCAGTATGTCAGATTTCAGAAATGAAAATGTCTTAAAGTATTTGAGCCAAATATTATTTGCTATGTACAATGAGTATGTAAGCATGAATTTCAAATATTGATATCTTTCTTTCTTCAGGAAAAGATTGAGTATATATATATATATATGTGTGTGTGTGTGTGTGTGTGTGTGTGTGTGTGTGTGTGTGTGTGTTGTTTAATCAATGGATTGGATTATATTTAACAAAGTAGCTGTGGTAAGCCAGAGATATTGGTGTGTAGGATTTAAATCCTAATGCATGTTTTGAGTGTAAAATTTTGATTTCTTACATATTATAAAATTTTCAATGCTTTGTGTCCAACTTTTATATAAGAATATGAGAATGGATGTTGTGGATTACATTGCTCTAAAAATTCAATCCTATATTTTTTCTTGGCAAAGAGCAATTAGAGGCATTTTTATTGGGAAGACTTTAGCTGAAAGTCTAAGTATATCAACTTTTCACTAAAAAATTCAAATAATTATATAAAATGGAAAAACATAAAATTAAATACTCAACTAACTTTTTCTTTTCACACCCAAACTTCAATACAGGCCCTATCACTAGATATTTTAAATGCATTTATTTTAATTTTCTTCAGTGTGATTTTTTTCTTTCTTTAAAACCATATTTCAAATTCAGTTGACTGTAAAATATGTTATCTTCTATATTGTAGCTTTGCTTTGTACATTACTGTTTATATTTTAATATATTTATATCCTGAGTCTTCCCAACCAAATATGCACTTTAACCGCAATTACAGTCTTTTACATTTTATATTACCAAGAGTAAAGATGGAAAGCTCAGCTGCTAATGAAGTTAAAAAGTGCCTGCAGTGTGTGCATATGTATAGCGCTCAGCTATATTTAAAATATAAACTATACATAATTTCTTTGTTTTAGTATGTTGCTTTTTATATTTTTCATTCTAATATTTCAACTATAACCTTTAGTCCATCCATATTGACACTACTACTTAAAGCAAACAATTTCATTTGTTGAGTTGTAGGTAGGGATTAATCTGCAATGCAAGATTTTATGTTAATCCCCAGGCCTGATAGAACCCGTCTTTCCATAATGCCTGGGTCTCTCTGCCACTTTGGCTCTACTAAAGCATTTGTGTAGAGAGACTCAGGCGTTATAGAAAGACTGGTTCATTGGCAGGAAGAAATGATGCAGAGAAATATGGCTTATTCATTCTAAGCGCTGAACCAGAAATAACAGTGAAGTGGGAATATTGATTTAGTGCCTATTCATTATTAAACAATATACCTGTGGACTTGTAATTACGGGTTTAGAGGACAGGCAGTGATACATATAAATCTTTCATAACAAGATATAGGTATTTGCATTAACATTTGGCTCCGGGACCACAGTATCTGTAGATAATATAGAGGGGTAAATACTCGACATCCATACATGGACTCTCAAAAAGAGGCTACACTATGTGCATAGTCATCTAGAAATTTAATATTCAAAAAAGGAAGGCACAAGTGAAGAGGAAGACAAAGACTCTATCATGACAGCATGGAGAGTACTGCTATTCTGAAAAGTTACTTGGGTAGTTATTAGCTAGGAAACATGTGCTTGCCTGAACACTGTGACTGTTAATGGTTCTTCCTAAAACTAAAAGCATTTCAGCCTAGGGAATACAGTAGGCAAATAGAATCATTTTCTAATTATGTAATAGTAATAACTAATTATGTATACAATAGGTAATATCTGATTATGTAATAATCACTATATTGTATATTAACTACAATCATACATTAAAGTTCTTTCTCCTTAGAACACACACAAATTATGTGTTATATATAAATTCTATTATATATATAAAAAGGTAACATTGATCATAAAGTCAGGACAGTGGCTGTTATCTGTGATGAGAGAGGATTTGTGTTTGAGATGCGCACAGGAATGGCTTCTGGAGTGGCTGGCAAGGTCCCTGTCTCCTTGGGTGGAGCGTGATTACAAGGGTGCTTGCCTTATAATAATTTATTAAGCTGCAAATTAGTTTTATGCTTTTAAAATATTTGTGTTAAAAACAAAAAAGATTTTGGGTTTTAGCGCAATAAAAGTGTTTCCATTCCCATCTCCCAAAACAGAGAGAACAATAAGAGAAGCACACCCAAATGCCGTGACTTTTCCAAACAGTGATCCATAAGAGACATTAAAAACACTGGGATAAATTTAAAATATTGTGCCAGTTGACATATACACACACACACACACACACACACACACACACAGTGACTGGCCCACAGTATATACCAATAATTGTTTGATGGATTGATGGATGATTCTTCTTTACAAATTGACAGAAAGCAATGCATAGAAGTGAGGAACCATGTAATGGCCATATTTGTCTTTTCACCATGTAAGGAAGAGCCTCTGCATGAGTGTATTGACTGAAAGACCCCTCTGTTCACTCCAGTGTCCTGTTGAATCTAACATTTCGAGTCAAGAAATCAAAGTAGACTATAAAGAAGATGTGCAATACTTGGAAGTATTTTAAATAACTCTATTCATCATAAGTATGAATACTTACACTTTGGTATTATGCAGTGAGATTGAGATGATTGTCTAATATCACAGGAAGCACCTGATCCAGAAGATCTCACTTATCAGTATCAATTAACCAATGTAAAATTATTATACAATTGTCCAAAATAATGTAATTGAAGCATTTAATTAGCTGCCTGTCTCACCTCTGTAACACTGTTTTGCTTATATTTTTGGCTGTATGCTATTAGGTCATCTCTTCCATGACAACAATTCTGTAATAGGATTTTTTATAGAGAGAACAGGAAGATAATTCAGCCTTCCCTCCATAATACTTGGTTCAAATGTAATTTTTATTATAGTAGCTTTACAACTCTTTGATGAAATTCTGTCTATAATTTTCTCTGTAGTTACTTATGCAGATAGAGCTTCCTGCCCAGGACAAAGCTTCATGGAAACTCTAGCCTCTCGTCTCACTTGCCATGATCTTCATTCAGCAAAGCCAGGACTCCCCTGCTTTCTTCCCCCTTCCTGAGCTTTTAGAGCACCTGGAGGTAGGTGTAGAGGGTAGGGAGTGGGGAAGTGGAAAAGTGGCCATAAACCTGGGTTTTAATGGCTTCCAAACAAGAAACAGAGCAAAGTCTAGTATGGGCTTTTTCTTTGGGGTAAGGTTATAATGGAGGTAATGCTGACAGCCCACTAGCCTCACCAAAGTAATAGGATATTCATGGAGAGAGAGAAGGTAATTGCAACCTGAGGTAATATCTATGACTCTAGCAGAGGGGTTGGCTAACATTTTTTTTCTGTAAAGGACCAGATAGTAAATATAATCATCTTTGTGGGCCATATAGTCTCTGTTGCAACTATACAGTTCTGCCAGCAAGAAACCAGCCATAGACAATACATAAATTAATGAATGGCACTGTGCCCCAATACAACTTTATTTACAAAAATAGACAACCAATGGATTTTGTCCATGGACCATAATTTGCTGACTCCTGCTTTAGCCTATCATTGGAGTTTGAAGACTATCAGGGGCCCTAGCAAGAAAAAACCCTCCAGCGGGCTCAGGAGCTAAGAATAGGAAGGTCTAGTTCTCGTTATAAAATATGATTCTGTTTTAAAAGAGTTGACAAGCTCATTAGGAGAATTCAGCAGATCAGTTGCACCTTTGATAGCCAGATGCGAATTTGCAGAATCAGGAAGTCATACATTTTAAATGAACATCATAGACAACAAATGCAATAGAGAAAGACAAGCGGTGCTTTCATAATGGATGGTCACGGAGAGTTTATTCTCAATAATCTCTTAAGTAATAAAAAAATTTATGTAAATGTAGAAAGTGAAAAAATATTTCAAGTGTGAAAAAAGTGTGAGCAAAGATGTGAAGGTTGCCTATAGGGTACCAAATACCATTACTCCAAGGGAACATAAAATAGTGGCTATCTGATGTAGCCAGTGTTTATGAGTAAATAGTCTTCTAAACTACATTTATATCTGAAATAGTGTTTGTTAAACTTTTATCTTCAGGCCAAGTAGAAATACAAAGAGATAATTCCCTTTCCCTGATAATCTATTCCACAGACACTGTAATTTACAGAGGCAAAAGAAGTAAGTACAAAGCCAAGTTTCCATATAATAAATCCACCTGGACTATGTTGCTATGAAAGTTATCACTTTTTTTTTTGAGTACATGGGATTTGTAGCCTCAATCCCTAGAACATCCTGCAAAATAGAGACAATTCAGCACATCTCATGAAAGACTTGCAATCATAATGAAGTAGAAAAAATAATGTGTTTTTCCTCCTGAATGCCTAGCTAGATTGCAAAATAAAACCTGGAGCTACATTAGCTCTGTTATCTGCATTTTCAAGCTGCTCACAAATGGTGGGCTGAATGACAGATATTTGCACATTCAGTACAATTGTATTGAAACAAGAATAATAGTTAGCTATTTGAATATGTAGCAAGTATGTTCTCTCAAAACATAATTTTCCACTAGAAAATAAAATAAAATAAATAACAGATTTTTTTTTGTCAAAAGGAATAGCAGAGTAAGTGGTAATATGAGCTTTGTTCTACAAACACTCACATTCTATGACATCACCCACAAATTCTCTAGCAAGTCTTATTTTGCACCCACCCTCACTTTAAGTCTATGAATGCTTAAGTGGGAAATTTGATCTATTTCAAAAGGAAAGAACTCATGTAATCCGATTAGAAGTCCAACATCTCCCCAAAGGCTTACGTTTTAAATATTGTGGAATTGCTCTCTGCCCAAATGTGCATCAAACTACAATTTATCTCTCTCCTCCACTCCTCTGACTGCTTAATCTTAGAAAAAGAAGGACATAAAAAAAGAAAGAGTAGAGTTCATTTCTATAAAATAATTCTTTAAAATGTTTCCTTTTCAACTAAAAATGTACATTTCAGAACCTAATATTAATTCTTACCATTCTTGATGGTTACTTTTTAAAAATCAAATATATACATGGATCAAGAACTTCTTCTATATTAAACTTTCAGATATGTTGCTATTGTGAATATATGTTTTCATTTCTTTTAGATCCATCAGAATTGCTAGGCCTATGTTTTAGTCCAAAAGAAACAGAATCATTGTGAGATTTCACCCTCTCATAAACAACATGTCAGAATTTCTAGTTGCTCTATATTCTTGCTAACCTTTCATATGTTGGTGTTGTTTTTTTAATACATTTTATTGATTTTTTTACAGAGAGGAAGGGAGAGGGAGAGAGTGTTAGAAACATTGATGAGAGAGAAACATTGATCAGCTGCCTCCTACACACCCGCTACTGAGGGATGTGCCCACAACCAAAGTACATGCCCTTGACTGGAATCAAACCTGGGACCCTTCAGTCCACAGGCTGATGCTCTATAAACTGAGCCAAACTGGTTAGGGCATATGTTGGTGTTTTTAATCATGGTTTTAATTTGTGTTTTCCAACTAACTTTGATATCATTTATTTGTGTATCTTCTTGTGTAAACTACATATTCACATTGTTTGATTGGTATGTTTATCACTTTTTGATTCATTGAGTAGTAAACTTTATGTTTTCTGGATACAAATAATTTTATATCATTCAGTGCTTGTCTTTTCATTTTCTTCACAATTACATTTGAAGATTTTTTTAAATGAAGTAACTTCTCAATCATCTTTCTTATATGGTTATTAATTTTGTTTACTAATCAATATTTGCCCATCCCAAAGTCATAACATTTTCCCATATGTTTTCTTCTGGGAATTTTAAATTTTACCTTTATAAAATGTTTCAAAGTTGATTTTTTTTCACATGGCCATCTATTGTTTCAGCACTGCTTGATAAAAAGGTTTTCTTTTTTCAGCTTAATACCTTGACATTGTGCAGTAAATGATTAAGAGTATCCAAGAAAGGTTTGGTCTTGCCCAGCTCCTGGAAGATAATCTCTAAGCCTATGGATATCCCACTTGATAGTACTGTATTGTTTACCTGGGGATCTTGGGCTATGCCGGATGGTCTGTGCCAACAATTTGATTTATGGTGGAAGCCTTGTGCTATGCAGCAGCATCTGGACTTTTCGAGGTACTGGAGTCTAAGGTCAGTCACACAGGTGGTCCATCATACATTCTTCACTGACCCCTGCACACTGAGGCTTAGTTGAGCTTCTGTGTTTGACAATACTCCATTCTAAGAGAAGTTCAGTGCTGTTTGCATGACTCACTTATGTAAATGAGGGCAATCAGAATCTTGCACCTGGAACTTTTCGGGATTGAGCCTATGTGTCTTTTCCCACTGCTGATTTTAATCTGTATTTTTTTATTTTAATAAATAATGACTCCGAATATAATTACTTTGCTTAGTCCTCTATGTCCCTCTACTAAATTATGAAACTTGAGGGTAGTCTTAGTGACATTTCAAACTGCAGGTAACTTTTTAAAATTAATTGATCATGTATGTGGTCAATTGGACTGTTATTTATTGTGTTTTTGTTTACTTTTAGTTCACTGCCTTAACTACTGTAGCTTTATGTTACATTTTACTGTCATTAACGATAAGCCTTACGTGTTTTTTTTAATTGGGCTATTCTAAATACTTTGCATTTCTGTATAAATTTTAGAATCAGTCTTCCATTATACTACTAAACATCTTGCTTGTATTTTGAATGGGTCATGTTAAATCTAAGACCACTTAAGAGAGAATTGATATCTTAAAAACATTATATGTTCTAATTCATGAACATGGGTATCTGTCCATTTATTTAGTCCTTTTTATTTCTTCTCATCACTATATTCTCATCTTTTGACTTTTTCACAATGTTTGTCTTTCCATTGCATCTGTTCCCCAGTACAAAAATCACCATGAGTGCTTCAGAATTGTGGGAATATCATGCTTCTGTTGCTAGGACAATAGTGTATCTCAGTCCTTAACCCACAGGCCTGAACCACTGATCAGAGGAGGTGGGCCTCTGCCCAGAGCTAAAATAATTTCTCAATATCAGCATTTATGGTAACCCTCCAGTACCCATTAAATATTAGGAAGAAGATAATTATATGTAGGGAGAAAGGGAATGAAGAAGGGAAATAAGTGAAAGAAGACAATTTCTCTGCTTAATTACTGTAAACTTTTGGAGAACAGAAACTATGTATCTTATTACTTTGTGTCTAATACAGTGCCCCACTCTACACACATAAATACTCCATAATAATTAAATCCTATCTGAAGTAAAATCACTAATGTATATGACTTTTATTTGTACCTTATTTTCTATAAACCAATTTTTAGTATATTCAATATTTAAAAGATAAAATATGTTATATTTACTTTGTTTCATGTAATATTTTAATATAAATTGTAGCCACTCAGAACTTCAAACTATATAGATATAAAACATATAGAAAACAGCTTCAAAATTTATAGTTTTTAAAACAGTATATGACTTTCCAGGTTCTACTTAAATGATAAAAAAGCAAGATTTGACTGCCCCAAATACATCTACCTGAAAAGACAGTTTATATTAACACTTACAGAAAACTTTGCAAGGTTTATCACATATTTTTGATTGATTTTTAAAAAAATAATAAATAAGGTATACTTCTAACACCTTTATAAATGTTTGATGTTTTTAACCTTCATAACACATCTTGTCCTTTACTCTGCAGAAAGGTTATTAGTTACCCTTTCTTATTCTCCGGGTATTTTTAATGGATAAAGGTACATTCTGTTCACTATAAATTATCAGCCTCCCACAGATTCAGTTCCTGCTCATAAGGTATGAAACCTCATTAATTTAAGGTTGGTAGTAAAGCTCAAACTCTACATAGTAAATGCCAAATCAACATCAAATTTATAATATTTCTGTATTCTTATACATAGGTGAAATGGTAAATGGATAAGCATATTTATGAAAAATGTTAGCAAACAGAAGACTATAGGAAAATTTCACCTAGTAGAAGTTATTCTCTTTCCTCCACTGCCATAGACCAATTCTAGCATGGCATAATTTTAAGAGTTTCATCAAAAGGTTGATGAGACTTGGGGACTCAACAGGGTTGAGTCACACCTGTAGTCACCTGTTGGGAATGGCTAAAGGCTTTTCCCCAAACCTGAATAGGAAACTGATTGTGGCTGCCAGACAGTTAAAGGGCATCTTAATCTACATGTTATTGCCTCCTACTGGCCAAACACCTGAACAGCCCTAGGCTATTCCCCAAACTGACAATGCTTCTGTACCCTTTGAAGTGTATATCTCCACCTTGCCTTAGGACAAATTGTGTTAATAAAAGCAAGGGTCCTAGACAAGGAGGGAGTCTTCAGTTCCTTTAGCTGAAGGTCCTCTGACCCCCAATGCCTTTCAAAATTATATCTCGTCTCCGGACTCTTTATTAGTCTCTGGATTCCTATGTCATCTACGCGCAGCCTTTTCCAGATTCCTGAACCATTCTTGATGCCGGGACAAGAACCCAGGCACTCCACTGAATGTTTGTTCTTTTGAATAACAGAGGTATGAAGGAAAGGATCATATGATGTGTTGTTATGTGTGTTTGTTATTTTTACAGATTTCTGGAAACCTAATTATCAATAGTAATATTAACTATGAAGATCTTTGTGCCAAAGGGTAATGTCCATTTGGGAACATCCATCAGAGAAGGGACACTCAAAATCCCAGGTGACAAAATTACTTGGTCAGAAGAAGTCTATCATTTTCTTCCTTGGCTATCTCATATGGATACAATTGGAACATTCATGCCCAAATGCATGAACCCCTAATTATTATGGTGGCTTTAGCTACTGTTGTTATTATAGGCAACAACAGAAACAACCCTAAATTCTAAATCCAGTATGATTTCTTCAGAAAATGAATTGGCCACGTGATAGGAAATTGCCTTCATTTGTACCCTCCCATTCTAGAAAAGGCTAAAATTCATATTAAAAGGAAATAAATACATGATCCAAGTATGTGTTTTCCTTTCCTGCCCACATAATTGCAACCAGTACCACCATTAGAGAATATTTGATGCATCAGCATGAAATCCTATATAGCAACACATCAAACCAAAGGGAGCCAAAAGAAAAAAAATAGCAAAATATCCGCAGGGGTAGGCGGATGATCATAGGATTTATTGGTCATATTTCATATCTACAGCCTAGAATCCACCAATATTAAATTTTATCAAAATGCCTGTTGAAAGCAAAGCTGAAAGCACCAGTTGGAAGTCAAAACTTGGCTATGGTCATCTGCTATCTGTAAAGATTCAGTAAACAACTTAATTTGACACATTTTATGTAGTGCTGTGTCTCCAATAGATATGCAGTATATGAGTGGCTCTCCTTATCCTAACCCCAAGTGATTTGTTTGGGGAATTTGTGCTTTCTCTTACTGAAGCTCTGTGTTCTGTAAGGTCCTGTTTCCCAAAAAGGAAATATGTCTTTCAGGGAAAAAACATGAGACCTATGGAACCATCAGCTACAGCTCTGGCTTCAGCACTTTAGGATTTTGTGCCAAAGAACCAGCAGGCAAGAATAGGAGTTATTCTCTCAGCAGGGATGTAGGGCCACAATACACACTGTAGGAATAATGTGTGTTGGCACTTGGATGCTTTTTGATATGCGGTTGTTCAACGTTTATGGTACATGACAAGAGAAGTAAGTATGACTTGAACAAGTTATCATGATAAAGAGTTTGGGCTCTTAATGGATGACTCTGGAGCTTGCTACTACATAAGCCACAAGACCACCAGAGTTTTTAGTGTTGCTGAGTGTTCCGTACAGGAAAATGATGGATATCATTTGAGCCTCCAATATCAGCCACTGTGACAGGGCCTGCAATTTGTCTCTTTGACCTTGATCTGCTAGGTTTCTCCCAGGAACAGAGACCCAGAGTATTGAGGGAGCTTTTTCCAGAACTTCATTGTAAAAGTAGATTTTAATGATTCTAAATGTATACAAGGGTAGATACTGGATATATTGCACAATTTGTAGTCCTAGATGCAGAAAATGCAGCTGAACAAATTTTAGCTCTCAGTCCACTTTAAATATTGCCTCAACTGAAGAAAACTTCCTTATCCAAGGATATCTATTTTACTGGCAAGTGTGCATCCAGAGACTATTTGATGTGGAAATACAACGTTCTGGCCCCTGTCCCAACTCAAGATAACCCTGAAGGGTCATCTCAGCTTCATTTTTGTAACTAAACTGTATGTAATTTTCTTTAAGTTTGTTTTCATAAGAATTTAGTATAATCAACCCATTTATCTACTTGCATTTCTAAAAATGGCAGTTTTTCCTATAGACCAATTCTTGTCCTTGGCACTATTATATCCTAATTAACCTTTTCTATTCACCATAGTAATCTTCATATGCTATTCTCTTTCCCATTTATCAACATTTTATTAATTTTTAAATGGCTGCTTCTAAATTTTTGACATAATTTTTGTTTTTCACTCTTAATTCTTATAAAGGAATTTAACTCAGGAAAACTTATAGGCAATATGCAAATAGCATACTATGTAAAGAAGTACTTTCATTTAACAGTCTTTTTTTTTTTACTTTAAAAATATCTTGAGATTTCTTATATCTTCCTTTCACTGCAGATGAAACTCAATCTATTTCTTCTTATTCCTGAGCACACAGCTACACTTTATTTCCCAGGCTGCTTTGGGTGTGGCCATATGACTGATTTCTAACCAATAGAATAAGAGAAAATTGATTGGCCCACTTCCAGCTCTGTCTAGCCAAAACTTCCCAAGTTGTAATTAACTTTCCCCATTCACCTATGTAGTACAGACTAGTATTGAAAAAAAAATAGACCACTTAACATGTGATATTAGACATGTAGGAGAATCACCAACTAATTAAAGAACTGTCTCTCAATTGTATGAGCAAAAAACATACATCACTTATATTTGAGCCATATCTATTTGGGGGATGTTTTTAAAGGCATTATCTTAAATAATACACAACCATTACTTTAAAGTAGAAAATAAAGCAATTACCTTGCCTTGAAAACAAGCAGACACTTCCTTAGCAATGATAGGTTTCAAGTTATATATTTACTGAGGTTTTATTTGGATGAATATTTCTATTTCATATGTAGGTGTAAATATAAAGTATGTGGTATATATGTGTGAACATGCATACCATACCATGTATCTGTCATATATATATATATATATATATATATATATATATATATATACACACACACTAGTGGACTAGTGGCCTGGTGCACAAAATTTATGCATGGGGAGGGTTTTCCCTCAGCCTGGCCTGCACCCTCTCCAATATGGTACCCCTTGGGGTGACCAAGGAAGCCAAGCCTCCCATGCCTGCTCTCCGGCCAGCTTGGCTCCATGGCTCCGGCCGGCAACACCATCTTTGTTGCGTCAATTTGCATATTCCCTCCTTATTAGCTATGGGCGCCACCATCTTTATTGCGAAGTGATGGTTAATTTGCATATTACTGTTTTCTTAGATAGGATATCACATATAGAGCATATAGATGTAGTATATATTTTTCACATTATATATACTATGTGCACTTTAAGAAAATGTTTCAGCAAAAAAAAGCACAGAGAGAAAATAACAAGCATTTAAACATTAAGAAAAGGTGATCCTACTAAAATATAAGGTTATGGGACAGAAGGTGTAGAGGGAATTTTTAAAAATTCAGACAAAATATTGGGTTTGGGTGTTTTAAACTATTATATTTCATTATTTCAATTTTTTGAAATATTGTACATAAATCTTGCAAACAAGATGTGGTACTTAATGTTTTTTCTTGCTCATGTAATGTCACATTAATTATATTTAGGAATCCTAGAAAGTCTGAAGATGGACAGCTGTTTAAGTCTCAAGCTGTCTAAAAGTTTAAAATAAAATAATTTGTAAATATTTTTATGAAACTCTGTAGGTGAACTTTTCATAAAGTACTAGATTGAGATTCAAATTAGTCCTTAATTGTCAGAAACAGGTCTGGCCCCACTTATCTTTGCCACTTTAGAAAGCTTTCTATTTCAAAGTGCTGTCTATGTGCCCTTTGACTAATAACTTTTAAAGAAAGTTGGAGTTTACTGGGATATCCATATACATATTCTAAATTAAAGATAGAGAAGTAATGGCCTTAAGAAAGCAGTTGGCAGCAAGACTATTAGACTGTGAATATGTACAAAAACACTTTAATTATAAAAGCATGTTCATATCTATATGACTGTCCAATAAATGATTTAAGACAACCTTAGCAGTAATTTTCAGTGTTGAATCATTTAAGCATAATCAGCAACCATTGCACATGAGTAATTTATTTCCATGGTTATATTTTTCTCAAAAATACAGCTTATAAATGGGGGTATAACATCTCTGTCTCTCTATCACATTAATTATGAATTATATTTAAATCTAAGATTTTTCAGTGTGCATGGCATTTTCAAAATTACACACATCTTTATAAATCATCTTATGAACATGTATTTAAAGTGAATACTGAAGTGCTGAAACTTTAGTGTGACAAATTGCCATCTTCTGTTGTATTAAATTAAGAGTCATTTCTTTTCATTTTGAATACAGGGAATGAATATCAAAGACAAAAAAGTTATTAGTTCTAAAATTCAAATTCAGAGTAACTTTAGAATACAGTGAACATGTACTTTAATATATCATTTTAACATGACTTGCACCTGTCATGTGAAGGTCAAATTAGTTCATTAAGTATTTGTCACTCTGGGTAGAATATTACTTCAGAGAAAAAAACATCAACCTCATGTATTTGACTGATGCTCTTTTACACCCCTCATGCCTTCGTACCAGCTTGAACAAATAGCAAGTGCTCATGCTCAGACTCGATGGATTGGTTCCCAATGACAAGAATAATATGGACTTTCCACTCACTTATATTAATGTTCATGAAAAAGGTGGAAATGAAACATAAGGGAAATATATATTGAATGTATAAGCAAAATCAGGGTAATACGCATTCTCTTGTGTTATCAAAATAAAAACTCAATGTATACTATGCTAAACAACAGTAAGAAAATGTAAAAAAAACCCTTTGATATTTAATCTTACATTGTATATTTTGGCCACATATTTTATTTATTTTTATATTACATTATTAGTCATAATTTGGCACACATTACAAGCCAAGCACTTGCCTATGAATGTCACGTATTATCTCTTTTAATCTTTGCAATCATCTTATGATGGATAAAAGAATATGCTCAGTTATAATTTTTAAAACAAATAACTATGATGCTTATTATATTCTAGGTACTATTTAATCACTTCATAAATATGAACTAAATTCTTATTACAACCTTCTAAGCAAATACCATATTACTCACATTTGCAGATAAAAACTTAGGCAAAAAGAGATTAAGTGATTTGCCCGAACTTGCACAACAATTAAGTGGTGGAAAAGAGGTTCAAATCTAGTCACTCTTGCTTAAAACTAGAAATTAGAGTGGTTAAGATATTTATCTAAAAGCAAACAGCAAAAAATTGATAAGAAAGATATTTAATTTGAGGTCTACTTGTAAAACTTCCCCTAGACCCAGGCAAGAGTTCCTTGCTCTTGTTCCTAATTTCAGGGGGCCCTCTACTGGCCCTCCTTTTGCCGTGCCCTTTTCCATGGAGGAAGGAGTACACAGAGCAAGGGGGATATACTAGGAGCCCTTCCCAACCCTCCCCAGACACCCATGCTGAAACTTGAGCCTACAGTGCCCTGAACATGATACTCCTGGTTGCTTGCATAGCCGGCTCAAGCCTCTCCCCCTGTTAAATTCTCCTAAAGTTGATCACACTTCCAGTGGTGCAACCTCCAATCCAAGGAATTGCCAAGGGTGGCATTGAAGGACTATGAACTGAGACTGGACATGCAGGCTGAGGAGTCTACAAGTATGTTCTTGAGGCCATCCTCAAGGATATAGGATAGGGCAGGGAGTTATGAAGGAATGGATGAGCCATTGGCTAGAGGCCTAGAGCCAACTCTTCCTGTGCCGCCATATCCTTGGGGAGAATCTCAAAGTTTGCAAGAATTCTAAATCAAAACCTGGACATCCAGATGATTATGAAACTAGCTGAAGGAAAGAAAACGTTTTATTTATTCTCTTGTCCAGCACCTTAGTAATATCAGGGATTGTTCTTTCCAGAAAAATGCATTCCTATTCTTTATGATACTCTGCTTCTTTACACTGGTATTAAAGGTGTACATAAAATAGTAGAACGTATCACCTTATTATTTACACAGTACAGGATAGTGCTTCTCCTTCTCCCCTCAACTATATTTTATTAATCTTTACTTGACAGATCTCTTATAAATTAAGAATATGCAGGAGTGCCCCAAAGCTGATAATGGAGATGCAAAGTCATGATCTAAAGAATAATGAAGCAATACTTAACAACCCAGGTATGTGCCCTGACCGGGAATAGAACCATGACCTCCTGGTTCTTAAGTCAATGCTCAACCACTGAGCCATGCTGGCTGGGCCTAGGTGATATTGTTACTTCTGGTTTGGAGGATACACTTTGAGAACCTGGTGGAGGGGGGAAATAAAGGATTTCCTCCCACTGTTAATTTTATCAGATTCTTCCTCAGAGTTCTCAGGATGCCCCCTTGTGGTAATCCAAAGTAAAAGTTTGGAAGACTACCAGTAAGCATCCAAAAATAAGCATTGAATACAGTAGAAATACTCAAATTTAAGATATCCCCTCCATTTTCCTTAGGAAGGAGAACAATGATTGCTATACATAGTAAAACATAGTGCTTACAAGACCAGAACTTAGATCCAGATGAACATGAATTCAAAGCTACCACTTTAGTATATAACATTGGACAAGTTAGTAACTTCTCTAAAACTTTCTTATCCACGAAGTGGAATAATAATAGCACTGTATGCCTCTACTAATATTGTGAGAATTAGGTATCCTACTATATGAAGACTGGAGCATCCTGACTTACAGTCCAGGGTGTGGATCACTGTCCTTTCTTTAATGTTCTGGAGTGTAACATTTGAGCCCACGCATACATGGGCATGTCAAGCCCTCCAACTAATACATCTTTATCCAGATATATCCACTAATAAGTGCTTGTTAATGCCAAAGAACTGGTCAGAATTTATAACTCAACTATACCTCTTGTCTCTGCAGGACTTTCAAACTGCTTCTGCCGCCTGAAGTTGGTTGCTCCAGAAGAAGCCATTGTGTTACACGGATCCTTGCTGGTGTCAAAGTCAAAGGCTGTTTGACACATCTGATACAAAGACATTTCAAGGGAGCCTCTTCTTACTGCTGCAGACTTCTCTCAAGTATGTGGTTAAGGCTGACTCCCATGCCCTGAGACCTGCCAGTGCAATGGATGCAAGAGTCCATCCCAGACTCCAGTGGTTATATGAGGTACAAGGTTAGAACACCTTTCCTTTCACTGCTGTGCTCAGCCACAGATGTGCAACAGAAAACTGGGCTTGACTCCCTGATAAGCAGCTCTTTAGATGCACTCAATAATTTTCACACTCCACAATCACATGATCCAACAATATTCATTGTTCAAAAATAAAATGGAAAGCCATCACAAAACCAAACTACTTGCTTAAAAAAATAGGGTATATAGCTTCCATTAGTATAATTTGCCTATTTTCTCACAATCTAAAAATAATGAAAATAAATTAAAATGATCAATCCCTACTCTAAGGAGCTCACTGTATAATTGAGGAGATAAATGTTTATTGAATGTCTTTGATCTTAAATACAATTCTATTTTCCCAAAATATAGATGATTTTTACCTGTTAATAAAGCAATTCTGTATTTACAGTCAGAATAAAACCCAGGAAAGTTAGAAACTGATGATGATGATGCAATATCAGGACTTGTAGAAAGATCTGGCTGAATAATTTTAGGTTAGACATCTATTGGTAGTCATCTAATGGAAGAAAGCTTGAAAATGGCAAATATAGGCATTGACTTCTATACACACACACACACACACACACATACACATACACACACATACACATACACACACATTATATATGCCCCCATACCACCAATGATACTATTACCACCACAGTCTCCATTACAATTCATAATTATAAGTCTTTAAGTGTTTTGATGTCAAAGGTGCCTATTCCTCAACTCCAGGAACCAAGAAATCTCAAAGCAATATTAATAAGCATAGAATAGTCCTCAAGTATTTGTAAATAATAATATAAAAGAAATCTCAGCAAAACATCCATAAATGTTAACCTAAAATATTAAAATATGTTAACAAAATACAAAACCTGCCATGAAATTCTTTAAAAAGACTATCTCTTCCTTGATATAGGTTTTGCACACCAAAGGAAACCATCAACAAAATGAAAAGACAACCCGCTGAATGGAAGAACATATTCACCAATACATCTGATAAGGAGTTAATATCCAAAATTTATAAAGAACTTATAAAACTTAACACCAAGAACACACACCAAAAAATCCAATTTAAAAATGGGCAAAGGACCTGATTAGACATTTCTTCAAAGAGAACATACAGATGGCCAATAGGCATATGAAAACATGCTCAACATAACCAATCATCAGAGAAACTTAAATTGAAATCACAATGAGATATCACCTCATACCTGTCAGAATGGCTATCATCAATGTATCAACAAACAAGTGCTGGTGAGGATGTGAGAAAAGGGAACCTCATGCACTGTTGATAGGAATGCAGATTGGTGCAGCCACTATGGGAAATAGTATGGAGTTTCCTCAAAAAAAAAAAATGGAACTGTCTTATGACCCAGCAATTCCATTTCTGGAAATTTACCCAAAGAAACCAAAAACACTAATTTGAAAGATTATGTACACCCTCATGTACATTGCAGCATTATATATAATAGTCAAGATTTGGAAGCAGCCCAAGAGTCCAAAAAAGCTGTGGTACATTTAGACAATGGAATGCTACTTGGCCATAAAAAGAAGGAAATCTTACCCTTTTCGACAGCATGGATGGACCTGGAGGGGATTATGCTAAGTGAATTTAGCCAGTCAGAGAAAGACAAGTATCACATGATCTCACTTATTTGTAGACTCTAATAAACAAAATGAACTAGCAAGCAAAATAGTGACAGACTATAGACAAAGAGCATACTGACAGCTGCTGGGGAGGGGGGTGATGGTGAAGGGACTGAGCAATAAAGAAAAACTCTTGAACATGGACAACAGTGTGGTGATTGCTACTGTGAATGGGGATGGAGGGAGGTGGAGAGAATATAGGAGAGATAAATGGTGATGGAACAGGACTTGACTTGTGGTGGTGAGCGCACAATACAATGTATAGATGATGTGTTGTAGACCTGTGCATCTAAAAAACCCCAAATAAGTAAATGTGATGTATGAAGTTTTAAAATTGAAATTTGCAGAACTGAGGATGAAAAATATTGGTATATTTGGTTACATTGAAAAGGAAAAAAAAAGACTACACAGCTTTACAAAAAAAAGAGCCTACATTTGCCTTGGAAATGATAACAAAAAATAAATGATGCTGTCTGAGAAACACTGTCATTCATGAGCAAAGGTTGGCATCTGAACCAGCTTTTAACAGGCAGCTCTCAGCTCTGCAGTCTAACTGAAGCCTTCTGTATGGTTTAAAATATCCACTTTCGAATGCACACACAGTTTTAGAAATGGTCAATGATTCTCTGAAAAAGATGCCCAGATTTTATCTGCATGTTTTTTTAAACTGTGATGTCAACCAGGAAAAAAATAAAAGTTTGTCAGTAGAAGCATTTTCCTGTACAATGCATCTTTTATTTCCTTTACAATGTACATCTTCCTTTTCAGTGTCTTGAAAAGCGATAGCACAGGCACACTGTGTGATGTTGACAATGCTAATGAATGGTGCTCAGTACTCTATCAGGATAACTCCTTCAATATGCATAAGCAGCAGATGCAAAAATGCATGTGACCTAATTTCAGAACCATAATAATAAATCTATATAGTATTGCATGAGACTTTAAGCTTGGCATTAAAATTTGCCTGACTTGGGGCAAATTACTCTTAGTTGTTTTTTTTTAATATCGAAGAAGGGATAAGAATATCCACCACATAGGCTGTTGAAAGTATTTAATAGATAATCTAGGCAAAATTGTTGTGTCTGGCACCTGTTAAGAGCCCCCCAAAATTGAACCTTCATAGCTATGTATCCGCTTAGGTCTATGCCTCTCCTAGAGATTATGAGAGTGGCCTGATAAACTTTGAATGCATTTTTGGCTTATAGTGGCCAGAGTGGTTTCCTGTTACTTGAACAAATAGCTTTGATAGATGCAGCAGTTGATCATACGTTCAGACATTTCATGAGGCCTTGACAAATGATGTAGAGATAAATAATAATTCATTTCTCAGCAAACTTTTCTCTACTTTACAAGAGTCAGCCAAATCTAATTGATGACTACACTCAGTGGAGGAAAAACAATGGACATTTATTTCATATTGTGTCAGAAAGATAACTACTGAATCTAAATGGATAAGATCACTTTTAAAGCTAGCTTGAGGGAAAGAATGTCCTTTGCTTCATGCTTGTGTGGACTGTACAAAACTCCCCATACAACATGGCATTGTTATTCCTGAAAGATAATAACAGATCTAGGGCCAAGTTTGTAGAAGACGCTCAGGAAAACAAGCAGTAAATGTCCTGGGTAGACCCAACAAAAACTGTATTCATTTAGCAAGAAAGAAGGTGTTAATTATCTTTTGGATTGGCAACCATCCGTAGGTTTCAGACCATGGCTTCAATCAAGGTAGAGGGAAGCAACTTTCTCCTACAAAGTCTCAGGTTTAAAAATCAGAAGTTTAAGACCACCATTCTGATGTCAGGAAACAGGTTTTACTTATGGTGACAAAGCATAAATGGTAGCATTCAGTCCCGAAGTGGAACCCTTTAGTATCCGTGATACATGTCTTTGCTCCTGCTTCCTTTCATCATCTTTGAGGCATGATATAAGGCAGGGATGATTGTAGCAGCAGTGGAGATAAGAGATCCGCATGAAGGAGATGAATCACACCAGTGCATTTTTCTGCAGGATTTGGGATCACAGCAGGTGAAGGATGACAACTGCATGTGGAGACAGATGAGTCAAAGGCAGAATGAAACCTTGCTTTGTACGAGCCACTCTGCCCTGAGGAGCCTGTGGAGCCCTGTCCCACGGTGATAAATGTTAGAGAACAAGGAAGAGGGATTCAGTTGAAAACTGTTCTGACTGCACCAAAGAAAATAACTGCTGATTTGGTGAGGTAGCTGGTAAAATAGAAGGAATTAGGATTGATATTTAAAACAATTTATCATTGCACAGAACGTCCTCAGTCAATACCCAGAGCTATATAACATCGTTGGTAATTAATTACCTGTGTCAATGTAATGGGTTTGATCAAAACTATCCCCCCGCACTAGAGTCTTCTCTGATCTTTTACTCTTTCATCATATTATGTGATCCAGAAAACAATCCTGAACTTGAGTTATAACCTAATTTTATCTTTAGTAAATGCATTTGAAAAATGTCAATGGTAAATGACAACAATGCCAGTGGCAATCGATTTTAGGGAGGATAAGAGTAGCAGTAGCAATTAAATATACAGAAATCTTCTACTGACATTTTACTCTCCTGACTGAATGAAATAGCTAATAATAAAATTGATTATTTCTTTTTAACCTTGTGCTAAGGACCTTTCCTCCAGTGTATTATATTTAATGGTTATACAAACCCTGTCTCCAAAACAGCTATACCGGCTTCATTTACTCAGGGCTATGCAGCTAGTGAGAAATGAAGTTTGTCTTCAAACCCTAGGCCCGGGTGGCTTTAGAGAAACCTATGTCCACAACCTCTATTATACTTTGGGATGAGACGATAACAAATATAAGTTTTCTTCTCAAGGTGCCAGGCATTAGAAAGAATGGAACAGAATAAGAAGGAATTCGTGTTCCTGTCCCAAATGAAGGGAACAGAAAGAAGTGGGCATAAGGCTGATAAAATATTGCCTTCCTAGCCCAACAAAAACCAAATACACAGAACCCACAGGAAATTGTATGTACATGAGAGGAAGGTATCTACTTTAAGGAATTGGTTTATACAATTGTAGGCGCTGCAAGTTTGAAATCTGCAGGACAGGCTGGACAACCAAGCGTTAATGTTGCCAATCGAGTCTAAAGGGAGTATAGAGGCAGAATTTCTTCTCCCTCAGGACTTTTAGGTATGTTGTTGTTTTTGTCTTTTTCCTGAAGGCCATTAACTGATTAGATGAGACCCACATTATGGAGAGTAATCTATTTTACTCAAAGTCTACTGATTTAAATATTAGTCGAATCTAAAAATAACTATTTTTTTCTTTATTGATTAAGGTATTACATATGTGTCCTTATCCCCCCATCATCCCCCCCCAAACCCCCACTCATGCCCTCAACCCCCTGGTGTCTGTGTCCATTGGTTAGGTTATATGCTTGCATACAAGTCCTTTGGTTGATCTCTCCCCCTTACCCCCACCCTCCCCTACCTTCCCTGTGAGGTTTGACAGTCTGATCGATGCTTCTCTGTCTCTGGATCTGTTTTTGTTCATCAGTTTATGTTGTTCATTATATTCCACAAGTGATTGAGATCATGTGATATTTATATTTCACTGACTGGCTTATTTTGCTTAACATAATGCTCTCCAGTTCCATCCATGCTGTTGCTTCTTTTTTACCTCAGCATAGTAGTCCATTGTGTAGATGTACCACAGTTTTTTAATCCACTCATTTGTTGATGGGCACTTAGGCTGTTTCCAAATCTTAGCTATTGTAAATTGTGCTGCTATGAACATAGGGGTGCATATATCCTTTCCGATTGGTGTTTCTAGTTTCTTGAGATATATTCCTAGAAGTGGGATCATTGGGCCAAATGGGAGTCCCATTTTTAGTTTTTTGAGGAAACTCCATACTGCTCTCCACAGTGGCTGCACCAGTCTGCATTCCCACCAGCAGTGCACGAGGGTTCCTTTTTCTTTGCATCCTCGCCAGCACTTGTCATTTGTTGATTTGTTGATGATAGTCATTCTGACAGGTATGAGATGGTATCTCATTGTCATTTTGATTTGCATCTCTTGGATGATTAGTGACTTTGAGCATGTTTTCATATGTCTCTTGGCCCTCCTTATGTCCTCTTTCAAAAAGTATCTATTTAGGTCCGTTGCCCATTTTTTGATTGGGTTGTTTATCTTCCTTTTGTTAAGTTGTATGCATTCCCTGTAAATGTTGGAGATTAAAACCTTATCAGTGATAACATTGGCAAATACATTCTCCCATGCAGAAGTCTTTCTTTTACAACAATATGAACCCCAGTATTTCACCCAAAATTGATACCTTGGGTACCAAGACCCATCCAAAATTGCCCATAGAAAGCAGAAAAGTGGCAGTTGAAAAATGCTACACAGAACATTGGGGTAAAAAAACAAAACAAAACATAAACATAGATATTAAGTTATTACCTAGTGTTTTCTGTTGCTACTAAATCTTAATGTTGGTGACCTTCAGAATGCCAAAAATGATCCATTACATACAGTCTTATCACTTTCCCTCAGTTAAGACAATACATAGAAATATCTTCAATAGTATCAGTTGAATGATTTAAGTGTTTACTGATGCTTTCATACGTGCCATGCAAAATGCCAAGCACTGTGTCCAAAAAGAGAAAATGACATAGTCTCTGTTCTCGAGGGGCTTACCGTCTTTAGCAGGGAGCGGGGAAACAATGCCCACATAAGAAACTATGACATTGTTTCCCTACTGGCTGCAGTGTCAATGTCAGGGTGATTCTATTTATTAAAGCTGGATTAAATCACTCCTGTCTGATAGGCTGATGAAGGTGAGCTCTGGTAACGCCAACAATACTTGCTTTTCATGAATAATTTCTCAGCACAAATAGGAATATTAACAAAACTTTTCAGATTAGTAATAACAGTTTGCTGAAAAGGCAATCCAATGAGCATTAGGACAAAAAGGTCTGTAAACTGCAATGATTTAAGAAAATAGTTACAGTGGAAGTTGTTTTACTTAGGTATTTACATTAAACTTTTAAATATCCAAATGCCACATAGGTGCTAGGTAAACATAGAAAAAGAATCTTGCTCAGAGAATTAAAATGAAGTTATTGGCTGTTCTCAGAATCAGTGGGAAAGCAGTACTTTTGACCTACACCTGTATTTAGCAATCTGCTTTGTCTCTACCATCTGTGACCTTGAGAAAGCTCTTTGAACTACAGAGTCTAATCTAGTTTTCCTGGTAATTATATCCATTGGTTTATAGTTGTAAAGATGAATTGTGATTGCACCTGTGCAAGAGCCAAGCAGCACCTGGGAGTAGAGTGCTCTTAGTAAGGATGGTTTCCTTATTTGTATTAGATTCACAACTTGGGAAAACACAGGAGAATAGCTCATCACTTTGTGGTTTATGAGACTGCTCCTGATATTTTGCATCATTTATTTCCTTTACTTTGATATATAAATTGATAATGTGATATGAAATGCAAGTTTGCCTATTTCCCACCTGCATCCTGGCAGCTCTCTCTCTCTCTCTCTCTCTCTCTCTCCTCTCTCTCTCTCTCTCTCTCTCTCTCTCTCTCTTTCTCTCTCTCTCTGTGCACACACACACACTCTCCTGGTGAAATATGGCATTCAATTCTACATTATAAAATCATCATTGTTACAGATTACTACAATAATTTCTTACTCTCACTTAAAGGTGTCTCAAGTGATCCAAAAGGCAAAGTACATGTGAAATACACTGCTTCGTACAAGAATAACTAATAGGCTTATAAGAGAAGCTGTTGAAATACCAGGCTAACAAGGGGAAGGGAGCAGGCAGACACGAATCGTGAGCCTGACCTTCGTGCCAGTCACTCTCTGACCATTCCACTTCTCCAGCTGGCACACGTAGGAAGACATTTGCGTTGGTATGAGATGTGATTGGCGAACATTGTGTCCTCTGAAGCTATACACGGATGGATGTGCTTTTCATACCTTTTGGTTCACTCTGGAAAGCAAGAGTCCATATTTTGACAAATGCTTCTTAGAGCACCATGTAAGAATAAAGAGGGAGTGAGAGACCACATATCCCACTGGGGCCTTTTAGTTTAGATCACAAAACTTGAGAGAGAGGTGAGCTCTATTAGACTAAGGGTCTCCTTTTACAGAGGCAGGGAGTGAAAGTCAAAGAATTCGAGGTCAAATGATTATCGGAGAGAGGACTTACTTTTTTTTCATTATTTACTAATTATAAAATCATACATTAGCACTTGGAAACATTGTGAAAATAACTTGTTTTGGAGAGTGCAAAGTGTTAGGAAAGTGTAAAAATGAAGTACGTGTTTTCTGAAATAAGTTACCTTATTGTGCTTTCCCATATGGGCTTTTGCCATTACACAGACAAAAATCTCCTACATGTAGGGAATAAACTCCTCTTTTATCTTATGACATTAATGTTGGTAATATTGACAAAGAAAAGGTTAAGTTCGGTTTATATATTTGAGTCCCAGGATTAGAAACTTCCTGCGCTAAAGTATTGTGGGTGCCCTGACCAGAGTACGCCTGAGGTTCAAGGCCTCCTGGCCCTGCACATGCGTGCAGCGGATGACATAGCAGCATTATAGGTGAAAGGCCCCTTTGCCCTACCATGCGCGAGGGCGCTGACTCAGCAGTAAGTAGCAATATAGGTACTGCGCAAGTGCACCCTTATGTAACCTGTTTATGTTAATGAGTAGCAGCGTCACTAATTGGCACCAGCCTCTTTTGTTTGAGCGGGTATATAAGTTGCCACTGACCAGCCAGTTGTTGGCTGCTTTGTTTGTAATAAAGCATGTCCCACCTACCTGTTATCACCCGTGAATTTTTCCAGTTCCCTGCACCCAGAAAGGTCAAGTCCCTGGCTGAGGAACTTGCCCCTAACAAGTATGTACCATTAAAATAGTTTTTAATTATTGCAATGTGCATAGATACTTTTAAAATCAGGTATTCATTTTATGTATATGGCTTAGTACATTAATTATAAAATACTTGAATTATAAAAAGTGATATATTTAATACAGATAAGTTCCATATATGTCACTTAGATATGTAAAGTATCTTCAATATATAAAGTAAGTTATCCATAACTGGTGTGTGTAATAATAATATAAACACTTGTGAGTACACTGTCTAAGGGTTTTATTTTTCTGAGGTTTTGTCTTTGGATAGAGATTCCTCCATTTCTTCATTTTGCTGCGTCCCAATGTTCATTTCTGTACATTGGCTAAAACGGCCTCCCCGCCCAGTCTTGAAGGAGTGGCCTCGTGTAGATGACCCTGATTGTCCAACCGGCCCTAGCTCTGGGTTGTGTCTCAAAACTTGGTGATAGAGCAGCCCGTTTGATTTTTATGGCTCCTAGTAGGTGATGCTGTGCCATAACCCTCAACTGTCTCCCACAGGCTAAGGTCTCATTTAGCCCCAGATTTAGGCTGATTGGAAGCCAGACCCTCAGTCAGCAGATTTTAAAGTACAAAAACATACATTCAGTCCTATGGGACCACAAGAGTAACAAGGGGAACACTCCCCCCCCCCTTAACACACACACACACACACACACACACACACACACACACACACACACACTCTCCAGGTGATGTAGAAGTGTGCCCTGTGCAAAACCAGAGCAGCAGACAGACATAAAACACCTGTAAAAGCTCCCCTCAGGGAGATAGTGGTGCTCAGGAGCCCCCAGAGGGGAAAGGAGGGGCAAAGGTGGCAGCTGCCCCTCTCTGCCCTGAAGGGCATCTCAGCCGTGTCCCCAATGTGCGTCACATCTGATGCCTGCTCTCAGACCAGCACTCCCAGTGAGCAGCCAGCAGCCGACCCTCTCCCCCACCAAACCCGGCACACCTGGATAGGCCACTCGTGGCAGGTGAGTGCAGGGCACTGTGGCAGGTGAGTGCAGCCCTGAGCCCTTTAAGAGCTTCTCATCACGTTACTATGGTTCTGTGGGCCTCCTCCACACAAGCCCTGGGCTTTTTCAAAGCTAGTTGTCTTGGGAGCTTGTTTCTCAGGTGCAGGTTTATAAAGTTGGGGATGCCTGATGTGGACTTCAAACCTTTAGCTCCTCAGGGAGAAGCTCTGCATTTTGAGTTCCCCTCAAAGAGAATCACCTGGGGTGGGAGTGTGGGCGTGTGATGGCAAGAATGAGTCTAAGCCCAGGGGTGGGCAAACTTTTTGACTCGAGGGCCACAATGGGTTCTTAAACTGGACCGGAGAGCCGGAACAAAAGCATGGATGGAGTGTTTGTGTGAGCTAATATAAATTCAAAGTAAACATCATTACATAAAAGGGTACGGTCTTTTTTTTTTTTTAGTTTTATTCATTTCAAACTGGCCGGATCTAAGCCTCTAAGCCTCTCCCTGCTTCCATGTGGGCCTCCTCTCCTCCTTATGATGTGTAGGCATTGCTCAGCCAGTTTTTAGCTTTTTGCATAGGAAGTTGTTCTACATGAAACTGTAGATTCTGTGTGTTCTTGGGAGAAGGTGAGTTCAGGATCCTCTAACGTCACCATCTTGAACCATAATTTATCTAACTTAAGAAATAATATTCTTCCAATATTCCTCTTGATCCTGTCCCATCCTCCTGTTTCCCTGATTTATGAAGTAGCTATTATCTTGAGTTTTGCCTTTAAAATTTTGTATCATTTTTAGACTATTTAAAAAAGATTTATTGCTCACATATGTCCATGAAAATAGATTATCATTTGTTTGCTTGTTTTAAAATATTCATATAAATTGTTTATATTGTCTATATCTATCTGTCTTGCTTTGCTTATTTAACATTATCCAACAAAATGTTGAGATTACTCCTCGTGTGTGTGTGTGTGTGTGTGTGTGTGTGTGTGTGTGTGTGATGTAATACTCAAATGGAACCTGGCCACAGCAACTTCATACAATATTTGCCAGCTGGACAAGATATTTCGTGAATGACATTTTTTTAAACTAAGCCAAATAAAAGTATATTAAAACATTTAATTTTTTTGTTGCCACTTTCTCTGTTCATGATCTATTTTGTAGCCTGAAATTGATCATTGTAAATATTAATTTTGATTTTAAATATAGCATCTCTCCTTTCTCAGTCTCAACTGTAATGTCAAAATTTACTCACAAGGTATTTTTAAGAGTAATTATGACCATGACCTAATATCAAAACCAATAATACTAGGGAATTTGAACTTAAAATGAAAAGACATGAATGTCTGTGGGAAGTGGTGAGGGATAGTTTCCAGGCAGAGGATTTTAAAGATAGTATCCAAATTTAGAAATGTTATATTTTATTTCTTTCAAATTTTAGAATAATTTTATCACATGCATGCTGTATGTACATAGAAGATGAAGACAAGAATTGAGACAATTTATACATTAATTGATTCAAAAGAGCATTTCTAAAACACATACACGCACGCGCGCACACACACACACACACACACACACACATATATATACACACACTGTTGTACATTAATAGTTACTAACATCCACTGTCTTTTTGTTTGCATAATGCTACACTAACTGAATTCCATTTCTATTTATGTGGTTCTAACTACTCCATAAGAACCCACTCAATATTAAGATTGCCTATTGGGTACCGGGCGTTGTTCTTAGAGCAGGGAATAAGAAAAAGCAAAGAAGACAGAGGGACTGGCTGGCTTTGTTAAAAACTAAGCAGATGCTGCTTTACCTGGGTTTCACTAGGACTACACATTTTTACCTTTATTTTACCTAAAAATTAAAACCAAATACTCTGAATTAGGTCTGGGGCCCTGAAACATCAGTATGGCAGGCAAACTATTACATTGGCACTTCTTAAATTTATATTCTGTAAAAGATATTTATAAGCAAAGAGTTTGCTCTGTTGGGGACACAGGGACATGTTCTACAATAATGGAAGCCTGCTTGCTCCGGGTAGAATGTAAGCCATGCTTCTCTGGTTCTGAGTAATTCAGCTCAGACTTCAAAATTGAATACCAACAACTAACTTTTAAAAATGTTACAATTAACCAGGATGACCCTCTTTTGATTTTCTTAATTATATTAAAGCTCTTTGCTAAATTCACTGAGAGTATATTAGTCTCCCCATCCGTACATCAACCACAGTAATTCTTGAACTCTCCTGGATTGGAGCTGAATTCACATACTGGGAAGTATAATATTAAATAGTATTTTTAAAAGCACTCTGGTGTGTTTTAATTATAATATCAATATCAATAGAAAAGATCATGATATTGTCAAAATAGATAATGTAAGTGTTGGTTACATTAAAAGATATCCTGTTTCTTGACCTCAGAATGTTTTGAATTTACTATAGATTGCAGAAACCATCTAGGCCAGTGGTTGGCAAACTGCGGCTCAGAAGCCACATGCGGCTCTTTGGCCCCTTGAGTGTGGCTCTTCCACAAAATACTGACTTCTGCGCATGGGCCACGAAGTTTCATCGCACTGTAAGTGCGCGCCCCCATGTGGTATTTTGTGGAAGAGCCATACTCAAGGGGCCAAAGAGCCGCATGTGGCTCGTGAGCCACAGTTTGCCGACCACTGATCTAGGCAAATAGATTTATTTAATTATGTATTCATTAGTTTTACATATATTTATTGAGCATCTACTACGTACTTTTATAACACTGGAAGCAGCGTGCAGTTGCAAATGCTATATGTTGGAGAGAATATTAATTAATATAATAGATTAATCAAACTGTCCAAACAGATAACATTTAATTTCTATTCAATCTGGAAATATAATGATCACCAAATAGTCTATAAATGTTGTACTTGCCTTGTGGATTTTGTTAATTCTTAGGAGAAAGTATCACTTGCGTCTGACACATTAATTTTGTGCATTAACTCCATATCTCCACTGACATTTTTATTTGCATAGACTCTGTTTTATGACTTCCTACCCATGCCTTAAGCCCAGGCCCCCTAGCATAGATGCCACCTCTGATGGGACTTTTTCTAAACTAAGTGGCAATATATGTGTTTGTGTATTACTATAGTAGTTGTAAAGTTTTGTTTTTGTTTGCTTTAGCCACTTTTATGATACAATGTGCCCCTCACTGTGATTCTACAATACTTAAAGGAGGGACTTGTATATATCTAACACTTAGTAAATGTCACATAAGTGAACTAGATTTTAACAACAAGATGCCATGATTTCTTCAATCATACATTTTCTCCAGGTAATTAAATGTGTGATTAATTTAAATTTAACAGTTATTACATAAAAGCAACAAACACGTGCTCCAATTTTCTATACATAACCTCCTTTTCTTATTCAGTTTTTATTTGTATGCCAGAGTGAAAATCTTTATTTTGTTGAGTGTTTTACTACAGAAATCTTTTTTAAACAATAATAAAACAACTTTCAGATTACTCCATTGCTTAAAAGTGCTTACACTCAGGTGCAAGACATTATTTAAGAATCTCAATGATAAATATGTGAAGGGAAACTTTAGTTCCAGGAAGGTAATCTGAATCAGATCAATGGATAGAATCACTCTAAATGCCATAATAATTTTATGGGCTTAAATTTACATTTCAAATGTGCAAAGTAATGTTAAATTGTAAATTGTCAAAGCACTCTAGATAAAATACCAAAGGAACATGGAACAATTTTGAGCTCCAGGAATATTATGAATTTATATTTCCTTGTTTATATGCATGTATCACAGCATATAATTGGTTTGACTCCACGGTCCACATACCCTAGGCAAATGGCATTTGAATTTTGAAGCTAGAGGGGGCAGCTACTCTTGCATTCCCTTAAACCCACTGCAAAACTGTTTTCCCTCTTGTAAAAAAAATATTATTTCACTCTCCTGATAACATTTGTTAAATGCTTCTTAAGACATCATTGAAAATGCCTTAGGTATTGTGGAAAACTTTTCAAAAACTGGTTCCTATCACCTGTCTAAAATCATATCCTGGCCCTCCATACTTCACATCTCTACCCCTATTTAGTGCTGTACTAACCACAACCCATATTCGCTCAGTAACTTCCTCATCTGATCCAGTGTAATCACAACCTAAAGCTTAACAGGTGGAGGGGAATGCCTGGTTCACTTAACTCTAAAGAATGTTAACGGAGGAGAATGAGTGGACCTGGCTATCACATACACAAAATAAAATCCTACATATTAAAATTAGCCACGAGAAACTTAGTGGGAAAGATGAGATTGAAGATATTAAATAACATTGTTTCCTGGGTTTCCATAGGTATCTTCCAAGATTTCTCAAACCTCACCTCTTCAACTTATTATGCCTTCCCTATTTTCAAATTACATGATAACTCATATGTATCACAGGTGACATATGACGTCTGTTTACTTGATTCTTGAAAACCCATTCCATTTTTTTTAATTAATGGATTTATCTATCTATCTATATATCCTATCTAATAATAGAGAAACATGGTAATTAACCATAACTTCGCTACCCTTCCCATTGGCTAATCAGCGAGATATGCAAATTAACTGCCAACCAAGATGGCGGTCAGCAGCCAGGCAGCTGAAGCAATCAGGAGGCTTGCTTGCTCCAATGATAGAGGAAGCTAAGGTTCCCCACCTGCCGCTGCCGGCCTCTGAGCTGCAGTCTAAGAAACAATGTTGCAATTATAGAAGCTAAATAAACCCCAGAAACCTGCTTTCAGCCGTCAGAGCTCGAGTGAGCAGAACTGCAACAGTGTTACAATTATAGAACCCAAACAAACCCAGATACCTGTTTTCAGCAGCCGAGGTCTCAGAGCTGGTGCTGAGCCTCAGAGCTAAAGCCGGCTCTCAGGTCCAGTGACAGCCATAGAAGGTAAATAAATCCCAGAATTAAAAAAAAAAGAAAAAAAGGAGAGGTTAGGAGGTTCAGTCACCCACCAGCCTGAAAACGGCCCTCAGCCCCTCACCCAGACTGGCCAGGCATCCCAGTGGGGAACCCCACCCTGAAGGGGGTGTGACCAGCTGCAAACAGCCATCATTCCCTCATCCAGGCTGGCCAGGCACCCAAGCGGGACCGCCACCCTGATCCGGGACACTCTTCAGGGCAAAGCAGCCAGCCCCCACCCATGCACCAGGCCTCTATCCTATATAGTAAAAGGGTAATATGCAAACTGACCCTAACAGCAGAATGACTAGGAATGACTGGTCACTATGACACACACTGACCACCAGGGGGCAGATGCTTAATGCAGGAGCTGCCCTCTGGTGGTCAGGTCGCTCTCACATGGTAGGAGCTCTGCTCAGCCACAAGCCAGGCTGATGGCTGCCAGTACAGCGGTGGTGGTGGGAGCCTCTCCTGCCTCCTCAGCAGCGCTAAGGATGTCCGACTACAGCTTAGGTTTGCTCCCCGCTGGCAAGTGGACATCCCCGAGGGCTGCCGGGCTGCCAGAGGGATGTCTGATTGCCATCTTAGGCCCAATCCCCCAGGGAGTGGGCCTAAGCCAGCAGGTAGTCATCCCCTGAGGGGTCCCAGACTGCGAGAGGGCACAGGCCGGGCTGAGGGACCTCCCCTCCCCGCTGAGTGCAAATTTTTGTGCACTGGGCCTCTAGTCCTATCTCATAAAAGAGAAACATGGTAATTAGCTGTACGGCCGCTACCCTTCCCATTGGCTAATCAGTGAGATATGCAAATTAACTGCCAACCAAGATGGCGGTCGGCAGCCAGGCAGCTGACGCAAACAGGGAGGCTTGCTTGCTTCAGTGACCGAGGAAGCCAAGCTTCCCCGCCTTCCTTGCTGGCCTCTCAGCTGCAACTCTAAGCAACATTGTAACAAATATAGAAGCTAAACAAAACCCCAGAAACCTGCCAGGCTTCAGCCAGCAGGACCGCAACATTGTTTCAAATACAGAAGGTAAACAAAGGCCAGAAACCTGCTTTCAGCAGCGGAGGTCTCATAGCTAGGGGACCCTACCCATGCATGAATTTCATGCACCGAGCCTCTAGTTGAAATATAATTATCCTATGATACAATTCACCTATTTTAAATATATAATTAATGATGTTTGGTATATTCACAAAGTTGTGTAACCATCAACCCAATCTAATTTTATAAACTTTTTGGAACTATATTCATTATAAGTCACTACCTATGTACTTCTAATTCTTTTCCTACCTACTCCTAGGCAACACTAATCAACTTCCTGTGTTTTTTAAAATATTTATTCTAGCTATTTTATTTTTATTTTTGTATTGTTTAAAGTATTACATATAGTATTACATATTAATTTAAAGACCCAAATATCTCCCCTGTAATCTGACATTCTGAGGTTTCAAGACCCCAAGTTTACACTGACAGGTTTAAGAGCTCCATTCTGAACACAAATCGCTTCTGCCTTGTTTGGCTACCTTTAACCTGCTGGGTGATAGAGTTAGCTGTCTCATTCGCTCATTTTATCCAGCTCAGCAAGGCTCACCCAATGGTTCTCCTAAACATGAGCATACATGCATTTAAGCAGCCTCAATCAATCATTTTGTCATTAAGCAAACAAGTGTCCTCAGCTTTAGGTAGTAATTTTCAGGTTGGCAACTATCTTGAGACAAAGATTCTTTCAACTGTGATCTCTGAGAGTGATTGGCAGAAACTAATAACCTGTATATCTCTCTACTCCTTAATCACAGCAGAAAAGGGCATTTGAGACTTAAGAAATCAATAGCAAGATATACTGTTAAACAAAGTCAATAAAACAACATCAAACATCCCATCTTTATGAATTAAAAATCCTCTCTGTATAAATTAGACAATATTTGTACTTAACTTTGTTTATAAGAAAAAGCAGCATTTTTTTAAAAAAAAAAACTGAGGGTATAACATTAGAATTTGTCTGTGACTTTAAAGTATAAGTAAAGGGAAATCTCAGAGAAAATGGCTTAAACAGTGAACGGAATTAACTACCCCAAGAGAGTTGCAAATTTAGAAGTATGGTGACCATAAGCATCATCTTGATCCAACACCCTCAACTAAGGACATCCCTGAACCCAGTCTCGTTCTTTAGCTCCCCTGAGCCTTTTTCAAGTGTCAGTTTGCTCTTTTTTGTTTCCAATGATGGCTAATACCTTCTCTTTTTAGATTCAGAGATATTACAAGAATCTCCTCCTCAAACGTCACGTAAATATCCATGGCTTCAACCATTATTGAAAAGCCTGGGTGGCTGCACCTGAGCCAGTCACTGTGGGTATTCATTGACGTGAGCTAGGGTTATAAACCTTAACTGGAAACACTAGCAATAGCAAAGGAGATGAGACTTTGCTGATTCGGAAAGGCCCATCCAGTTCCAATCCCTGTAGCTAGATGTATGTCTAGTCCCACCAATCATTTTCTATAAAATGAGGGAGGGTAGATGAATGGACGTTCACCATATTTACATATGATAAGTGGTGGGCAAAATATTTTTTGTTGCACTCATCAGTTAATTGATTAAATCAAAGGGCATTCTGGGCTTGCCATTTGGTAGCATTATAGGCAGACACTTTACTGTTATCCGTGGGGTTCTCTCTCTGTTCCAACCTATTACTGGTGGAAGTAGAGTTCTTGGGGTGCCATGGAACAAGACTTTCCTGAGGCCCCCGCGAGAGGATGAGGTATGGTGGAGAGCTTTATTGATGAGGTAACATTGAGGGAATTCCTCTCCAAGGTCCCATCTCCCTGTGTCCTGCCATGGAAAAAGTCCCGTTTTGTCTTCAGCAGAGTCAGGATTAAAGCGACTGCCAAGGGTCTTGGCTCCATATTAAAGCACAGTCCAGCCCAGCATCTGGCTAGTTTAGCTTATGTTCCCAGTTGCAGTCCATTGCACGTGGGGTCTGCATGGCCTGGATCCATGCAACTTGTAGGGCCAGATGGTGGGCAAATGGGGGTCACAGAGCGTGAGTGCAAGGAAGCAGGAGTGAAACCAGAGGAACAAAAGAGAGAATTCTTTGTTTGGGGGTTCTAACAAGAAGCTTAACCAATGAGTCCTTCAGGATTTCACATTCTTGCAGCAGCTTCACCCTCTTAACCAATCCATGGTTCCCCAGGCTAGACTGAGAGGTAAGCGCCTTCCATACTTCACCTGAACCTCACTGTGCAGATTAAAATGACAATGAGATACTATCTCACATCTGCCAGAAAGGCTACTATCAACAAATGAACAAACAAGTATTGGCAAAGATGTGTAGGAAAGGGAATCCTCGTATACTGCTGGTGGGAATGCAGACTGCTGCAGCCACCATGGAAAACAGTATGGAGTCTCCTCAAAAAATTAAAAATGGAATTCCCATTTGACCCAGTGATCCCACTTCTAGGAATATATCCTAAGAAACCCAAAACACACATAAAAAATTCTTAATAAAATTTAAAAAATACAAGCATTTGCACTCCTGAATATCTTTTAGAGATAGTATGGTGCCCTAAGTATGTTAATTATTATTATTTTGATGTTTTTGTTCAATTTTTTAATAGATAAATAAGTGAGACTCCTCAATGTTTACGGTGGTACCGTTTAGTGAAAGACTGGATTTTTTGCCCTGCTAGCCGGCATTTTTTAAAAAAATATTTCTATTGATTTCAGAGAAGAAGGGACAGGGAGAGAGAGATAGAAACATCAATGATGAGAAAGAATCACTGATCAGTTGCCTTCTAACCCCCCCCCCCCCAACTGGGGATCAAGCCATGTGCCCTGACCGGGAATTGAACCTTGACCTCCTGGTTCATAGGTCAATGCTCAATCACTGAGCCATGCCGGCCAGGCAACAGGCATTCTTGTGAGTTCACCACAGTTGGCATTGTTATTATTGAGCTTTTCCCCAAGGGTAAGAAACAAGGTGCTTAGCTACATTTATAATTAAACATCAGCTGAGAAAATTCTTCCTCTTTTGACAGTTCCATTATGGATATTACTTCTATACAACAAGAGAAGCCAAAAGAGTAGTGGGGATACATGAGATATGATTAAGCTGTATATTTGAATACCTTCACTTCTCAAGACTCATTCCAGAGCATGGCACTATATGTGTGTAAAGTTAATAGACATAAATTCATATTTAATGTGACATGTTATAGTTTATTTTTTGATGCTGAAATTATTTTCCCTGGACAGTATGAATTAAGTAAATATAAAAAAGCAAATACTGTCCTTCCTTTAGAATTTTAGTAGACTAATGTGTGGTTAAATTGTGACTTAATTATGTAAAAATGCTAGAGTTCTTTAAATAATGCATTTCTAGTGTGGAAATTAAAAGAAAAGAGACTCACACCAGTGACAGTAAAATCCACTCACTTGAGTTGACTTTCAAAAACATTTGGCAAACAAGTAATGCCTTTATTAGGACATTTTCCCACCTACAATCATTTAGAGATGCCAAATTTCAAGGGCTGTTTGCAGGCTCCATTTAGGGGACAAGTACCATTACTCAAATTAGTTAATTGCACCCATTAATACTCAGCAAATATAATTATATTATCATATACAAAGGAGAAAGCTGAAAAAAAATGTGTGCCCATCACATTCTCCTAGGATCTACTATACTGGAAATGACATTATTGCTATTTTAATAAGAGGCTATTAGAATAATTCTTTCTTCTTCTCCCTTTTCAACAACACAAAGTTTTTCTTTTGCAAAATTTACAAATAAGAGGAAACACTTAGTTCCAACTCCAGTACCAAGGGATACCATTTCAGTGACTTTTAACAATGAAGAATTGGCTAGACTAGAATGAATGAAAATATCTTAAGCTATTCATACCCAATGAGCCATGAAGCCAAATGTGGCGCCACTTTGCTACCAGATTACAAAAAACATGTATTTTTTTTGTTTCTTAAAATGTTATCCTCCTTTTCCTATTTAGTAAATATATAGTTGTAAATTATTTAACACTTTAAATAAGTTAAAGCAAGTATTAACAATGATGAATAATTTATTTGAAATATGCATGTATCATAAAATAGTGTGATTGCTTTAAACTGAAAGGTAGCTTTATAATCGTCCAGCTCAAATCCCTTGCTTTATAGAAACAGAAAATGAGGCTTAGAGATAGAAAGGACTTGCCATAGTCAAACAGCTGGAACCTACAGTTCTACTAAGCATTCTTCCCTGAATTCTGTTCCCCGATCATGTAGGCACTTTGATTTCCTCTCTATCTCTGCTATGCAGTTACTTATACCTACAATGTAACTTGTCCCTTCCCCCATTGTTTATAGCATGGAGCATTTAAATGTCCTTTTTAAAGGAATCTATTCTTACCCCCCTTTAATCCAATAAACAGCATATTAACAGCACCCACCAAAAATACCTTAGTACTTTGGCCAGTCACTTTGTCCTCCCTTTCCTACCCAAAAGGATGACTACTGTCATTTTCAAAAATCATAAATCAGCCATGCCTGATTTAAAAGTTTATCATAATTGTAAACTTTAAATAAAGGGAAATATGCCAGAAGTACTCTTTAGCTTTAAGCATCTTTTGCTCAAATATATTTATGATATCCATGTTATTATGTACAGTTGTAGTTCTTTCAACGCCACTGATGAACAGTATTCAATGTTTTGAATACTATGAATTTATGCATTCCAATGCTAATGGACATTTATGTTTTTCTAGTTTTGCATATTATAAATAGCATTGCTCTGAATACTTGTGCACAGGTATTGTGGAGAACACATGCTTGCACTTATATTGGCTACATACCTAAAAATTGGATTGTTAAAACATAAATTATGGATGTTTTCAGCTTTAATAGATATTGCTAAATAGTTTCTCAAAGTGATTGGATCAATTCACACATCCATCAGCTGTGAGTGAAAGTAACAATCACTATATTTTTATAAAAGTATCTATGTATCTTTGCATGTATGTATTTATATATGAATCTACCTATCTTTCTATGTGTCATTTCTCAGTTTATCCATTTTGATGAGTGTGTAGTAGTCTTGAATTGTGGTTTTATTTTGTACTTCTCTGGTGACTAATAGTTAATGACACATTTATGCCATCATTTATAAAGTGCCTTGAAATATAAATTGGTGCAGCTACTATGGAAAAGAGTGTGGATGTTCCTCAAAAAATTAAAATTTAAATATAACAATATGATTCAGGAATTCCACCTCTGTGTGTACACCAAAAGAATTGAAATCAGAATCTTGAAGATACAGCTGCACTCCCATGTCCACTGTGGCATTATTTACATTAGGAAATATATAGAAATAGTCTAAATGTTCATTGACAGATGAATGGATAAAGAAATGTGGAATATAAATACAATGGAATATTAATTAGCCTTAATAAAGGAGGAAATCCTGTCATTTACTACAATATAAATAAATTTAGAAGACATTATGCTACATGAAATAAACCAGACACAGAATAAATACTACAGGCTTCCACTTATGTAGGAGTTTAAAATAGTTGAACTCTGCTTAGCTGGTGTGGCTTAGTGGTTGAGTGTTGAGTTCTGAACTGGGAGCTATGAACTGGAAGATCACGGTTCAACTCATGGTCAGGGCACATGCTCTGGTTGCAAGCTTGGTCCCCAATGTGGGGCCTGCAGGGGCTGGAAGAAAGGGGAATGAGGGAGGTGCTGATCAAAAAGTACACAGTTTCATTTATTCAAGGTTAGTATTTCCTAGAGATCTACTGTACAGCATAGCCAATAATATTGTATTGCATACTTAAAAATTTGTTAAGAGAATAGATCGTATGTTAAATAATTTGATTGTAAAAGGAAGAAAGGAGGAAACTTCTCGAGATGGGTATAAGGGTAGGGATTGTATACAATGACAGTTGCATGGGTATATATGTAGCTTCAAACTCATCAAAGTATACAAATTAAAGATGTACACTTTTTGTATGTCAATAATCCTATATAATAAAAGTCTAATATGCTAAGTGTCTGGTCGTCTAGTCAGCCATTCAACCAATCAAAGCATAATATGCTAATGATACGCTAAGTCTGTTCAACTGCACACTGTGACATGCACTGACCACCAGGGGGCAGAAAGTTGACTGGTTGACCAGTCTCTATGACGTGCATTGATCACCAGGGGGCAGACCATTGACCAGTCAACCAGTCACTATGACGTGCACTGACCACCAGGGGGCAGACGCTCTGACAGATAGATTAGCTTGCTGCTGGGGTCCTGCTGATCGGGACTGAGCAAGATGGGCCGGATATGCCCTGGAGCCCTCCCGCAATCCCTCCCCAGCTCCAATCGTGCACCAGTGGGTTCCCTTGGCCTGGCCTGCACCCTCTCACAATCCGGGACCCCTCAGGGGATGTCGGAGAGCTGGTTTCAGCCCAACAGCGGAACAACCGGTCACTATAACACACACTGACCACCAGGGGACAGATGCTCAACACAGGAGCTTCCCCCTGGTGGTCAGTGTGCTCCCACAGGGTGAGTGCCACTTAGAAGCTGGGCTCACAGCTGGCGAGTACAGCAGTGGTGGCAGGAGCCTCTCTCGTCTCTGTGGCAGCACTAAGGATGTCTGACTAATGGCTTAGGCCGGCTCCCCACTGTGAGAGGGAGCAGGCTGGGCTGAGGGACACCTCCCCCCCACCACCTGCCAGTGCAAGAATGTCGTGCACCAGGCCTCTAGTACCTCAATAATAAAAAAATTAAAATATTTCAATTATTTTTCTATTGGGTTGTATGTCTCTTTTTACTCAATGTAGAAAATCATTATTTATTCTATGTCAAGTTCCTTGATGAATACAGTATACCTACTACAAAATCTCTTCATCCAGTTTATGGCTTGCCTTTTAATGTTTAATGGCATTTAAAAAAATGAACTTACTATTTATATAGCCCAATTTATTATTTATTCTCTCTCATTAGTTAGTGATTTTCTAATCTTGTTTAAGAAATGTCTGTCTACATCCAAATTTTAAAGTATTTTCTTACGTGTTCCAATTTTTTTTTAATAATCTATCTTTGGTATTTAGGTTTAGATTTACTTCCTCTACTATAGATTTTTGTCTGTGACATTCTACTCTGTGACTGATGTAACAGATTGTCACAATTTAGTGGCTTAAAATACAAAGCTATGATCTTACAGTTCTATATGTCAGAAGTCTGACTCTGGTTCCATGGACTAAAAATAAGGTGTCAGCAGGACGGTGTTCCTTTCTGAAGGCTGACGGGAAATCCGTTTCCTTGCTTTCCCCAGCTTCTAAGTCTATCCTCATTTATTGGTTCATGAACACCTTCCATCTTCAAGCCAGCCTAGGCAATGTGAGTCCTCCTCATTATATCACTCTAACTTTTCTCTGTCTTCTTTCACTTTTAAAGATCTTTGTGAGTATATTAGGTCCACTCAGCTATTACAGGGGGATTTCTAGATCTCTTTATTTTAAGGTCCTATGACTAGCAACCTTGATTTCTTCTGAAACTTTAATTCCCCTTTGCTAAATCAGGTAACATATTCACAGTTCCTAAGGATTAAAACATGGGTGTCTTTGGGGGTCCAATTTATACTCATAGGTATAAATTAGAGTTCAAGTTTCATGTCCCCCCCCATATTGGTATTGAATTGAACCAATATCACTTATTAGACATGTACTGAACAACAACAACAAAAACCAGGTGTTTGTTTCTTTTTCTGAACCTCTTCTGTTCCATCTATCTGTTCCTGTGTTGACACCATGTTTTCTTAATTTCTTTTCTTCTCAATAACTATTGGTGTATGGTAGTTCCACAGCTAAATTATTTTACTTTGAGATTGCTTTGGCTTATCTTGTTCTTTTGAATGATTAGAAACATTTCAAAATAACTTAATAATTTCCAAAAATTGATATTGATAAAAATTGATATTTAATATTTTCATTTGGGTTGCACTAAATTTGGGAGCAAACTGACATCTTTGAAATGTACATTAAAATATTGAGATCTTCTGTATATTTCTTCAGTAAATTTCTTTTCAGTGTAGAATCTTGTAAATATTGTAAGATTTATTCATAGCTATTTGATGCTTTAGGGTACTATTTTAAATTATATCTTTAAATTAAACAATCTTAAAATTGTTTTTCAATTTTCATTTTCTATTTGTTGTTGATTCATATAATGCAGTAGTTTTTTATATTAACCTTTTATTCAGTGACCTTTTTATATTCACTTATTGATTTTAATAATTTTTCTGTACACAGCCAAAACCCTTGCTCTGCTTTTAAGAAGTTTTTAGCTTAATTTTGTAGACCTTTTTTTCCCAGGAAGCATGAGATATAAGCAAATGTCATAACTGAGCTTGTGAGAAGACAATTGATTATCTAATATTTTCACCAAAAGCTCTGCTAAATTGCCTTTCTCTCACCAGCTTCCCTTTGCTCAGGTAATGCCTGGATTCTCAGAGTCCTGTTCAAACCCAGAATCAACAAATATTCCCCAGGGAAAATCGGCTTCAAAAGGTCAGCTGACCTCTCTGCTGTACATCCCTCTCTGGACTCTTAGCCCTTAGTAGTTCCACTTAATATTTCATCATCTCTCTGATCCTTTCAAACAGAAGTCTTGTATGACACCTGATTTCTCTAATTGGGCTGATCACCATTCTACATTTCAATGGATATTGCATGTTGAATTTTAACAAATTCCTTATATAAATGTATTGAAAAGAGTACATGTTTTTTATCACCTTTATAAACTAATTTTGATTAGTATTAATTTTTAATAAAATTTTTTATTACTTTATTTCTTCTACCTATTTGGTTTATTTGTTTACTTGTTTAACTCAAAAGTTTAGTTTGTCAATTTTTAGTCTTTCTTTGTTTCAAATATAAATATTCATATTTATAAATTGAACTGTAATTACCATTTTAGGCATACCTCAAGGTATAAAATGCAGTATTTTTATTATCTGCAATGTTAACTATTTTAATATACATATTTTAATATCTATTGTAAATTATTTTTAACTCAAGATATTTAGAGAACTGTTTATAATTTCCCAAATATATGCATATTTTAGGTATGATATTAATATTTAATTCTACTGTAATTAAATCATGGTTTAAAAACATGACCTAAAGAATACAAACGCTTTGAAGTTTATTGAAATTTGCTTTTGGTCTAAAACTGTATACATTGTTTAAGTATGTATACTTTAAATGTGGGTACTAACTTACATATATGTATATCCAGATCAACTTTGCAAATAATTACTTAAATCATCTATGTCCTACTTTTTGTTACTCCTGTAGGTTGAATGTTTTTTGTTTTTTAGATATTTTATTTTTGAAATTTGATTTATGAATTCTTCGTCATGGCTTTAACTGGGAATTATGTAAGTGTCAAGTCTGTCCTGAGCATCTGTCTGCCTTTCCACACAGGATTTGGGCTGGTTCTGTCAGACCGCAAAGGGGTACTATCAGTCTGGCCTCAGATTTTCAGTTAAATTTTCTATGTAAGATAGTATTTTCTTATCCTGGCTAGTTTGCTCAGTGGTTAGAGTGTCAGCCCTAAGGGTCACAGGTATGATTCCTGGTCAAGGGCACATACCTCTATTGTGGGTTTTATCCCCAGCCTGCCTGGATGTGTGTGGGAGGCAACCACTTGATGTGTCTCTCTGACACTGATGTATCAATGTTTCTCTCTCTATCTCTCCCTCTCCTTTCCTTCCACTCTCTCTAAAAATCAATGGAAAAAATATCCTTGAATGAGTATTAAAAAAAAAGGCTGCATTTTCTCTCTCTTTCTGTACCAAATTACCTTCGCTTTAACGAAATTTATTATAATTTATTATAATATTCATAAATTTTGAGATTTCTGTGGTTCAGGAATTCTGGAGAGTCTTAGCCTGGTGGTTCTGGCTCAGGATCTCTCATTAATGAAGATTGACACATGAATTTTGCCACCAAATGTACTATTACCCTGTGTTGTATCCTCTTCTTTATTCTTTTTTCTTTTTTCTCATTGGTTTTAGAAAGAGAAAGAGAGAGAGAGAGAGAGAGAGAGAGAGAGAGAGATCATGATCACATACCACTTTTAACAAATTAAATTTGCTTCAGATCAAATGTTCCTTCTTTAATTTTTTTCCTTGTGTGGCTTGCTATTGTTGGTATACCTAAACTACTTTTCAGATGCACAAACTGCTATTATTTAACTTTTTTGATTGTTTTCTTGTGTGTTATTTAACAAAAAATACAGGGGGAGGAGAGATAACAATTATATCTACTTGACATGGTTGTCGTGAATCTAAGATGACAACATGTGAAAGAACAAAGTTAGAACTTGTCCCTCCATAATTTTAAACCAACTCAGTATAAAGTGTTTGGAGAATGGTTTATTTAAATGCTCATGAATTTGACTCTACAATGAATCTTTTTTTTTATGCCATTGGGTTACTACTATGCCAATCATGCTTTTTACTTTAAAAAATATATATTTATTGATTTCAGAGAGGAAGGGAGAGGGAGATAGAAACATTATTGATGAGAGAGAATCATTGATAGGCTGCCTCCTGCATACCCCCCACTGGGGATCAAGCCCATAACCCAGGCATGTGCCCTTGACCAGAATTTAACCCAGGACCCTTCAGTCCGCAGGCCAACGCTCTATCCACTGAGCCAAACTGATACTTTTACAATAACATAGCTCTTTATAAAAGTTGTTTTATACTGGATCCACATATTTCAGAGAAGAAATAATCCTATCAGATAAAAGTGACAGTAAGTCACATCAATCAAAGCGATTTTAGTAAACACCTGTGGGAACATCTGCCAAAACACAACTTATGGATTTATGTTAGTCATGTTTATGTTTTGTGAGCTTGTTTCCCCTGGCCTTTGTTCATGAGATCAATCAAGGCCACATGTCTTTAGCTTGGTCAATAAGATTTTCTCTTTAGAGAAAATAAACTAAAAGAGAATTGACAAAGAGAATGTGAGTTGATACATGAAAAATCCTTAGAAAGATCTACAAATTCATGGAAAACTTATGAATGATGCCTCGGAATCTATTTTGTTTCCTATCACCCTGAGTTCTAGTTGCTCATGTTTACTTTCAGTGCATAAAATCCAATTCACAGAACTTTTATTTTCTATTAAATAAATTAATGAAAGATCTAGAATTTTGACTACAAATCTGAGCACACACCTGAATCTCTCTCAGCAAGATTATTAACCATTGGCTGTGTTTCATGAGTTTTCTAAACTCAAGAGAAAGTGTTTGAAATGTGATTTTTTGAATATATATCACTCTGTCAGATAATGAATTCCTACGAGATGTAAAGTTTAATATGGAAAAATGTCCCCAGAGTGACATCTCTGAGGATCAATATTTCTCTTAACTCTGTCCATCTTAGATTTAGCAGTTTGACTTGACTACGCAAAGAAGGAACCATTTGATTGATAGATTTATGACTCCATACACTTCCCCAAGCCATGTAATATACATCTCTTAAGCAACCATGAATCAAACTTTATACTTAAAGTTGGGTTGCTCTAGAGACTGAATGGAAGGGAGATACAGGGTCTCATTAGGATCATTCTCAAACAATAAGAACTTGAACTCTGAAACTCAGACCAACCTAGTTTCAGTTTCTTTTCCACTAACTAAAGCTGAAACTTTGGTTGAGATGCTTAAACTCTCATTACCACAATTTCTTCACCTTTCAATAAGAACAAGGCAAGGTACTTGGCCTAATTTTTTTCACTGTTGTATGTTCAGCACCTACAACAGTGTCATTTACATAATGTCCAATAATATTGAATGAATAAATGAAATAGCTTATATTGGATTTTGGTTTGAATGAAATAATATGTGTAAAATATCTTTTATTGGTAAAGTTATCTTCAAGAGAAAGAGAAAAAAAGCCCTGCAAATTGCTAAAACAAAGGAAAACCAAAAGAGAAACATTATAATTGGTTAACATTAAAACTGCTGCCTAGATATCAGCAAATCTTTCTATAGAATTATAGAGATTTTTGGAAACAGGGCTTTTAAAACAAAGATGCTTCTTCTAAATCTGTTTTCTCTGACTGTTATTGTCTTTGTTCTATCACACAAAATTATTCATGAAATAAGAGAGCTGGCTGCCTAATCCCATACTCATATCCTTAAAGCTGCATCATCAGAAAGGAAAAATGCTTTTCTCTCCCACTTCCAATTAAATAAGTCTGGAGAAGTGTTCTGATTGGAATGTAGAAGTGCATCCCTATTATCTTGGGGAAAACAAAAATTCTTTGCAGAAAACAAAACGATAGCCATTAAAAATCACAACAATGTTTTCCACATATCAAATGTTTAATACAGTTAGGGATGGGGGCATTCTGAATTGGCATTCACAAAATGTAAAATTCAGTCTCGGCTCTCATGTTAAAAAGGTGACTTCCAATAAATTAATTTGTCCCTCTGATCCTCAAATTAGGTCTAGTGTAAATGATAAGACTAGCTCACTGAGTTTTTAACTTGATAGAATAAGATAAAATTTGGTTATAGTGCCTGTCAGAGTCCCTGGTCCAGAGTAGCTAGTCACTAAATGCCAGCTCACTCCTCTGTCCTCTTTATAAAATTGTAGTTTTCAACTTCTTTCTGTCTCAGTGTCCCCATCCATTACTCAGCTGTCAAGTGTGATGACTAATTCCTTCCTGATAAAAGTGTTATTTGGAGGGGAAATTAAATAGTATACATTATAACACATGGAGATATTGCATTTAATATTTGGGCATATGGGGCTGTTATAATAGATGAAAAAACGTTCACCATTTCATTTTTAAAAAGCTAACAATAACTCAGCCACCGACTGGAAACAATAAACTAAAAGATACATTAAACTATGATATAATTTGAGACTATCTGGTTATCACTGAGATTAACAACAGATTCCAATATTATTATATAAATTATTGATGTTGTATACATAAGTGGTTATCATAATTAGAGCTATCTGGTGAAAGATAAAAATGACTAGAAATAAGTATATCTTAGAAAAAATCTATGATACTATTTCCCTTAGACTCAGGGAAATCTATCTCCTGAAACTAAATGTGTTAGCAAGCTTTCAGACCTAGGCAAAGCACTCATCTATTTCAAAGTTCTATTTACATAATATATGCTCAACATCTTTCTTTTTAAAATCTTGCATATGCATCTTTAAAGAACTATTACTTACTCTTCACACTAAAATAAAATCAATGTTGGCATAAAAGGAACCCAGTTGCCATGATGGTGAGGTTCTGGAGGTGAATTAATTAAACAGGGTTGGGATAGGTGAGAAAGCAACACTTGTTTTTGTCAGAAGGAAGCTCCAATTATACCCACAGAAACTAACGTTCCCAAGGTCTGTGTAATTCTTACAGTAAAGAGATCAAGACCATATATCATGATAAAGTATTTTTAAGTGTGACTGTCAGAGAAAAACTGGGATTTTGAGAATTTTCAGGAAGGTGAATGAGCTGTTGAAGGACTCATTTGATGAGCAATGAGACTTTTGAAAGTGATATGTGGTGATGAACTTTTATGGCCTGATTTGGTGACTCCTGGCAAAAAAACCAAGCTGTCTGCTTTATTTTGAATGATTTGTTTTTATGATGTGTTCTGCCAATCAGTCATCCATGCTCACTGACCCACTACTCCACCCCACATGCCATGTACAGCCCTGTACCCCCTTTTTGCCATTTGCGTTACGCTACCTGGAATGCATTGATTCTCTTTCTCTCTTTAAAAGCTGAGTTATCTTTCAAGACTGAGCAGGTTTCCACTTTCTGAGGGCACCAAAGGACAGAAAGTTCGTGTAAATAGGTCACAAATTCATTCTTTGCACTTATTTTGCATTTTTTGATAATTTTCTTAGTTCTTATGTGGTTCATGATACTTTGAATGGCGTTTATCCTACATAATAAAGAGCTAATATGCAAATTGACCAAACAGTGGAACGACCAGTCGCTATGATGCGCACTGACCACCAGGGGAAGATGCTCAATGCAGGAGCTGTTCCCTGGTGGTCAGTGTGCTTCCACAGGGGGAGAGCTGCTCAACTAGAAGCCAGGATCATGACTGGTGAGTGCAGCAGTGGTGGCAGAAGTCTCTCCTGCCTCCACAGCAGTGCTAAGGATGTCCAACTGCTGGCTTAGGCCCATCGAACATCCCCAGAGGGCTCCCGGACTGTGAGAGGGCTCAGGCTGGGCTGAGGATCCCTCCTGAGTGCATGAATTTTACACACCGGGCCTCTAGTTTTTATATAATTGTAGATTCACATGCAGTTAAAATAATATGGAGAGATCTTATGTACCATTTACCTAGTTTTCCCTAAGGTAACATTCTGAAAATCTAGCATACAATTAAGACCAAAATATTGATACAGTCAAGACTCAGAACGTGTCTATCATTACAAAAATCCCTCCTCTTGCCTTTGATAACCACACCCACTTTCCTCCCATCCCCACCCAGAACTTAATCCCCAGCAGCAACTAATCTGGTTTCATTTCTATAATTTTGTCATTCAGGAATGTTATCTGAATGTAACAATACAATATGTAAACTTTGGGATTTTTTTTTTCATTCAACATATGTTTTTTTGGCAATTTTCCAAGTTTTTGTTTCATATGAAGAGTTTTTATTTTTATTTTAATTACTGAGTAGTATTCCATGGTGTAGTCTAACAAAGTTTGTTTACTCATCTATTGAAGAATGCCTGGGTTGTTGCCAATTTGGGGTTAAGAATGAAGTATTTTTTTAAACATTTGTGCACAGGTTTTCATAAAAACACATCACTATTTATTTTATTTATCTAAGATGAATGCCCAGGAATTAATTGCTGAGTTGCTGGGTCATGTGTTAGTTGCATGTTTAGGCTTCTTCTTTTTTTTTTCAGCAAAAAAATTTAGCAGTTTTCTAAAGTGGTTGTATCATTTCTACATTCTTACCAGCAATGTATGCATGGCCCAGTTTCTCTACATCAGAATAACATTAGAGTTTTGTCAATTAAAAGGCAAAATTAACAATTCTGCCCAGCCCATGTGCCTCAGGGGTTGAGCATCGACTTTTGAACCAGCAGATCAAGGTTTCATTTCTGGTAAGGGCACATGCCTGGGTTGCAGGCTTGATCCCAAGTAGGGCGTGTACAGGAGGCAATGGACCAATGATTCTCTCTCACCATTGATGTTTCTAGCTTTTTCTCCCTCTTCCTTCCTCTCTGAAATCAACAAAAATTATTAATATTTTTAATGAGCAATTCTGATAGTGATATATCATTGTATTTATTTGGACTTTCATAATAGTTAATGGTGTTGAACATTTTTCACATACTGATTTCCTACCTGTATATCATTGGCTGAAATGTCTCTTCCTGTCTTTTGTCCATTTTCTGACTAATGTTTTAAATTGAATTTTGAAAGTCCTTTTAGTATTCTAGATAACAGTCCTTTGGCATCTAGAATATATGGTTTGAAAATATTTTCTTGCAATCTGTAGCTGTCTTTTCATCCTCTTAGCAGGAAAATTTACAGAGAAATTATTATTTTTTTAAATTTGTATAAAGTCCAACTTATTTTTGTGTATCATACTATTGGTGTCAAGTCTGAGAACTCTTTCCCTAAAACTAATTATCTCCTATTTTCCCCCAAAGTTTTATAGATTATGTTTTACATTTAATTCCATTTACATTTAAGGGGAGCTTTCTGTACCGCCAAGTAGGGAGAAGTATCCTGGCTTCCTATTTGGGTTTCTCTTACACCATACTGGCAGGTGTTTGGGGCACCTCCTAATAGGCTGCCCACTCAAAGTTGGCTGGCATGGGGGTTGGTCACTATTTTTAATGTGATATTTAACTGGATTAGAGAATGATTGTCCAAACATTTTCTCTCTTGCTAATCTTCCCTTTTCTTGGTCTTGGCTAGAGAGAGCATGCTTTTGTTGAGCTTTATTCTTTTATTGACTGTTGGCATTTCTGGGTTGCCAGATTCTTTGGCTGCAAGTGCAAGATATTTGAGGCAAACAGAAAATTCAATGCACTCTTGTTCCTTAGGTTGAAATGTTCCTAGCCAGTCTCCCTTCTTGTCACCACTTTTTATAGCCTTATTATGTCTGTTATATACATACTAGTGGCCCCATGCATGATATTCATGCCCGGGGGTGTGTGTCCCTCAGCCCGGCCTGCACCCTCTCTAATCTGGGACCCCTCAGGGGATGTCCGACTGCCGATTTAGGCCTGATCCAGCCTGCTCACCCCCAACTATCTCCCTGCCAGCCTGATTTCCCCCAACTGCTCCCCTGCCGGCCTGCTCCCCCTCAACTGCTCCCCCCACCAGCCTGCTTGCCCCCAACTGCCCTCCCCTCCTGGCCTGATCACCCCTAACTGTCTCTGCCTCTGCCCTGCCACCATGGCTTTGTCCGGAAGATCTCCCGGAAGGTCTCCTGGTCTAATTAGCATATTACTTTTTTATTAGTATAGATTAGAGGTCCAGTGCATGAGATTTGTGCACAAGTAGGGTCCCTAAGCCTGGATGGCGATCAGGGCCAATCAGGTTCCCTGCCTCCCACCTCCTCCTTCCCTTGCTCCCTTTGCACCCCACCACTGCTGCTGGTCTTCCTCCATGTTCCACACTGCCCCCTGGTGGTCAGTGCAAGTCATATCAAGCAATCAAACTCCCATTATGCCAGTGGAATTCCTGAGGGGACACTTTGCATATTAGGTTTTTATATATATAGATAATGTCCAGGGGCTTCAGTTGTCCTTGGTGGGAAGAATGTAAAATATATGTGTTGTCTGCTTCTCCAAGTTTTTCAATGTTGTTTTAAATTCTATATCTATCTAGTCCATCCCCCAGGTAGGTCTTAGATCTTTGAGAACTGATATAATATTTTGTGGCTTGGAAATTATATTATAGCACCTGAGGTCATGGTTGTGGTGGAGATGCTACTGATTTGACCCAGCCTTGCCATGTGGCGCCTGTCAGCAAAGGTGGTCCTCTGCAGCCACAGTTGCTACCAGACACTATTCTTTAAGCCAGGAGTACACATCTGACGCAATCTGGGCCATCTGAGGTCCAGTTCCTGAGATATTTAATTAAAAGGCAAAGATGTGTGGGGAGAGGATGAGTGCAAAGATGGCCATGGAAAGGTTGAGAAAGACAACAGGATTGTTTCCATCTCCTCATGTAATAAAATAAAAATTTAGAACTGAGGGATGTGGCAATATCCTCCAAGAGCACTGCCTGGATTGCATGTTGGGGTGAGATTCTTGATCTAAATTCTTCCTACAGCAGGCAGCATTTCTGCCTAATGTTTCATGTCCCTTGATCTATCGTATGGCCACAGTTAATTCGGTTTCTTCTATTTGTCATGAAATAATAATAATAATTGTCAATTCAATAGCTTATCCATATTGGGTATACATCTGTAAATATGTAGAACTACATTTTATCATCTCCCACTTCCACTTTCCTTTGTTTTCTTTTTCTTGTTCTCTCTTAGTCAGTGTTGGTAAGAGAAAAGTAGCAGCATTACAGGTAAAGAACTGGTAGCAGAATACTTTAGTTCCTTGTCCCCACAATGCCCACCCACAAGACTCCCCAAATGCATAATACTTATAAAATCTTGTTTACATCTGGGAGCGACTAGCAAATTACAATACATTAAAAGCATTTTTTGTTTGAAAGCAGTGAAAGATTGATGTTCATTCAGTTTGACAATACATATTTAAATGCCCCCTTATTATGAGTGCAGTAACATCGTAGATAATTAGAGCTATAAAATATTGATATAAAAATATAGAAAAAAAAGAAAGGCCTCTGACTCATAATTTTAAATAGCTGCACTAACTATGATTTAAGGACCTTCTAACATTTAGAGTTTGTCATTGTTTACTTCATTTGGAGAAAAAAATATTAAAGGTGTTTATTGAAAGTTGCAGGAAAGGGTGCCTTTTCCTGTAAGTATGGTGATTCATGAACTGGTGGTAGACTTCTTTTGACATAAGATTTGTTGGAATTATCAATAACAAATCCTGAAGGTCCTAGGTAAGGTCTAAGATCGCAAATGTAAGCCTAACAGGTTTCCTTGAATAGGAAAAATTCATCAGACAGCGGTAGTTTCTAAGCCTGCTTAGAAAATTCTCTTTTTTTATTGTTTAATGGAATCGTCTATCAACAACACAACCTCATTGCATCTCTAATATATTAGTTAGTGGGACTTGGTTTACTTCTGGAAATTGCTTATATTTTAGGGTATATTAAGACTGGAAGTATGTTTGAAAAGGGGCTAGAAAGATATCCTTATCTAGAAATAAAGATAAGGGGTACTTGTAATTTTAATTGCATGATAGCATGATGGATGTCCTTCTTTTAATCAACTTCACAAGACAAAGGATACATAGGTACAACTAATAAAATGACAGTAATTTATGGAGCAGCAGCTATATGCCCGGCTTGGTAAATTTAGTTCTCTATATTCATTGTCTCCCCTAATTCTCACAAACGTCAATGAAAAGAAGTACTGGCCATTTCACTTATGAAAGATTTAAGTGTTTTAAAGAGATTAATCCACTATCTACAGTCACATATACAGGAAGCAGCAAAATCAGGATCTGAACTCAGATCCAACTATAAAAGCTGTTGCGTTAACCAAATTGTTATATTGTCTCTGTGAGTGCCACAAAATTCTTATCTTCTCCCCCCAGGCTTAGACCATTTTCATTCTCAACAAAAAGAGTTTAAAAGGAGTTTGTTGATAATTCAAATTCTCTTTAATTCACACTATCCTTCTGGAATTTGCTAATTTATTTTTAGAAAGAAAACTATATAGAGAGAGCATCTGCAAATGATAAAAATGTGTCTGGTTTATCTCAGGCATTGATCAAGGATAAATAATTGAATTTCCCCATAACATTGAAGCAATCAAACAATTTAAATAACTGAATTTACATATCTCTCCTAAGTATAATTTTTATTAATACATTCTGAGCTTTAAACAATGCATTCTTTACAAACCTTGTATTTTGAATGGCTATGAAAGATGTTGTAATAGAGTTAGTTATGTTGATTTAAATTGTAACAACATAGATTTCATCACCTTGTTCCAGGGAAAGAATTTTAATAAAGCAGCAACACACACAATTCAACGGAACACATATTAAATTTGCAAACAATATAGGTTGATCCCAGAAAAAAGCAAGCCCCAGGCCCTGTCCCCCAAAAGAAAATATATGTATAGACTATTGGAATAGAAAACTATTATTACAAGCACTATAAATAAAAACTATCAGATTAAAGATCACATCTGATAAGAAGGATTGAGAGAGACCAAGCAGGAAGCTCCATAGAAAAAAGACCTGTAGGATGGTTGTGAATTTGGCCATAGTGAGAAGGTTCATAAGAGAAAAGAGGATGCTCTTAAAAGTGGGATAAACATGAGGAAAGATGTAGGTATAGGAAAGGCTATGGAATGAAACATTAGACACAAAAAGTGTAGAGCAGGTGAGCAAGGTGACTGGTGTAAAGTCATGTTGAATGTCAGACTAAAGAACATATTTACCAATGTTAGCTCCGATAAGGGTTTAATCTCCAAAATTTACAGGGAACTCATACAACTTAACAAAAGGAAGATAAACAACCTAATCAAAAAATGGGTGAAGGACCTAAATAGACACTTTTCAAAATAGGACATACAAAAGGCCAAGAGACATATGAAAATATGCTCAAAATCACTAATCATCTGAGAGATCAAAACAACCATGAGGTGTCATCTCACACCTGTTAGAATGGCTATCATCAACAAATCAACAAAGGACAAATGCTGGCAAGGATGTGGAGAAAAAGGAACCCTCATGCACTGCTGGTGGGAATGTAGACTGGTGCAGCCACTGTGGAGTTTCCTCAAAAAGTTAAAAATGGAATTTCCATTTGACCCAGTAATTCCATTTCTAGGAATATATCCCAAGAAAACAGAAACACCAGTCAGAAAGGATATATGCATCCTTATGTTCATAGCAGCACAATTTACAATAGCTAATTTGGAGACAGCTTAAGTGCCCATCAGTAGATGAGTGGATTAAAAAACGGTGGTACATCTACACAATGGAATACTATGCTGCTGTAAAAAAGAAGGAACTCTTACCATTTGCAACAGCATGGATGGACCTGGAGAGCATTACGCTAAGTGAAATAAGCTAGTTGAAGAAAGAAAACATCACATGATCTCACTCATTTGTGGAATATAATGAACAACATGAACTGATGAACAAAAATAGAGCCAGAGTCATAGAAGCATTGAACATATCATCCAACCTAAGAGGGAAGGCAGGGGAGGTCTGGGGTGGGGTAAGAGACCAACCAAAGGACTTGTATGCATGCATATAAGCGTACCTAATCGACATGTACAGTAGGTGGGTGAGGACATGTGTTGGGGTGTGAGAGCAGCTGGGGAGAGATCAATGGGAGAAAAAGAAGACTTACTAGTATGTAATACTTTAAAAGTGAATTTTTAAAAAGATTTAATTTATAAATTTATGGGGAGTCTAGAGGAGTTCTTTGGCATTATTTCTTTTTGTTTTGTTTGAAGATGGGGCAATCCAACATTGCAGGAGTAAATAATAACTTGTTCAAGATAGTTAAACAAAGCTGGGGTGATGAAGCATTTCCTAACTCATAAAGCAGATCTCCTGATGTTGAATTAGGGAGAATAGGAGAATCAGGATGAGCCAATGGCAATTATGTATGCAGCGGAAAATGAATATCTGCCTAAAGGTTTAACAGAAATGGAAAATAAATGATCTGTTCTGGAAATACTATGCAGTCAGAGCCTCAGGTTTTGGTAAAAGAGTATATGATAGGGACAGAAAAATCACATGCATTCATGAACACTCTCAAAGGACCATGAAAGAAAACTGATGTGCAAAGGTTTTATTTTTATTCTTAGAATTGCTCCTATAATTAGGGATTTATTGCAATAATATACATGGTAGTAAAGGAGCTTGGAATCCAAATAGAACTCCAGGAATTGTTATATTGCCAGGCTTCATAAAGACTGGTGAGCCATGATCCACGGCTGTGCTGGAGGTTAGGATGTCTTACGGTCCCTACTGTGTAAGGAGCTTATTGATATTTAATTAGGACTCTGTACTACCTGCACAGGCAGCGCGTATTGGTGCAGCTTTTGTTGCACTTCCCACTGCAAAGCAATGATCCTCACTCCAAATGTACATCGTGAATGATAAAGGAGGGAACATAAGGGGTCTATTATATACTCCTTCGTGCTTGCTGCCACTCCTTCACACAAGCCACCAACTTATGATATTTGTTGCAATCATTTTTTACTGAGAATAGTAAAGTCTCAAAAATAATGACTTAAAGCAGTTTATTTCCTTTACATTAGAGACGTTTGAGGGTAAAACAGCCTGGGATATGTGTCAAACGGTATCTCAATGTAACTTTTATTTCCAGGGTAACAACAAGGCTGAGACGCTTCCACTATTGTGTTCACATTCTGCACATCAGGAGAGACAAGGGAAGGGGAACCTTCGTAAGTAGAAGGAATTCTGTGCATGTCTTGTCCATTCATCACATTGGCCAAAACCTAGTCACAATGCTAAGCTAAAAGAAATGTAATCATTTAACTGGGTAGCCATGTTCCCAGTTAAAATCTGGAGTTTGTTTACTAAGGAGAGAGAAATGTCATGGATAGCGGGAGACAAATAGTTGTCTCTGGCCCAATATAATAATTGATTGATTGTTTTGGGTTTAATGCCTACCAGTGGTTCAAGCTGCTATAGCTGATATGAGTTAAACCAGCTAGAGACCTGCCCATGCTGCTCTCTCGCTAAAGGGTATGGCTAGGCAGGTTTTCTTAGATAAAGACCACAAGCAAAACAGACATCATGCTTGGCCTTGCCCAGGACATGGAATGTGAGTAAAGGGTATAGTAATCTTGGTAGTGACAGAGAATTGATGAGACCAATTTTGTCCTCATTAAGTTTTTACTGATGGCGGGGCATAAATGTCGATAACTCTGTTTCTGCAGTCCAAATAAACTTATTACAAACGAGGCTATAATAAATATTATAATGGTAACTTGGAGACTTTGCAATCATAGTCTCTTTCCCAGAGGGAACAGATGGCCGCTTATAGTGAGCAGCTCTTACAGAATTGCTCCTACTTTCCATTCTAGCCAAAGGCTTTTCCTGCACGCTCACCTCTGAAATCATGCTCAATGAGAGCTCTATATTTACTTGCAAATGGTCAGTGGTGTTTTTGTATGGAGGTTTCAGTCTTGTTACTTTCCAATGCATACTTTTATTATGCAAATCATGCGACAAGGGTCAGGACGATGGCTCATCTGTAACCCCAAATGAGCAAAAAAGAACAATAAATCTTCTAGAGGAGAATTCAGAGGCTATTTGTCCTTTTTTCTTACCAAGGAGCCTTGTCAGAGGGGCCAAATAATCAATGCAGCCTGGGGTGGGGAGACACCAGCCCCTCCCCTATGTTAACATTTGGGAACATGATCCCCATCAAGGGAGTTACATAGGAGGCTCATCCAAAAAGACACAGGAGTACTTGGAAGCAACTTCAGGGCATTTTCTCATGCCTTAGGCTCTGTCTTCTGGGAACTTGGACAATTGTCTGCCAATGGCAACATGAGTAAAAGAAAACATATGACTAGAAAGGAGTCCTCCAACTTTTCCCTTATCTGAGGTGCCTGGCCTTCTTCAGCTCACCATTTATAAAAACAACTGTCTTCTGTGTTCCCACTGGTTTATTAGATTTGCCTGTTTCCTTCTCTGTTTTCTGGCATGAGAATTAGATTTAAGGGAAGGATCCAGCAGCTAATGCTAGTTTGGCCTGAAAGAGAAGCCCCTAATTAAATATTATCTCTCCTTCATTTTTTTAACCTTCCTTGTTACCTCCTTTATGCTGCCTGCCAAGGGCCAAATGGAGTTGGTCTAGTCTGACTCTTTATTCATTATTACTCAGCCATGACTAACACAGAAAAACATTGTCATTGTGTGTTAAAATTTTCAATAGCCCATATGAAGACTCTATTTGGGTAGAGTTCATTCCATTACAATCAGCACTAAAGGACAGGCTTTATAGGTGGAGATTATAAGCCTATCCCTTCTGAAGCCATGGACAGACTTAGGAAGGATGTGTAGAGACAAGAAAGAAAAGATTGAAATTTATTATTCATCAGTTTTTAAGTGCATCCTATTTGCCAGGCTTTCTGTCATTCAAAAGATGTGTAAAGTCTACACTACATGTACATAATAGTAGTGGTAGCTACAAGAGCTCTGAACTAGCAATAAAAAGGCAGTGCTTTTAGGTTAAATTCTGCCATTGAATAGTTCTGTGACCTTGAGCAAATTGGCTGTCCACTCAGGGACCCACTTGTCTCATCCATAAAATAAGAACATTGAGCTGGATAAAACCTGTATGTCTCTTGTTCATCTAAAATTCAGTGATACTCGCTCCTTTATGTAACCTTTTTTTATTCATCTGCAAAATGAGAAGGTTTGCAGGGGTGGCTTACTTCAGTGATGGTAAAAATATGTTTTTCAAAAATATTGAGTGCTATATAAATGCAAAGCAGTTGCAGGCAGGTTTAGATATGTTTAATGCTTTGCTGTTAACTTTCATTAAACCAGAACCACATTTGCGCATCTGTTATATTTCTTGCTCTATATTTACATATATTATAGGGAAAAGAAGAACCTGGATTATAAATCTGTTTCCTAGAACAGGTCCAAAGCATTTGTTTATTTTTTTCCTAGCTACAAAGTATTTTAAAATGTAAATTAAAAACTACTGCTAAGTGTTTTTTTTTGTTTTGTTTTGTTTTTTACTCATTTCTTATCATCTTTCTTTTACTTTTTCTGCTGCCTTGCTGAAAAGTCTTGTGATAAAATGAGACAACCTTTTTGCTTTGTTGCGGGTGACTTCCTTACTGTTTAGAGGCTGAATTTATCTGTTGCTCCTGAAAAATTTTGCATCTTTCTGCCTTTACACCTACACCCTTGGTGTCAGTTAATTAGTGCTATTCGAGGTTCTGTGCTATTCGAGGTTCTGAGCCGATCTTCCAGGTGATGGTGAAATGTGCTGAAAATACATCTGAACTGCAGCAGCTGAAGGGGCTTTAGAAGTGTCCTTGCGCTTTATTCTAACAGTATCTGTTTTTACTGCATGTGTGTGATTACACAGTTTCTTAACATCCTGAGTCTCAAAGATCTTCCTAGAAAAATGAATAATGTACCACTTTTGTTTTCTTTGATGTTAAAACAGTAGTAAGTGCCTAGCAAACCATTTGGCACATTGTAGATTATCAGTAAAGTTGGTCTCCTTCTCTCATCATTCTCAATGTGCTTACTGTGTTTCACTTTTTGTTATTATCACTTATGAAGGAAACATCTAAATATGTCTTTTTTTCCCCCCTAAGTTTCCAGGAACATGGATATGTCTTGTTCATTGGTATGGTTTCAGTATCTGTGATCAAAATTATTATAGAAAGTATCAAGAAGTGAAAATGTATGCTGATCTACACATAAAACAGAAAAATAATGAGGAGCAAGCAAAGCACTGTCAGTTCTTTTTCTCTCAGTGTCCCATACTAACTGGCATTAGAATTATAGTAAATTTCCATTTTGTCTCTCTGATGAACAAAAACAGATCCAGAGACAGAGAAACATCAATCAGACCGTCAAACCTCAGAGAGAATGGAGGGGAGGGTGGGGGTAAGGGGGAGAGATCAACCAAATGACTTATATGCATGCATATAGGCCTAACCAATGGACACAGACAACAGGGGGGTGAGGGCATGAGTGGGGGGTGATGGGGAGGTAATGTGGGGATAAGGACACATATGTAATAACTTAATCAATAAAGAAATTTAAAAAAATGAATTATACTAGTAGACCAGTTTTAGAGCTGCTATGTGGAGAAGAATCAAACCAAATTAAAAGGGGGAGGGAAGTCAATGTTTTCCAGTTTTTCATTGGTTTTTCTCTATAACCCTACTGACATATAAAAGTATTGAATTATTGAACTTTAGAGCCAGTGGGATCCATGAAATCCTTAAGCCATTATCATTTTTAGTACTGTTAATGATTCACATATTGATTGAGCACTAATATCAAGTGAAATAAGTCTAATCATAGAAAGCTTGTATCTTTATCCTTCTAAAGTTTGCACTATTATTATGGATTTGGTTAAATATTCACCCAACATGCATTCATTGTGTATCTACAGATATGGTTGGGGCCAGGTGTATATTTGAAAAAAGAGATAATACACAATCCCTTTCTACAAAGAGCTCATCATCTGGCTAGGGGTCAAACAAATAAGCCAGAAATTATTACATATCATAATATAAACAATATTAAAGTATATATAAAATAATAGGGAGGCAAGAATTCAGGGTGTGGTGACCAGCAATGGCATAGTAATGGATTATGTAATATATGAGCCTAATCTTAAAATACATGTAAGATTTAATTCGATATGAACAGGCTAAAGGGTGATCAGTCTGAAAAACCTCAATGTTAAAAACAGAAATGTGAGCTTAAGCATGTATTTGGTAATCTAAAGTAGTTCTACAGTCATAAGAGAAAGGGCATCCTTGGAAGTGATCAGTTGTGAGGTGCAGGAAGTAGACAGGATTAACATCTTGAAGCATCTAATGTGTCAGGCTGCATTGCAACTTTATATTTCAGGCTCTGAGCACAGGTAAAGGGGTGATGTGATAAAGCAGTGTGCGGGATGGAATGGAGAAGAGAATGTATGCTTTTCTGCTAGGCTTCCAAAAGAACAAGAAGATGATTCAGAAACCAAAACCACAGACAAAATAGCATTTGGAATAAAATACACAAATATTAGAGATTACATGTTTAAAGTGGAACATAACACATGGTGGGTGGGAGGATACATTGCCAAGATCGACCTTTCAGAATGAAGACATATCATCCGAGCAGCTCGTTCTCTCGCTGGCTGACAGCCTGCAGTTGTCAGCCTCCTTGAAGATTGCCTCTAAGTCTAAAATGAGGTTTTTTTGCCCATGGTTGAGCTTCCTACCCTAGGTCTTCTGCATCCAAAGACAGATTGAAGTTGCAGCATAAAAGTCTTAAAACAATACTGAAAAAGTACTAAAAAGCTTTAAGGGTCAAACTAACTTCAGAATTCCCCATAGAGTCCCCTTGAACTACATCACAGCTCCAAGTCTCCCTCTGCTGAACACAGCCCACTCCCCTTTCCTTTCATAAATGTTAATTCTGAGCATTTTCTTTAATCAATGGTTTGCACACTGACTGCCATCCCAGAATCTCCCAGCCAGTACCACACCAGAGACATGAAATTTTATTTTCCGTATTTTATATGTTGTGAATTGTTCCTTCCACTAAGTCCAATTTAATTCCAGAACCAAATATTTCCAATTCTGATTTTAACTTTACTTAACTTCTATAGTAACTAGTCATGTCAACTATCCAGAAGCAAAATTTAAAATGTCGATGCTGCAATCACATTGCTGTATAATTAGAATGAAAAGGTGTGTCTTACATGACACAGGAACAGTTGCAATTTCATACTTAGATATGTTAGCTTCAGAATCATCACTATCATTTAAAAATTCAAGTATGAAGAGACAGGCTAGAAAGCAATTACAGAAACCTAGAGAGTATAAGAGTTCTGACAAGACCTGTGGCCTTCGGTAGAGGGACATAGTCAACCCTTGGAGGACAATATATAAGGTGAGACTCAAGGCATTAAAAATTCAGTACATTTTACTTATTTCTCAGATATCTTACTGATTCCTTCATTAATTGAATTCAATGAGAAACAAAGGGTCAAGGAAACATTTTGATAAAACATTAGCCTTCTGATGATCAGAGCATGATGAAGGATGAAGCATAGTTTTGAAAGAGAAATAGAAAATATCAAGCACAAGTCGCAAAAAGCTAAAATTATCACAAGGGATATACCTTTTAAAAAATATATTTTAATTGATTTCAGAGGGGAAGAAAGAGATAGAAACATCAACAACGAGAGAGAATCATTGATAGGCTGCCTCCTGCATGTGCCCTGGCCAAGAATCAAACCATGACCCCCTGTTTCAGAGGGCAATGCTCAATCACTAAGCCACATGGGCCAGGGACAGTGATATATCTTAATAGGAAAGAAGATTTGTAGTAATTATGAAGATGGTGAGCAGTTACCTATTGTTTATACTCCGTCCTTAATACAATGATCACTCAATAATGCTATAATGAAACATCAAAACATTTCATGAATAATTAATAGATGGATAATTCTATTGTCTTTTATCATATAGCTCCAGGCTCCATTTTTTATTTGTGGCTCTTCACTTAATATGTGGAATGGTTCTGTTTTATATCTTCTTGTTATGACATTCAGCTATCGATGGACACTGATATGCCTGTCTCTCTGACCCAGGACTGATTGTAATCTGTTCTTTATCTACATTTCCATTCACTTGTAATGTCTTGAATTTAATATTTTAAGTTGATTTTTAACCTGTCCACTTCTCTAAATCCCACCTGTCAACACCCTACCTCATAAACCATGAAGTTTTCCCTGGCCTGTTAATATAGGCTTCAAATATGATATCTGCAAACAGTTTAACTCTGTACCAATCTATTCTCCAAACTGCTATCCAGGTAATTTTCTAAAATACCAAAAACAGGTGTGGAGTTAAGAGTCAATAAATAGGAAGCTAGCACAAATCTTTGATAATGTGGAATTTCATCATATTCCTTAATTCTAAAGGAAGTAAGGAATTCTCTGGAGGAAACAAAATTCAGACAGAAGAAACAATTCCGATGAACTTGAAAGTGGATCATAGTTGGTAGGTCTGATGAAGAACAAGGAAGTCCATGTTGCCAGAGGGGACAGAGGAGGTGAGTTCAGAAAGAGAACAAGGAAACAGATCATGGACAGGGACAGACTTTTGCTTTGAGTGAGGTAAGTATTGACTAGAGGGTCTGATTGGTAGATTGATATGATCTTAATTCATTTTAAAAGAATCACTTCAGCTTCTGTGTTGATAAATGAGTGTGGGTGGTCATTAGGAGAACGAGAAAAGAAACTAATCTAGTGTGAGAAATAAAGATGGCTTGGGCTCAGGCAGTTGTAGTAGAGGAAATAAGGTTTTGAATTGAGGACGGCAGAAAAATCTAGCAAGTTCACTGATTAATTGTAGGGGGACTAGGTGGTAGAAGAGATAAAAGAGAAATGATGTCAAACCTGTTTTTCTTAATAATTTGTTGTGCTGGATTGATGGAGATGCCATGAAACTTGTATGAAGAAGCCAAGGAGATTTGCAGTTTTGGAGTGGGGAGAAATTAGAAGTTCAGTTTTAGATGTATTAGTTGTGTTATGTCTGTTAGCGACTCAAGTGAATATGTCCAGTAGACACTAGGATGTATCATGTTCAGAGGAGCAATCCAAGCTAGAGTTGTATTTTTAAAGTCATTGGCTTCTAGATATGGATACAGTATACAATCTATGAGATTGGTTAATATCACCTAGGGCCGTGGTCGGCAAACTGCGGCTCGTGAGCCACATGCGGCTCTTTGGCCCCTTGAGTGTGGCTCTTCCTAAGCCTTAGGAGTACCCTAATTAAGTTAATAACAATGCACCTACCTATATAGTTTAAGTTTAAAAAATTTGGCTCTCAAAAGAAATTTCAGTCGTTGTACTGTTGATATTTGGCTCTGTTGACTAATGAGTTTGCTGACCACTGACCTAGGGAGAAAGTGCAAATAAAGAAAAGGTTGTAGGGCAAGCTTGTAGATAGGCTAACATTTACCTGTTGGAGATAAAAGGACAAACTAACAAATAATTTGAAACAGGTTGGCCAATGTTGTCAGATGAGAACCAAAAAAGACTGGTATTACAGAAATCGGGTAAAATAGGTATTAAGGAAAAGTAATTATTTTGTTCAAATGTGGCTTACAGAGAAATAAAGTAAGGATAAAAACTGGCCTTTGGATTCAAAGACTTTTGCTATCCACATTGTCTCCTCTCTTTAGCTACAATTTGTACTTCTTCTATATTCAAGTCACAACCAAATGGATGAAATTTTCCTTGTAGTAATGCAAATGTATCCCAAACTCAAGTTTTAAATGGTTGTATGATTACTCAATTAGAGATTTCATTTTATTAAGTCCCCTGCTTTGTGACTATGGAGAGTTCATGGGCTGTAATATAAATGATGAGTTCCTATTTCATGATTGAATTGTTAGAGATGCTTTCCTTCATCTTTTTTGCTGTTTTGAAAATCATGATGTGTAGATAAGCCTTGGACTCCATGTGTTGAGGATAGATGCCCACTGTGCTGGGCTGCATATCTGGTGCTTCGGCCAGGCGGGGCACGCTGTCCTAGAACACATAGATAGGAAGGTACTGACATCAGGCCAGGCCTTGAAATATGGTCTCATGGCCCCTTCCCAGCACGCAGGCCTTCTTTCTCAGAAGGCCCGGAAGACTCATTCCAAATTTGAGAGACAAAGGACTGGAAAAAGTATAAATAAAGAGAGTTTCCTCCATATTGGGGGCCCAGAATTTGAAAGACATTTTTCTCTGGGCCTCCACAGAATTTAATAATAAAATGTAACTCCTGTAGTCAGCACTGCAGTTCAGCCTCTCGCTGGCCAGCTCAATAAATCCTCGCTTGCTATTTAAGACCTAATTGGAGTCGGTGGTCTTATTCTCGCGAATGTCACTCCACAACACCCACCAGCCCTAAGTTACTCTCTCTGTAAATTATGTGAGAGAAAAATAAACCCCTATTATGTAATACCACTGCATTTGGTGGTCATTTTATTACAGTAGCTTAGCATGTAGCTAATTTAAACCACAATCTCTGCATTTAGGAAGTTTAAATCCTAGAGAATAATGAATTACAGTGAGATTACTAAAGGAAGGCCAGAAATAATGACTGTATTGAAAAATATCACCAAGAACCTAAAATGAGACCAGGGTCTATCCAAATGTCCCCCTGGACAAATGGTGAGGATCCATTTGTTTTCTTAAATCTTTCTGTTATCCAAGGAATCTGATGAATGTTACTGGAGCCTGGTGTTCTCTCTTATCCTGGAGAGAAACAACTAATTTAGTGTCATTATACTTAGTTCATAGAAGAAATATTATATAAGTAAATGTCTATGACTTCTTAACTTATTTCCTTCTGTAAGTGTATTCCAATGTTAATGTTTTAATATATGTAACTGAGTGATTTAAGCTAAATGAGGTTTATACTCAGGCTTAAGATAATAGCTCATTGTCACTGCTTTCTCTAGAAATAAAAATTTGCTGAGGAATTTAGGGAGTAGTTTCTATTTGCTTCTAGCATGATCACAGCGTTTGATATAATTCCCTATGAGGAATTTGTGTTGTTTTTTTTTCCTTTTTTCCTTTAAAAGAGTTACAACATATCATAAAGAGTCCCGGTCTTACCTAAAATGAGAAGATCTATTTTTGTGAGAAACTAAGGGGTAACTTTAAGTTACTTTCAGGCAGAAGTCCCCATAAATTCATGAAGGACATTAAGTACAGCTCCAGGTGATGGGAAAGGCTCTCTTCTAAGCCATTACACTGCTCCAACCACCTGCTTGCATATTTGGATTCAAATCATGAGCCCCTCCTTTGACAAGGACTTCCAGAACTCACTTATGCTGGCTCATCATGCAGAAACGGATACTGGCTTTCACAGTACTGTCTCTGGTATCACTTGCAATTTGTGCAAACTTCTTGTATCATGAAAATATTGTGTTATTTATTTCAAGATGTTGCTTGACATTTGCAAATGTGAGATAACTTTAGGCTATGTATAATAACAATCCGACCTATAATGAATGATTCTTATATGTGAGATTATGTTTTAATTCCAGTAAGGCCGCCCTTACCATGGGAATAGATTTTTGGAAACTGCAACTTTAAGCAAAATGATATATAACAAAACAATATCACCATAGGCTATTGATATAAACAAGAGTGAAGTTCCTAAGGCATAATTCTAGTCACAAAAATATCCCTAAACTTCTAAATTAAGACCTAAAACACTTCTAATATTAAACATTGATATAAATGTGAGCTCTACATATATTTGAGAAAGATTAATAAAAACAAGGAAGATAATTCTTTTCAACCCATTTATTCCAGTTCAGGGTCATGGAGGCTAAATCCTGTCCAGGCAGCTCTGTGCTTAAGGCAGGCACCAGGCCTGGACAAGACACTCTTCCATCACAGTGGGTACTTACACCCACACCCATGCTCACTCAGCCTGGGACAATGTAAACATGACAATGCTCCTGATCTGCACATCTTTGGGATGTAAAAGGAAAATGGAATATCAGGAGAAAACCCAAGATGATATGGAAAGAAGGTGCAAACTCCACACAGAAAGTGACTCTGGCCAGGAAATCTATTTTCCCCCCTCATCAACAGTATAACAAAATGACATTGAGCAAAATGAGATTATTTAAAGACCTGCTGTAGTTGTACTCACTTAATCCTCATGTATCTATTAAGCATAGTTTATTATTATTCCCATTTTACAGATAAAGTAACTGAGGCAAAGAGAAGAGGGTAATTTACTCAAGGTCACACAGCTGAATTTCATGCTCTTAGAGGCAGGGTTTCAGAGGAGTTAGCATGAAATTCTGGGATTTTACCTCAACTTGATATTTATATTTACACTATGATATAATCTACAAATAAAAGTCTTTATTATCAATATAGTTTGTCTTTATTTATATACTTATAGCTTACACAGGTCTTAGTCCAGATTGCTCTTTGAAACTTCTAGAAAAGGTCAGGATTTCTGTTCCCGGACTATAAGAAAAGTCTGGGGAATTAATACAACAAGATGATTATATTTGCCAGTTAGGTGTTTTGACTGAGAATGCACTTTATGCTGTTTTTTCCCCAACAAATGAACAGTGAGATGATGTGTTTTGTTCATGTGGTATCTTTTATCTAAGAATTATAAAGGGCTCTCCAAACATTATCTCATTAATGATTTCATCAGCTCTTTATCAAACAATCTGTCTGTGAAGTAGGTAGCAAGTAATTGAAGCTCAGATGTACTACATGACCTATCCAAGGTCACAGACTCAACCCATCATAAACATCAAAGAAAAACTGTCTGGGTTCATTTATTTTCAGTTCTCTCGAGACATTATTGTATATCAGCCAAGATCCTGCCTCAATTATAATCATAAAGCAGGGTTTCACCCTTATTTTGATAGAGCCTAGGTTGGTATCTCTCTCTTTGGTACAGGGATAATGGGAAAAGAATGCTTTATATATGATAGTTGATAACAGTTTGGTCACTTTTAATAGATCATTTGATCTCTCAGATATCCTAGGGGGTAGATAGGGTAAGTATAATTATCCTCACCTTTTAAATGAAAGTACTGAAACTCAGAATAATGACTACAAGCTTTGTTAAGTGTTTACTATATGTAGAATATTTTAAAAGTTACATCTCTTTTCTAAAAAACAAACAAACCCCACACACTTCATGTGTAAGTACAAACGTATACCCATTCTACAAGTGAAGAAACTAGAAATAGTTTCTCAAATAAATGAAATAGTTTATTGCTATTACAACAATACTTTATTTTCCAATACTGCCTATTTATCCCCTATGCTGCAGAACCTGAGGTCTCAGGCAGTCATCAACAGAGGTAATGTTGGGGATACATATTATCACTCTCTCTCTCTCTCTCTCTCTCTCTCTCTCTCTCTCTCTCTCTCACACACACACACACACACACACACACACTTTAATATTATCATTATCAGTGTTTTAGATTTGAATCTCTGGAACAGACTAAGTATTGCATGCAGGTTTATTGGGAACAAATATCAGAAGATTTACCTGAAAGAAAGTAAAGAAGGTAGATTAGACAAGAGAAGAAGGAGACCTGCAATGATATGAAGCCTCAGCGGATCATTTGAACAGCTTTGTTATTGAGAGATGACGTTGCGAAATTGTACCAAATTAGGCAAGAAAGTTGAGCTTTTCTGTCTACACATGAACCTGTCATTGGCCAAAGGACAGTCCCTGGAATGAGAAGTAACGTTTGGCAAGGCAATTCTCTACAGCAATGTATAGCTGCCTCTGAAGGAAACAGTTGTGAGCCCTCTACAACAGATGTTTCCAGCAGAGAGGGTGGATATGTGGGCCTTGAAGAAGGGTTCTGAGCAAAACACCTTAGTGTCCACTGCCATCACCAATATTCACCAGTACCTGTGCCAGGTACTGTCCTAAGAACTTTATATAAGAACTTTATATACATAATCTCATTCAATCTTTACAACTTTAAGAGATGAGTGTTATTATTACTACCTTATTGTTGATAAATTAAGAATATTTGCCCAAGAGTACACATGTGCCAACGTTCCAATTTAACAACCAGTGTTTATTGCCTCCCTATATTCAAATACCTATTGCAAGATGAGGAGATTTTACAAGTGACTTAATTTCTCTGAAAATTCAAAGGTATAGTCTTATTTCAAAATTGGCCTTTGGGCAGATTTAATAAAATTAAGTGAAAAACAAATGTAGAGCTGTTTCAACTTTTATCAACTACAACATAAACATAAAGCATTTTCATATTATTACTGGCACATAGAATGCATTCAAGAAATTGTAGCTCATTTGCATATCCATCTATCTCAGAGTGAGTGGTTTTAATTTTGACAACTGAGGACACAGCACTTGCCCTCAGAATTATAGAAAATAAAGATCTCTAAATCAATTTAAATAAAACGATTACATTCTACCAAAAGAGTGACCTAGTTTGTACTTCTCGATGCCCAAAACTACCAAATCACTTCCCAGTCCTGAGATAGAATTCATGAGAATATCTAAGAGCAGAAACAGCCATCTCTCCTCCCCTTCTCTCCCCTCCCCCTGTCATACAGTACAACACTGAAATTATTGCCACCTGTCTGTGCAGGGAGCCTTAACTTGATTTAGTCACTGCCTATTTTGCATCAAGAGCTTTCATTATCACCTTGAGAAAAAAAAATGTTTATGTCATGATCAGAAGATTCTGAAATCCATTGCCAGAAAGGATGCAGCACTTCCCAAATAGAAATAGAAGCCCTAGCCCGTTTGGCTCAGTGGATAGAGCCTCAGCCTGTGGACTGAAAGGTCCCAGGTTTGATTCTGGTCAAGGGCACGTACCCGGGTTGTGGGCTCGATCCCCAGTGGGGGCCGTGCAGAAGGCAGATGATCAGTGATTATCTCTCATCATTGATATTTCTATCTATCCTTCCCTCCCCCTTCCTCTTTGAAATCAACAAAAATATATTATAAAAATCAACAACAAGTAGAAATAGAGGATGAGGAGATACCTGTAGACTAATTAGGCAACTTTAGTTTTCAGTTTTTATGTGGTACTCAGAACATGTTAAAACCAGGAAAGGAAGAAAATAGCAAGAAATTCCAAGTATCACAAATGTGAGATGCTATATTCTTCACATACCTAACCAATTGTCTAACATAGCTAGTACTCAATTAAAAATGATTGTAGAGAAATAATGGTAATTAGAATATTAAACTAATATCCTTTGTTCTATATAAAAATCCCAGATACTTTATCAGCATCCAGGGTGACCTTCCATGTGACCTACCTCTGTGTGCTTCATTTTTCTATCTACTACAATAGTATTACTTGTTTTTTCCCTACATACTTCGAGATTTTCAGAATGCTATAAAGACCAAGTTTTATTATCCAATTACATTTTTATGCAATTGTAACCAAAAACACGTGTGCAATCAGTTTCTTAAGAACAGGTACATTTTCTATTTGAATCTGATTGATTTTGCAGTGAGTGGCTGAAGTCAGCATAAATCCATGTGGTTGTTTACTGGGCAGCCTGATTTCCATAAATACTATGAAAGTGGAATATTGTGAATGTGAACTTAAGAAAAATTACCAAATGAAAAAGAAATACCTGAACTAAAGGCAGACTTAAATATTATGTGGATTTTACAGTTAGTTTAGCATCCAGATGCTGAAGTGCTAAAATACAATGAAGGGAAGTGTGCCTGAGATAATTCCAATGAAGCCATGCACGAAAATAATGGAAATCTCAATATTTCTTGCTACAAAACAAAAATCAAGAGAATATAACTGGAATTTAGGGAAACAGTATGGGAAATAAAATTTTGGAGCTGTTTAAAGTGAGTGTGGATAACATTTGCCATAAAGAGGGGTCAGAACCAGTTGCTAATAGTGGAGGGAAAACAAAAGGAAATTGGCAATAGACATCAATTTTGAATATCACAGATGCCAAAAAAATATCAAGTAAAATAGAAATTCAAATGTGGTCTAGAAAGGCTTAACAGACTGACATTACTTTTGAGATGGACTGATGTGTTATGGATTTGTATGCACCGTTGCTTTATACTTACAATAGCCCATCTTTAAACCAATATTGTGACTGAGAGTATAGAATATGCTGATTAGTCAGCCTTGAGGTGAATACCTACTTCTGAAAGTGAGACATTGTGTAAACCTCATTTAAATAACAACTGAGGGAAGACTGAGGTGTTTCTTCAGAGAAAAATCTAGCCCATTTGCTTCAGTGGATAGAGTATCAGCTTGCAGACTGAAGGGTCCGGGGTTCGATTCCAGTCAAGAGCATGTACCACGGTTGCAGGATCCTCCTTGGCCCTGGGAGGTCAGGGTGCATGCAGGAGGCAACCAATCCATGTGTTTCTCTCACATCAATATTTATCCGTCTTTCCCTCTCTCTTCTATTCTCTCTAAGAAAACAATGGAAAAATATTCCTGGGTGAGGATTAAAAAAAAAAAAGAAGAAAAGTCAATATTCATTTACAGAATCAAGATAATGGAGGTGGAGCAAGCCAGCAAAACAGCAAATGTCCACTAAGGCTGAATATGACCCCAAGCTTCTATGACAGCCTGGACTCAGGACTTATCATTGGCCAATGCCTGGTAATGTGGTCCTCAATATTTTATAGGTTAGTGATTGGTGATGGCATATTGAATGCCTGGAGAGCAATGGGACATGATGTGCATGCTTTTCAGGATTACTTAGCAAGATGTATAATGTACATTTGGTATCTAAGCTGGTTCCTGAGTTTTAGTTATTGTGGTTGGTCACATTGTGGGAGTGTGCCTATGTGACCAGTCCTCCACCAGAAGCTTCACCTTTGAGACTCAGTGGGTTTCAATAGGCAGAGATTTCTCACAGGTGTCCTGTCCTCTGATAGAGAGTGGGTCCAGTGAGATTTTGCTAAGGGAAGGAATCAGAAGCTTTCTCCTGACATCTCTTAACTTTTTCCAATGAAAATTTCCCCTGTTAACTTTCACTTTGTGTCCTTTGTTCCAATGAAAATCTTAGCCATGAATATTATCCACTGTTGAGTTCTGTAAGTCCTGATGAATCACTAAACTTGAAGGTAGCCATGGGAACACCAAAACAGTATTTAATCCTCCCAGTAATTCTATGTCATAGGTACAGTTATTTTCTAGAGAATCAGAAAAGCCTCAGAACAAGTGAGAGGCAATGTGATATTCAATTGAAATAGCTTATCTGTAGAACTAGAGTTTTATGTCATTGGATCAACCCTGACAGCCTTTTTTTCCCCTAGTTAAGTTCTTGTCCCTCATGATTTATATAGATGTTAATTCTTTGAGGTTCCTTGATTCCAAAAGTTTAGTTAGAACCCTTAAATAGTAACTTTCGATTGCTCTTTCAGAAAGCATATACAATTACTTTTAAATTTAATGTTTATTGAAATTGCAACTCCACTGATATCTTCATATGATCAGTGATTGACTAGTAAAATAGATTAGGATGCCCTAAAAAATATTGATTAAATGGATGAAGGGTAGATGATTTCCTAGCCAGTGTTTTATTAGAAAAAAAAGTAACTCATAATAAATCATATTTTATAATTAAAATTTATGTAAAATGAAATATACAGATCTTAAGTGTAAGTTTTTATGGTTATGTCTCAATAAAGCTGATAAAATGCTTACATTAGGTTTAAAAAATTTGATGAGATATAACACATTTTAGCACATTTAAACCAATACCCTAATTAGGATATAAACATTTTAATTGACCAATAAAATCTCCTTTACTCAACTTCATTTACTAAACATCCCCTATTTGGCAACTATTGTTCTGTTTTTATTACCATAGATTAATTTTCCTTAAATTGAATTTCATATACAATTAATTCACTAGTATTACACTTCTTTATGTCTGGCTTCTTTGGTTTTAATAGTGATTCTTTTTTTTTCTTTAACTATATGAATAGACCTCAAATTTGCACCCATTTTTCTCAAATTGATAGATACTCAAATTGTTTACAAATATTGGCTAGTATGATATAAGTATTGTCATACAAGTTCTTTTTGTGGATATATGCTATCATATTTGTTGAGGTAATAACTAGAATTGAAAATGCTGAGCCATAGTGTGTGTGTGTGTGTATGTGTATATTTATAAGAAGCAGCCCAACTAAAATGGTTGTGTGGCTTTGTAATCTGAACAGTATATACAAAGAGTTCAAGTTTAACCATGTTCTTTCCAATATTTCATATTACAAGACTTTTGTTTTATCCATTCTAGCAGTGGGTTTCTCATTTCTAGTAGTGATTTCTCATATCAGACTTATTTTACATCCCTCTGATTATTAAGGATGTTGAGCACCTTTTTATGTGCTTAAATTGATATTCTAATGTTCTCTTATGTGAAGTGCCTATTCAATAGGATTTTATGCCAAAATTTGTATTGTATTGTTTGCCTTTTGATTGCTGATTTTAAGTGTCAATTACATATTCCTAACACAATTTATTATCAAAATAATGTTGCTGGTTTGTTTTTTTTCTCCCAGTCTCTGACTTGCCTATTTATTTTCCTAGTGACTTATTCCAAAATTAGGAGTATTTGTTATTTCGAAGTACAGTCTATCAATGTATTTTCTCTTATGTTTTACACTTGTGTGCCCTGTAGGAATTTTGCCTAAGTCACAGAATGATTCTCTTATGTTTTCTTCTTTAAGTTTAATGTTGTGTGAAGACATCCTTGTATATTCTCAATCTTACAAAAAAAGCATTCTCTTTTTGCCATTGAATATAATGAAGTCTTTTATAAATACCTTTGATCAGGTTGAGGATTTCCCTTTTATTATGTTTGATGAAATTTTTATTTATGAATGAGAGTTGAATTTTTTATTTTATATTTTTCTTCATTGAAATAATTATATGCTTTTTTTTTTACCTATGTTCATTTATCAGTTGGTAAAAAAAAAAAATTAAAGTTTGAATGTAAAACTAGCATCATATTTCTATAAAAATCCCCACTTGATGATGATGTTTTATCCTTTTTATATACTTCTGAATTAGATTTTCAAAAGAATTTTACATTACATGTTCATAAGAGAAACTGCTATAATTTTATTTACATCTCATAATTGTGTCTGGCTTTGTTCCCAGGGAAATGTTAAGCATACAATGATCATAAAACAATGAGAGCAGAACTGTATTCCTCAAACTTATGAAAATAAGACTAATATTCATCTTTCAACATGTGATAGAATTAATCAATGAAACCACCTGAAATGTTCCTTTTGGATAAACTTTAAATTATTGATTAAATTATTTTACTAGAGCTATTAACATTTTCTAATTCTTTTGGGGTCACTTTTTGGTAAGTCATATTGTTTTTCATAAAGGTAATTTATAAAATACATTAAAGTAATATACTTTTATCATCCATTTAATATTGGTAATATTTTACCTGTAATACTGACCACTTTTATTCATAATGTTGTTGTATATATTATAATTATTTTCTATGTCATTGATTTCTGCTCCTGTTCTCATTATTTATGTCCATATAATTAAAGTTTAATTTGATTTTCTTTTCCTGCTTTTTATGGTAAAAATTAGATCACTTTTAAAATATTTCATTTTTCTAAGATAGACATTTATCTTTTACACATTTCTTTAGTATTATCACACAGCTATTGATATATTTTTAATTTCATCTGATTTAAAATGTTCTATAATTTCTGTGCAACTTATTCTTTTTTTAAATTTTGTTTTATTGCTTAAAGTATTACAAAGAGTATTACATATGTCTCCTTTTTTCCCCCCTTGACATTCCCCCAGCCTCCACTACCCCCCGCCCAGTGTCTTGTGTCCATTGTTTATGCTTATATGCATGCATACAAGTCCTTCGGTTGATCTCTTACCCCCTCCCCCCCAACCCTCCCCGGCCTTCCCGCTGTAGTTTGACAGCACATTTTAGCATTGATTCTTTAATTCTACTTGGAAGTTTCAATTTTTTGAAATGTATATTGTCTGTTCTGTGTAATACTTAGAAAGTGCATTTTTTTGTGTTTTAGGTGAGGTAGTCTATAAATGTTGATTAGGCAAGATTGGTTAATAATATTCTTCAAAGATTTTATATCCCAGATGATATATTGTACATGTGTTTATTAATTAAGAACATGTTGAAATCTCCATCTATTACTGGATTTGTTTTTCACTCCCTTGAGTCTTTTTTCTTCTTCATTTTGTTTTTTAGTACACACACAGTTAAAATCATTTTATCTTTCTGATGATGCGAGATTTTTGTGATTATAAAATATACCTCTTTATCTTTAGTAAGATTCTATGTCATAAAATAATTTTTCTATTATGAATGTAACCACTCAGTCTTTCTATGCAAAGTTTTGTCTTTAAACTTGAAGCACAATTTCTGAAGACAGCTTTTGGTTATATATTTATCCAGTCGGCAATCTCTTATTTTTAACTGATGACCCTTGTTGATATTCACCTAATTTAATTAATTATATGATTTGGTTTATGTCTACTATTTTACTAATTGCTTTCTGTTTCTCCCATTTGAGCTACTGTTCCTCTATTCTTTATTTCTTGCCTTCTTTTGGATTGATCTTTCTTTTCTTGCTTTTTTCTGTACTTTGGTATATTTTCTTTATGTATTTGGACTTGTTTTGTGGCCAAACTAATTATTCTATTATACATTCATACTTTTCATATTGTACTTAATGTATAGAATTAGACCTACCCTTCTAATAGTAATTATTTACTAATTCTTGCCATTGTACTATTATTGTCATATATTAGTTCTTCACATTTAAGCCATATCAGGTTACTGGTTTTTATTTTTTTCTTTAAGAAATAATGGGGGAAAGAGATAGACTTTTATATTTATCTAAATATGTACTATTTCAGGAACTCCTCATTCTACTCTGTAACTTTGAATTTTCATATTTATCATTTCTCTTTAGTCTGCACAATGTTTTTTATAATCTTCACTAGAGCAGCTTTTCTAGTAAGAATTCTTTCAGATTTTATTCATATGAAGATATTTTTATTTTGTCCTCATTTTTTAAAGATATTTTTGCTGAATACAAAATTCTGGAATAACAGTTATGCAGCATTTTAAAGATATTGTTTCGTTGTCTTTTTCACTCTGTTTCTGTTGAGAATCTGCTATAATTATTGAGTTTTCTTTGTATATGATATTCCTATTTAAAATTTTCTCTTTTATTTTTCATATCAACTATTTGTCTAAGTGGTTGCTTCTCTTTGTACTTACACTGCTTAAATTTGATCGAACTTCTCAAAAATGTAACTCATTTTTTAAACATAGCTGGCACTTTCATCCTTGAAAAATATAATTTATGCACCTTATTCATTTTCTCTCTGGATCTCTAAATATATGTTTACTAGACTATGATATGCCAACATAATTTACTAAATTCTTATTTATATATTTCTTCAATTATTTTCTTTATTCAGATAATTTTTTTTTCTGTGACTTCAAGTTTACTAACTCTTTGTTCTTCAATATTCAGACTTGTGCATTTTTATTTGATAAATAGTATTGTCAGAATTTTTCTTTGCTCCATTTTATAGTTTAAATTTCTTTTTTTTTGAAAGTTGATATATTTTTATATAACAGGTATGGACATTTACATAATACATGAGCTGATATACATGGAGTTTAAATTTCTAAGTAATCTTTATCTACTAATTTCAAAATCTGTGTTGCTTTGGTTTCTGTTTCTGCTGATTGCTGCTATTGATTATGAATACATTCCCATGCTTGTTCATGAGTCTCATAATTTGACTGTATGCTTGACATCGTGCTGGATACACTTGAAAATTCTAGGTTATATCATCTTTCTTTAACTGTAGACAGCTAAATTACTGGTAGTTATTTTCAATACTGTAAGGCTTTTAAAAATGTTTTTTTGTGAGTCTATATCAGTTTTGCCCTTTTTCCTAAGATACATCTCTGTAACTAAGGCACAGTTCTTACTCCCAAAGCCTGGTGTAAAAAATTCAACCAAATAAAGTTGAAAATATTATTTGCTTTATTAAAGGATTCGTGAATCAGGGAGTATCTGATTCAGCATATAGAGGGAGCTCTGAGGAGTTGTACAAAATAGAAGGCTTTTATGGGCAGAAGGAGGGTGAGACAAAGAAGGTTAAAAAAATAGATTATTTCAGACAAGGTCATCTTCCCTTAGGGGAGAGTCTTACCAGGCTGATTACCTCACTAGTACTCACCAGGAAATTCCAAATTGACTAGTTAAAGGTCACATTCCTGGGAAAGACTGAAAATGCAATTAAGTCTTGGTTGGCTGACATGAGGCTTAGCACAAGTGACTCCATTTTGGGCCTGTTGCTTCTTTTTAACAATGGCCTTTCTGGAGTCTCAGCTAAATGCTGGATGTGTTTGTAAAGTGCTGCCGGGGTTTTGCACTCTGCCTGGGTAAAAGTCCAATACTTACAGCAGATGAAGAGTTACTACTGGTATCACTAGTCCAGCCTCACTGCAACTGCAGGTTAGCAGCCCTGCGGCTTTCAGTCTGGTCTGTGGTTAGCATCCCCGCCCTTGGCCAGCACCCATGGTGAAACCCCACTCATTGTTTTCAAAGTCTTATGAAAAGCTTTTCCACAAATCCTAGGCACCTCAGTGATCAAAACTTTGATTTTGCCCCCTCAGCTCAGCAGGACTATTGTTTTCCCTGTATTCCATTTTCCTGAACCACGGGAGTTAAAATGCTCCTCTTGAGAAAGCTGGCGTGAGTAGATCCTTTTATGATCTACTCTTCGTGTTTCTCGCTGCTTTGAAATAGTCATATCGTCTTTTTTTTCCTTCCAAATTTTATATTTGTGTGTAGTAGGAGGACAAGTCTGGTACCAATTATTCCTTTATGCTGGAAAGCAGCGTTCTCATCACTAATTGCATTCTATTCTGAGTTGAATATAATGTGGGATGAGAGGATCTTTGAAAACCATATGTCAATGTTACATACAGTGAACAAGAAAATCTATACCTTAGAAATCTTGGTTTAGCAGTGGTTTTATAATAAGACATAGTAATAAAAGAGGAGAATTTATCCTTGTGAAGATATTCACTAAGATATACAAATGTGTGACAAAAGGAAACATACGTAATCCCAGAAAACGAGATGCCATTGAGCAAAGAAGGTAAGTGGAATTTAACTGATTCAGGGAATGGATTGGTTGGTCAGACCAGAATCCTTTGTAAATATACTGCAAAATATAAAAGTACTAAAAACAAAAAAGAAGCTTAAGAAATTACAGACTAATGCAACGATTTTCAACCAGTGTGCTGTAAGGGGCACACTGGTATGCCACAAAAATTTTTAAAATATGCAATGCCTGACGTATAGTCAGGAGCATTTACCTCTTTTTTCCCCTCAGATTGTCAAATTAAAAAAAAATGACAACAGCCAACACAGTAGCTGTGTCATGTGAATGATCACAATTAATCCTATTTTTATCATATCAGAAAAAAATATATGTTTTGGTATGCTGAAGAATTTTTGTAATCAGTTTATGTGTGCCATGAGATGAACAAGATTAAAAATCGCTGGATTGAAGCATAGCTGTGCTTATTACAAAAGACTTCTTCACTTTAGTAAAGAATACATTGAAGTCGTAGTACTCAAAATTATAAACCTACTTTTGCCCCACCCTCTATTAGCCTTATATTTTTCTTCTCTTTCATAGGGTGTATTTGGCAAGGAAAAAATATATAATTGGCCTTCTTAGAGAAAATTTTCTTGAAGATAGTTTTTATTAGCAATAATAAAGCAGAGAGTATGAAAAGAGTAAACGCATTTTCAATGAACCATGTGAAACATCTTTTTTTTTAAGGTCTTTAACCACCAGGTTTATATATACATGAATAAAATTAGTGACTGGCATAGAAATTGTAAGTAAAAATGTATTACTTATTATATCCTCACCTTCCTTAGTCCCAAGGAACTTGACACATGCCCCTCTATTATCTTAATATTATAAATATTATGTAATTACAAAATAATATTGTAAGTATAATATCAAGTCAGTTTATCATATGTCAGATGACTCAGAAAAGGGAGATCTTACCAAGTTTGTGGTGGCAGATTGGTTAAGGAAAGTATTCTAGAAATAGGTGATGGCCTTTTTAAGTTTTAAATGATGCGAGTAAGGTACAGGTGAGGTGAGTGAGAGAACACTTTAGGAAGAAGAAATAACATAGAAATTGTAAGGCCACATCAAGGAAAACTCTGTTACTCTGGAGTGCAACATGGAGAGGAAAGAATAGAGAAGAGACACATACTGAAACTATTATTGAGAATTGTTTCCTAGGAATAAATATAACACATTTCCTAGGCAATAGATGCATTTGTAGCTTAGATGGATCATACTGGGGGAGGTGGATTTGAGGAAAATACTCCAGAGAATGAAAAACACATTTTAGAATCAAAAGATGATGAACCTTAAATAGTGCCCTGGTGAAGGGTTTAATATAGGGGTGGGGTGATTGGTGTACAGAAATACTTAGAAGTAAAATTTGTAGGGCTTGTTAACAAATTGTATGAGAAGTAAGAGGTAAAAGTAATGGAAGACTCCCAAGTTTGTAGCTTGGGTGACTGAATTGATGGTGATATGAGGAAATAAACAGAAAAATGATCAAATGGGAATGACAAAAGCTCAGTGAGAGTGAGTCTGACTTGAAGGTACCCAAAGGAAACCTAGGTGTGCTCAGTAAAGAAGTATAGGGTGATAGATTTTTACACTTATAACCATATTGGAGATAGTAAAAATCATAAAAATGATAAGTTCACAAAAGGAAAAAAACACAGAATTTTAAAAGGGGAGTATCAATGGTGAGATTCTAGAAAATATTAGAGTTTATAATATAAAAGGACATTCAGAAATGATGAAAACATATTACTATGAGAGAGTAGAAATAGCAGGACAATTAAATGTGAAAAGCATAAATTTGCAATAACTAATGCCTAGACAACTAAATATCTATATGCAAAGAATTAAGTTGGACCCCTGTTTCATACCATATACAAAAACTGACCCAAAAGGATCATAACTAAAATTATAAAATTCTTAAAATAAAATGCAGACATACATTTACACGACTTAGTTGAAACAACACCTTTTTATTTTTTTAAATATATTTTATTGATTTTTTACAGAGAGGAAGGGAGAGAGAGATTTAGAAACATCGATGAGAGCCTCCTGCACACCCACTACTGGGGATATGCCCACAACCAAGGTACATGCCCTTGACTGGAATCAAACCTGGGACCCTTCAGTCTGCAGGCCGACGCTCTATCCACTAAGCCAAACTGGTTAGGGTGAAACCACACCTTTTTAGATACCAAGAACATAAGTGACAAAAGGAAAAACAGATAAATTGGACTTCATGAAAATTAAAAATGTTTTCCTGAAAGAGCACCATCAAGACAATGAAAAGTTAACCCAAGGATTGGGAGAAAGCATTTTTAAATTTTATATGTAATAAATTATATCCAGAATATATAAAGAACTCATAATTCGAAATATATCAGAAATGACAAATAAAATAGGTGAATACTTTGAATTAACATGTCTCCAAAAATAGTAGATGAATGGTGAATAAGCAGGTGAAAAATGCTCAATATGACTAATCATCAGGTAAATACAAATAAAAATCACAATGAGATACTGCTTCACATCCACTGGGATACCCATAATAATAAAAAATAATATCATCAAATGTTGGCAAAGATATAGAGAAATTGACACCTTCATGTACTGTTGGTACAAATTTATAATGATGCAACTATTGTGAAAATAGTTTGGCACTTTCTCAAAAAAATTAACCACAGTGTTATCATATGATCCAGCAATTCCTCTCCTAAGTATATACCTAAAAAATTGGACACAAAGGTCCACACAGAACTTTTACATAAATGTTCAAAGTAGCATATGCCTAATATCCAAAATATTTAAATGTCAATGAATGATATTCATTGTCTAATGTCAATGAATGAAGGAATAAGCCACAGTTGGAATATCCCTACAACGGGACATTACCTATATGTATAAAAGCCCAGTGACCATTACTGTGGAATGACCAGTTGCTATGACATGCACTGACCACCAGGGGGCAGACACTCAATGCAGAAGCTGACCCCTGTTGGTCAGTGACTCCCACAGGGGAAGCGCCAGTCAGCCAGAAGTCAGGCTCATGGATGGCAAGTAGAGCGGCGGTGGCGTGAGCCTCTCCTGGCTCTGCACCAGCTCTAAGGAGCAGCAAGCCAAGCGGTAAGGAGGGAGCAGGCAGGCGGTTAGGAGTGAGGGGTCCCGGGTTGCAAGAGGGATATCCAACTGCCGGTTTAGGCCCGATTGCGAGAGGGCATATGCCGAGCTGAGGGGACACTCCCCCACTCCCTTGGGCATGAATTTCATGCATCGGGCCTCTAGTTCAGTAATAAAAGGGAATGAAGTATGGACACATGCCACAACTTGAATAATTGAAACAGGTTTATGAATGTAACCAGTCACTTAAGACTAGATATAGTATGACCCAGTTTATATAATAGGTAAAAAATCAGGTACATCCCTAGAGACAGTAATTAGATTAGTGGTGGCCAAGGAGAAAGGAGTAAGAAGAGAGTGAGTGGTGAGTGACTGCTAGTGGGTATGGAGTGAGGAAAATGCTCTGGAATCAAATAATAGTGACAATTTTATAACCTTGAAATAATATTTTAAAAACAATATATTCAGTTTATAATGGTGAAGTTTTTGGTTGCTAAATTAAATCTTAATAAAGCTTTAAAAAATCATCTGTGGCCTGTCCTTGCCAGTGTGGCTCAGTGCTTGAGCATCAACCAATGAACAAGGAGGTCAAGGTTCAATTTCTGGTTAGGGCACATACCAGGGTTATGGCTCAATCTCCAGTAGTGGGAGTGCAGAAGGCAGCTCATCAATGCTTCTCTCTCATCATTGATGTTTCTGTCTTTCTCTCCCTCTCTTTTCCTCTCTGAAATCAATAAAAATATATGCTAAAGATCATCTGTGACTCCCAATCCCTGCATTTAATGGAGACTAGTCTTTCAGTGTAATGGTGTGGGCTTTCTTAATGTCTTTTAACCAGACTTGAGTGTAGTTACTGCTTTTGCTGAGCAGTGTTCAGATGTCAAGTGTTTCCTGTTTGCATTGCAGCATCTTTAAAATGTATGTACCAAACACCTGAAGCCATGAAATTAATTCTGGATTTGAGTTTTCCTTTGACAGTGTGGACAGAAGGCCATGAGTAATGGAGACTTGCATGTCCACAAGAAGAGAAGACTTCTGCTGAGAGGCAGATCTATACTTAAATTCGGAATATAATGCTTTAGTCTTGTTAATCTGCAGGAGTTTCTGAAACTTCACTTAGGTTCACCTTCCAAGGTGTGCTTCCCTGATACTCTCATGCCCTTCTTAGATGTCGCCTTTTTCTTTTTAAATTTCTTTTTTAATATATTTTATTGATTTTTTACAGAGAGGAAGGGAGAGGGATAAAGAGTTAGAAACATCGATCAGCTGCCTCCTGCACACCCCCAACTGGGGATGTGGCCGCAACCAAGGTACATGCCCTTGACCGGAATCAAACCAGGGACCTTTCAGTCCACAGGCTGACGCTGTATCTACTGAGCCAAACTGGTTAGGGCAGATGTCTCCTTTTTCTGCTTGCAGAAATGCATAAAGGCCAACAAACTTTGTGGCTCTTTGTTGGTATCCAATGCAGAGGCACAACATAATCACGAGACAGGCTAAACAAAGTTCAACCTGATACTTCCCTTTCTTGATCTGTTGTTTTATGTTAAACATATAACAAAAAATAACACAATTTAGGTTGGGGAAAGTCTTTTATTACATAGATGTATTTAACAAACTCTTTTCCCGAAGAAAACCAATGTTTTGAAATGATGCAGAGCCAATTTGCATGCCATCTCCACTATTCGAGTTACTGAGTGAGACTGAGGGATTACTTAACCATTCTGAATCTGTCACCTCAATCGCAAAAGAGGAGAGCAATAGGAATGACTACCACACTGGGTCCCTATGATTAGGGCAGAAATAATGAAGTTCATCCGGTTATGTAAACAAAAATGTGTTCTACAAATAAGAGTGTTATTTCCTAGTATGCACACTTTTTTTTTTAACCAAGTACTGTCATATGTCTTTGTTGAGTATGCAATTCAATTGTCACCTTCCAAACTGCGCAGGAAATCTGTTATTAGATAATTCTGCCAGGAACAAACTAAAACACATATTTTCCTTTGAAGTCAGAGTTCTGTTTTAGCAAAGTATAGTACAGTTTTTCTGTTTAAATGACATGCAATTCACAAGTGAGTTGATTTGTACATGCCTACTTATATCTGTTGTGAATCTTACTATTGCCCAAGGGTCTGGTATTCAGTTTGCAAAAGTTATTACTCATCTATTTTAGTGGCCTGGGGTTTTAAAGCAATATCTGTTCTGTGTGAATGTTTTAAACTTCAATCTCCCTAAAAAGAGAAACAAAAACAAATCAGTAAATTAGATGTTTAATTCTTTAAACTTGTATCCTTAAAATAAAGCTTTACACCAAATGTACTTTTCCTACAAGTAATGTCTTTAAAAATTCGGTTAAACGAGATGCTCAATCCAAATTTTACTGTAATTGGCTTGTCCCTGAACTATGGGATATGAGCTAAACCCTCTGGATAGGAATTCTGGAAGACCACTTGACCTTTGCCCCATTGCCTTCGGTGCATTTCAGCCCTATTGAACAGCAACTCTGTGTTAATCACTGGGTTAGTGGTGCTGGGTATGATGTTTCAGGCAATAGTAGAGTTTGCTGAAGATTTAACCGAACTGCCCTAGCTGGTTTGGCTCAGTGGATATAGCGTCAGCCTGCAGACTGAAGGGTTCCGGGTTCGATTCCAGTCAAGGGCACATGCCCAGGTTGCAGGCTTGATCCACAGTAGTGGGTGTGCAGGAGGCAGCCAATCAATGATTCTCTCTCATCATTGATGTTTCTATCTCTCTCCCTCTCCTTTCCTCTCTGAAATCAGTAAAAATATATTTTTTTAAAAATCCAGCTCAGATCTTGTTTTTTAGTTTCCTCATATCTATAGTAGGGGATATATTAGTGGCTCTTTTGATGATCAACTGAAATAATGTATGAGGAAGTGCTCTCTAAACATTCATTTAACTAGGATATCCTGCTGGGATATCAATTATATACCGTGTTGTAAAGATCCTAGAATTAAACAGCTCAGTAGGTGAAGTTGGCTCTGTTTTGCTATTTTGCATTAGAGTTGTGTTATTTCATTTTACTATTTATTTTTTTCAAAATAAAGATGATTAAATGTAAGATACCCATTATAGAAAGTTTGGCCAATATAGCAAACACAACGACACATACATTTTTCTGTCTTCCAATACCACCCTTCTGAGTTAATTACACTTTACGTTTTGGTGAATTTCTCTGTTATGTCTTTTCACCTGAAGCAAAACTTCTTCTTCAGGTGCGTGAAATGTGGCCACTAGCTCCAATTCCACTGCCAGCTGCTCATACCATTAGACGGATTGAAATCAGAGGAAGGTCAGGAATCTTCTAAACCCGGACGCAGCGGACGTCTTCAGGGTCCTGAAACCCCCTGAGAGCCCACGTTTGCGGAGTGAGAAGCTGGCAGTGGCATTGTGGGCTCAGTGGACATTTCTGGAGGCTGCTCACGCCTGCTTTCCTTCCCTCCACATCAGGCAAACATATTTCTAATTAAAATAATATTTTAAACACTCTCTCCAGAGTGACGTTCTTTCAAACACTGTTTAATCAGGCGAGGGACACCTGCCTGCAATGGAAGCCTCGGCTAGTCTTTCCTAGTGACTCATCTCACCCCCTGCGAAGTATGCTGGTGCAATTACTGGCAAATTAGACTTCTCCTCTACCCCTCCCCGTCCCGCCCCTCCCCTCCCCATCTTCCAGGAAAGCAGGGATAAATGATCAGCCCCGGGCGGCTGTGCAGAGGGGTGAGCGCGGCCCGCTGACCGGAGCGTGCGGGGCCATCGCTGGGCACCTCCTCCCTCTCCCGCGCCGCCTCCAGCGCGAGTGACAGCGCGTCCTCCGGGCTCCGGAGCGGTGGTGCCGCGCGAACAATCCCGGGCAGGGCTCGACTCGCCGCTGGTGACATCACTCCCAAAGATACTCCCTGCTCTCCGTGCCTGCCTGGAGAGGCATCTGTCCGTTTGTCTGTCTGCTGCTGGAGAGGGCTTATCGTTGGCCGGGGACAAAGCCTGGGACCAACGAGAGACAGGACCGGGAGAAGGAGGGAGAGCAAAGCCAGCGAGGGAAGAAGGACCCCGGCCGGCGACAGCATGAAATTCAGCGCAGCTCACTACTTGCTGCCTCTCCTGCCGGCGCTGGTCCTCAGCACCAGGTGAGTCCAGGAGCCGGAGGGACCTGAACCGAAGGGCGCTGCTGGTAGGTTGGTCCGACTGCAGTTCACCTGTGGGGGCCAAGGACAGACCCAGGAGCTGTTTGCATCGCCTGCCTAAGTTGGAGGGTCCCTCTATTTTTAGGGTTCTGAAATCCTGGGAGGAGAGCAAAGCCCTTTTCTAGTTATCCCAGTCCTTAAAGTCTCAGTATTACCCCCTGTGAGAGGACCAACAGCTTTCCCTTCTAAAGACGGGTTCCCTCCAGCCCTAGTAATAGCAAAAGATAGCACGCAGTAACCAACCACAATAAAGGGCACAGAGAGACCAGGAGGGAACTGGCACCAGGCAGTGCCTTCACATTGGAGCGGCCTTAATAGTCACAGAGCTTCCTTATCCCTCAAGTGTGTGTGTGATTTTAAGATACAGGGAACTAGGGGGAGGGGGGGGGGCGGAGATTAATCCCAGAAGATGGTATGCCTTGCACAAAAGTTCCTGACTTGTGGAATGGCCTGTTGTAACGTCTTGCATAGACTTAGTGGGAGGCATTTTCATTTGGATGTCTGTGATGGGGTCTGATTAAGGAGCACAGGAGGAGATTAAAAGTTAGAAGACACTCTCAGAGTGCTGATGTAGAGACCCTCCTCAGAAACATCGCTGTACTCCATCGCTGACCCTCAATGGGGCTTTAAGTCCCAGCACAGAGGAGCTATTTTGAATGGAGGTTTAAAATGAAGTGATTGAAAAGACTTTTGTGACTTGCCGCTGTTCATCAAGTCCCGGAGTTGGTGATGGGCTGGCATTCTCCTGCCACAAGAGCAGCACAAGTGTGGACTGTTTCTTTGCCCAAGACTCAGCCTTTATTCCGCATGCCCTTCACATCCGATTGGCAGCAACTTCTCTCCCTTGGCTACTGAAAAATAAAATACGCCCCACAGAATGAGGCTCTTTCCAAATCTATGTGAATGGAAACATTATCTGATTGTGTATCTGATGGAAAATGAAAGGGAGAAAAGAATTAGCTCCAAATCTGAAAATAAATGTATGAAGAAAACTCATGATCTAGGAAAAATCAAGGCAGTAAAACAGGTTTGCGTCCACTCCTAATCTACACATCCTCTTGAAAGCTCCTGTTACCAAACTTTCCTTTTAGTGTGAGGACGGTTAGATTTAGCCCCAATAGTTGATGAACTTAGTCTTTTCTTGTAAACAAGCCCAGGTGACTATAATAGAATTAGTGTAGTCTTTATTTTCTCTGAGGGTTGCTGGTCATTTCAGTTCACAAAATGTAAGATGCTTTTAAAATCACAGGTGCTGCCCAGTATTATGATATTTTGCTCCAATTACAGAGCTCATTTGAATATTTGTGGCTAGCTGTAAACAACTCAATGCAAATTGAGCATCACAGTTAGTCTTTGCAGTGTCTTGCTGTTTACTCTGAACTTCTGTGTTCTGGTTTAATAATTACTTGTGAAGTCTTCTAGAAAAATGGTAATTCTCAAAGATGCCTCTCAACATATACATAAAATAATAAATATTTAAACAATCTAAAGTGATTTTAAAGACACTGAAATGTGTAGTGTTCCAAAAGTACATTTGATTTTTAAGGATGCTGCAATTTAAGTAGCTTACAAAGCTCTTAAGTCTCTAGCTTCCAAAGTTTTAACATTGGTTATATAGTAGAAAGACAAAGAATTATCTCCATCCCTTTTATGAAAGTTATAATTTTTAAGGATACATTTTAAAACATAGTCAACACATTTATTATAACAAATATTTGAATTAGTCATTTCTAGTTTACTTTAGATATGAAACTTCTTCAGTGCTGGTTGTATTTGAAAATTGTGACAGGTCTTTAAATTTTCCTTTTTGCTTACTCCACAAAAAGAGCATGGTGGACTTAAGTAAGTGAAAGTTTTTTTGTAATCAATGGCATATCTTGTTATTGTGATTACTCAGTAGCAATTATTTTATTGGGTACCCAGATGACCTCCTAACAGTGTGAAAATTAAAAAAAAAATGAATGAGGTACTGTTAGCATGTCATTTTGCAAGAAGAGATTATGTTTTCATGGGCTGTAACAGAAGGCCATGCTCTTTGCAACATTGAAGAGTTGTTGTAGACATATGGTTAATGTACAAGTTAGAACCCAAGCTGCGCAGGTTTGTGAGAACAGTGGCATTAGGAGAGGTGAGTTCATTATCCTGCTGAGACAAACAGTGTAGCTCAGCCATGGCCACCTGTGACAGTGAATTTTCTAGCCAAAGACTTCTGTCAACTTAGTTTCTTAGTCCGTGGTCCTGTTTGTGAAGCAAATGGCAATTCACATACTTAGACTGTGTCGAATGCATTAGTAGCAGGGTGTGGCTCTTGCTAGATTCTCCTATAGTCTTTATCATTTGTCTTTGTCAAGTTCTTTTTCAAGTGTGAGAAATGTAGATCTGAGACTCTTGATGCAAAAAAAAAAAAATGTATGTTTCAACATCTCTTTCTCTGGGCCTAGCTCTTTAATACCTTGCTATTATCTTTCCACAAGGTTTAAAGTTTGGTTCTGTTTTAAAATACAGGAATGTGTGCACTAAAACAAATGAGGCAATTAGAGAGTTATTATATAATAGTATTCTATCCACACAAATGAAAACTCTAAATAATTCTGCCTTTTAAATGTGAATTTTTGAATATCTTTCTGTTTGTGTTTATTCATTCCAACTTTTTTAAAAATTTAGTTACATACTTTATTTTCCAATGAGATATTTGAAGAATCAGTACTAGATGATGCAAACATTTAATTTTTTGTTCTTTTCAAAACTGGATTTCACAACCTATTTCCGTCAACACATTTTTAAAAAGTCTTTATTGTTGAGAGTATTACAAATGTCCCCCTTTCCTTCCCCATTGCCCCCTCCACCCAGTTCCCACCCCACCACAAGCCTTCACCACCCTATTTTCTGTGTCCATAGGTAATGCATATATGCATTACTGTTTTGTGGTTAATCTCTTCCCGCACCCCCATCACAAAACTTCCATATTTTACCCATAGTGAAGAATATCAATGCCCCCGCCCAATCACAGTTACTTTATTTGCCCTTAAAGTAAGCTAACTGTTCACCTTCCACAATAGCCAAGAATTATTTATTTTACTGATAAACTCCATAGAATTAAAAAGAGCAGTTTAATTTTCTGGTGTTTTGTCTCCTCTGTTTAGAACATACATTTAAATTCAGAAAATTTAAGTTAATGTTAAAAATAATGTAGTTAATACAGAAACACATTTAACCTGTGCACAAATAAATGTGCTCAAAGAAAACAAACGTGTTGGTTATTAAGCTTCAGAGTAAAATGACTGTACTTTTTAAATAGCCTCATTCTGTAGAGAATAAATTGCAATTCCAAGGCAGCCAGCAATTCACTTCAGAAAGAAGTCGTACAGGTAGTGAAAGGAATGGTAGGGTGGAAAAATCTTTAGAAGTTCTTGGTGAAAAGGGACTCATGGAGTGCCAGAGAAGCCTTGTGCTTTAGACTGCTGAACCTCTGTTCCTTTATGCTGTGATTCTACTCTTCATGCCTTTGGTTTATTGAGTTTTAAATGGCTTAATGGGGAGAGAAGCATGGCAGGGGAGGAGTGAAGGTCTACTGACTTCTGGTGGTTTTCCATCGAGGGAGAACTTTAAGCAGATGGTCGGTTAAAGTCCTCCCAATAGGAGTCACCTTATAGGTCTCTACTGGGCCCTCTGATCAGCAGCCATACCACATGTTTACTTTGGAATCTATTTTTAGGGACTATTATATATTGAAGATGATTTGCTCTGTGCTTTAATCCTCCTGAGAATCAATGTGATACATAGGGTAAGCACCACAATAAGACACAGTAAGTCCCAACCATTTTTATTTTTAAGCATATACATTTGGTGTAGGAGACGTTCTTGTGTTAACTCCCCCAAGCTGGTCTATGTCATGTGGAATTATTTTCCCAAGCCCTGCCCATAGTGAGTGTTGCCACACACAAACACCTTTAATCTGACCCCATGCATATTCCTTTGTGATAGGAATTACCATTCTGTGTAATAGAGTTAGAGAAATGTCTTTTGTAGGTTAAGAAGATATTAAGAAGCAACTGTTTTGACTTTTCAAATTTCAATTTTGGACCTTAGTTGCCTATTTCCAATAGTAGTTTTTTTTTTAAATGGCTTACTTGGGTATTATCTTTGTAGATTAAATTTCCCTTATGACTAATGAAAGGGACACCTCAACTATGTACGGTTTGATTGTACAGACCACTCTCTATGGAATTGAAAGAAAGAACTTGACCTACCAACCAGGAAGCAAAAGTTACTGAAAGTGCTGAGGGGTATGTGGTTCTAATGAAATGATGTTTTCTCGTGTGTGTTATGAGAATGCTTCTGGTGTGTGTGTGTGTGTGTGTGTGTGTGTGTGTGTTAGAGAAAGAGATATGTGTGTGCCTGTTTTTCACTGACTTCTAGAGGAAAATCCCTTTAATAAATAGGGCTAAGCAATTTAAGTAACCTAATTACAGAGATAATGTTCAATGCAAAGTTTTATTCTCTGGAAAATAAAAAAAATCCATTTTAATTTGTCTTTATAATCTTTAAAGATATCTTTGATGTTTTCATTATCATGTATTAAGCATGCCTTCAATGAGTCAGCTATTGCATAAGGCATGAGGACAATAAAATAATATATTAGTTGCAAGTGCATGTTCCCATAATCAAGTCATGTAGAGAAATGATTATGTATAAGACAAAATTGGATAAATAATAACAAATGTTTTTTAAAGATAAACTTTATTCAAATATAATATCAGATTAGAATATTTCCAAATTCAGACTATTAGTCAAACGTTTAACTGGACAGATAAGACAAAGCTTCAGAAACAAAACAAGGAGTTACAAAAACATCCTTCTATGTAGCATCATATAATATACTTGTCATAAACAAAGTTCTAAGTATGAAAGAGTGAATAATGCCAATTAAAGAGTATCAGAAGTAATTTCTGTTTTCCAAAGACAATGAGAGAAATGATATTTTATAATTGACCTTAATATTGTACAATGCTTGCAGGTTATGTAGTATTAGGTACACTGCTTACACTCTCTATCCAGTTTTCTCATGTTGAAAATAAAACTACTCATAGAAATTACTTGAGAAGGTGTGGTAAAGACTGCATGAGATCATTTAGAAAAGGAGTTTACCATATTCCCTGGAACACAGGGAGTGCTTAACAGAGTCAGTCTGTGCAGCTATTACTATAGGGTTATTACCATTTTCATAAAATCTTTGTATCTGTGAATGATCTGGACATAGCAGAATAAATGAAAACTTGGATACAAATCAATTGGACGGCCCCAAATTAACAAGAATCACAGTCATCATCCAAAATAAGAGAAAACGTTAGCAAAGAAGTCAGGAAGCAGGAGAAGTAGGGAGGATTACCTGGTAAAGAGGCTGATTCGAAAGTGTTTTGTTCGCAAATGCTTGGATGCTCTGTGTACTTTGGTGAACACCATGAAAAACTGCAATATTTAACTTAATCACGTGGAATGTGATTTAGCACAAAAGTGTATATTTAGCTACATGTATATATTTTTCAAATTTAATTCCACTTAATTGCATCAATCATAATATCAAATCAAAGTCCTAAGCACAGGTGTCAATGAATAGGAATGGATGCTTTCAAACTACATAGGCAGAGTTGGTGGAAAGTGTCTATAACTTTATTTTCTACTTGCTAATGGATTTCATCAAGTATGAGCAATCTTTAAGAGATACAGACATTTAGAAAAATTAAAGGCAAAAAAAAGGTAACATTGAGATTTTCTTCCTACTATTGAGAACAATTTGAGAACCACCGACATGGAAGAAACCCAACTGTTTGTTATATGTCTTCAGAATCATCACATAAAAGGGACTTTATACTAACCCAGTTTTGAAAATAACTTTAGAGGCCATCTAATCTCAATTAGTTTTGACATACTTTATCACAAACTATGCATAACTGTGCCATGAAATGCTAGTTACTGCATGAAAAAAATATGTTTTTGCCACAGATTACTGTGTGTATGAATGTGTGATAACATTTGTCAATCTAGTGGATCATAGCACAGGTATAATTTGCTTCTTAGGGGAAATAAAAGGCATAGAACATATTATGTTTGCATCAGATAAAGGACACATTTTTACTGAGATATCTCAGAACTTTGCTTCATGATTATAGGAGGCAAAGAAATACTTAAGCCTCCCATTCAGATATAAACTGAAGGTCAACCAAGTAAATCATGCTCTAATAATGACCTTATAAACACTATGAGACATGGTTATACTATAGACTGTGATATCATTATGTCTGATGTTTTTTGGTGTTGCTTTGGAATGTTTTAATCTCTTTGAGTGTACTTACATGGTTTCGTTCTAGTCCAAGACCCTTTATTTTGGAGGTGAAAAAAACTGAGGTCCAGAATGACTGATACTTTATCTAAGTCCACAGAAATCAGTCAAAACCAGAACCCAGAAGGTGCCCTAATACATTTTCTGTTCTATCATGTGACTGTTCTCCATGATATAGCTCTTCTGCAGTCAAGCCACATTTGTATAGTTGGCGCCTACAATATATTCAGAGCTAGTCTAATTATTGTAGAGTATAAAGTAATTTTAAAACTAATTCTCCGACCACATGTAATGTAATTAAGATAGTACAATAGGCTATTATCAAAGGGAATTATAATTGTTGAACACCGTTTGTTCACCTGTGTTCAGTTGCTTGTGGAAGAGTTGGCTGGCCTAAAAAAAGATGCTAGGTCATTTTCAAACCCCAGATCAGAGTCATTAATGAGTTCTCATCTTTGCATAGAGTTTACCTCTCAAGAGATACACCTATAATGGTTCCTGTTGGTCTTAAATTATACTGTAAGATATGTTTGGTGCTTTGGAATCTTTATCCTTGAAACTATTTCCTATACATTTCCTGGCTAGACACTTGCTTAAATATTTCTTTCCTATTAAGTCTATGCTACAGCTGTGTGGTATTGTGCAATGGGCAGCATACTTGACTAGCTTACAAAGATGAGATTCTAAATATGTTCACTTCTAGCTTTAATGTATAGTGACATTATTTTTCATTTGCCTTACATATCTCTATATTTTCATTATGGCCTATGAGTAATTTATAGTTATATAACATTTGTTTAGGTTTAGTTGGTCATAGATTTCACCTTACTTGTACATATTATAAGTTCATTGCCTTTAAATAGGTTTATTAACCACTCTGAAACTTAAGTTTCTCATCTATAAATTGAAAAGTAATAATATCCAACACTTAAGGTTGAAAAAATATACTTAAATTCTATCTTCGTGCATGCACATAACTGTACAGTTATCTCTCAGGATATCCTAAGACATATTACCTATTACTTTACGTAGAAATGACAGTTTGGTTTGTTGCTTTTATATTAGACACCTGAAGCAATCAATACTTAATTTAGTTATTTTATTAAAAAATCAAGCCCAGCCGGCATGGTTAAGTGGTTGAGCGTCAACCTATGAACCAGGAGGTCACAGTTTGGTTCACTGATGGTCTGAGGATCTTCATCTGGAGACTTCAGACTTCATAATTTAATCTGAACCCAGATTCCCAGTCAGGTTGTGGACTTGATCCCCAGTGTGGGGTATGCAAGAGGCAACAGATCAGTGATTCTCTTTTATCAGTGATGTTTCCATCTCACTCTCCCTCTCCCTTCCTCTCTGAAATCACTAAAACATATTTATATTTTTTAAATAAAAATAAATGAATTTCAAAGTTCTTGACTGGTACAGCCAAAATAATAAAATTGTGGTTTATTTTCTGATAAGATGCTTTTGGAGGCAAGGGCGGGGGAGAATTGAGCCCAGTGAACGGTTCTTAGAAAAAAAAAGTGGGGGGTGGGTGGAACAAAAATCATGCAAGGACTTGCTGCCTTTCAAAGTAGTCCCTGCAGCTGAGTTATGGTATTGGCAAAAGCTAGTGCAGATTCTGGGGCAGCTTTCATCTCAAGTTCCCACAGGGGATGTGACTTTCTCCTGTCTTTCCTCAAGAGGGTTATGAGGGTTTCTAATTTATGGCCCTTCAGACTCTGATTCAAAACAGAACTCTGAGCATCCAGAAGCACTTACTCAGTGAGTAGCTGATTGATGGGGTAGGCAGGGCTACAGGAAATGTTTACCCTGTCACCTGGGTTAAATCCAAAGAATATGGCATCAAGCTGACTTTGAATCTTCCTCACTAGCTACATGACCTGGAAATGTCAATTAACATGTCTTAGCCACTTTTATTCTCATCAATAAAGATGTGATAACAGTGACTCAGATTTTTTCAAGAGGATTGAATAAACTAGTGTATACAAAGAATAGTGTTTAAAACATAATATTTTCCCCCCTTCAAGTTCATGCAGGTAATTCAAGGCCAATGGAAAAGCCAACTCTGGGTCATCCTAAGCAATCCTAGGTGGGAGTACTGATTTAAACACCTTGTAATATCCTCAAAACAAACAAGCAGAACAAAAACCTGTATGACCTAACCTAGCTTCCATTTTGAATCTGAGAGCTCCAAATTATGTTGCTTAATCTGGTTAAACATTAAATACGGTTATGATTATATTGCTATAATATCAAATTAATGCTTTTAAAGAAGGTTAATTTTTCAAGAATACCTAAAGATGGCAGGACCAAAGAGATATATCTTAAACTTAGACATCATAAACACCGACAAGCCTTTTGACATGTCAAGGGTTCTGGACTTTTATATTTAAGTGGTCTTATTGTAGAGTGAGGGTGGTCATGATCTCCACAGAATTGTAGAGAAGAAGGGCCTCTTTAAATGCTGTGTGATTGGGCAGAGGTGGTAAGAGTGGAAAGGAAAGTTCCCCAATATTAGCTTCCCTGTTTATAGTTTTTAATTTTCTTTTTCTAATGCTTGCAGCCACTCATTGCTAGTTTTTGCAGTAAACGAAACCCTTAGTATGGGTCAGGAAAGAGAGGGGAAATGCTCTGGATTATAAAAGAAACAGGAAAATGCATGAAAAATTGAAGTGACATCTTGGCAAGAAGCAGAAATGGTGGAGGAAGCTTTATATTGTTAAGAGCGAGTAGCTTCTTCCTTTGGATGCCACGAAGTGAAATGTGAGCTCATTCTGCAAATAAGAAGTTCACATAAAAAATGGGGACAAACTGTTCTTTTCCTGACACTACAATTTAGGAAAATATTGAACGATATTGAATCTCTTTGGAGCATTTTGTGTAGATCTTCATTTCATTCAGTCCTTTTCTACAACATGTAAGCTACAGGTTCAGCCAATATTTTTGAGGACTAATTCTTGCCCTGGAAGTACGCTAGATGCTTATTGTCACTTGCCCGTTGCCTCCTTGCCATACATTACACTTATATATGTTTTATCACTAGGAGACTGAGTTTTGGACACATTAAATGATTAGCCTATATTCTCCCAGCTGGAAAGTGGTCAGATCCTAGCTTTTTTTTCTGAGAATTGCTTTCTGAAGGCAACTATAGCACTGTTTACAGAAACTAATCTCTGTACAAATATACTCTAAAGAAAAATAATAATGTATAATACAAATAAGAATGCTGAAGCAAAACCATGTGGGCAAATAACTACATAAATGCATTCTTAAAAATAAATCATCCAAGGAAATTCATTATTTTTATGACCAGCCAAACTGAAACCTTTACCATGAATACAAAAGTCTACCAGTTAATTCAATATTTCTTTTTAGAAATCATATATCTCTCCTCAGATAATTGTCTCTCAAAGTATATCTCAGTGTACCTAAATGAGAATAACCCAGAATATTTATAGATCCAGAGACAGAGAACCATCGATCAGAACGTCAAACCTCAGAAAGAAGGTAGGGGAGGGTGGTGGTAAGGGGGAGAGATCAACCAAAGGACTTGTATGCATGCATATAAGCCTAACCAATGGACACAGGACACAGACAACAGGGGGCTGAGAGCATGAGTGGGAGGGTAATGGGGGGATAAGGACACATATGTAATACCTTAATCAATAAAGAAATTTTTAAAAAATAAAAGCAACTTTCTGGTCTCTATCCTAAATATATTAATTAGATTCTTTGAGGAAGGAGCCAAATAATTTTTATTTAATGTGAAATCCGATGCTTCTGATGTACATGAAAGCTTGGAAACCCCGGCTTCAATATTTAAGAACTCTGGAGTCTAGAACACCTTGATCTCTTTGGCATTTACTCAGCATACTAATTGCAGCGGAAGCCAGGAGCTTGAAATAATCGTGATGTTCTGGCAAATATCACAGCTATTTTCAACGAATATAAATAAATTTAATAAATGAGTATCTTGCCATGTTTCAGGCTGCATTTATCATTCAAGTCACATAAAAATAATTCTCTGCCTTGTGTACCTTTCTGCAAAAGGCTGGAAAATGCTCAAATGAATTAAGTGATATAGCACTATATTACATGGCTATATCAGAGGCATCCTCTATTTGGAAAACACTTGACAGCAAGGTGACATCTACAGATACACTGAAAAGAATGAAACTTAACCCCATCTTCCACCTCAAGTTCATCACTTCAAGTTGTATGAAAAGAGGCAATGAAAACCAAGGCTAAGTAAATGCTTGTTGTTTCCTACCTAGGGCAGGAAATCTGAGTCTTCAGACCAAGTAGAAGTAACATTTAGCCTTGTAAAAATAAACGTTTTGATTTGCCGTCCTCCACTCTTTCCCATTTGCAGCTGTTGGTTTGGCGTTGTGTGGAAAACAAATTTTCTCAATTAACTTTCTCTATTAAACAGAATGTGCAACTATGCCAGCCAAAACAAAGAAAGGAATAACGAAGAAAGGAATCAAAAGATTATATGATAATAAATAATTGCTAACAACTTTATAATACCTTAAGCCAGATTAGTCCTCACAATGAACTTCTGAGGTGGTTTTAACGATGTTGCCTCCATTTTATATGTATGGAGACTAAGGCAACTAGGAAGAGAGCCCATGCTCATAATTACTATGCTATAGCGCCTCCTAGTGTGTGATATAAAGCACTGGAATGAGCCAGTGTCAGCCTGTGTGTCAGCCTCATTAGTAGGTTCTGATGTATTCAGTGAGAGAAGGAAAGAAAAATGTAACTTCCTGTCAGGTATGTTCTAAGTTCACAACCAGAAAATCCTATCTTTAAAGTTCTAACTAAAATAATATTTATTTTATTTTTATTGTGCAAGATAATGACCTTATATTTGTATAATGTCTTTTTTAATGGGTGTTGTTTTCCAAAGACGCACCAGTGAACTAAATGTTCTGCTGCCTGGCTCCAGTTAACATCCAAACTTGAACTGTGGTAGCAATCAGACTGACCTGCATGCTAATTGCACCTCAGCACCTTCCCCCTTTGTGATCCCAGGTAACTATCTCAACTGCTTGGGCTCATAATTTAATTTTTAAAATGCATCACAGTAGTTCAAGGTTATTGTTTGTTTTCCATGTGTATGAATTTTACTACACAATTCTCTCACGTTACTTCATTTAATTTTTTCCATACTCATGAAGGTGCTTTATAGATTAGGATGCTAAGGATTGGAAAAGTTAAAATGTCTAAGGTCATAAAATTACCAAAAGGTAGAGGTAGAATCTGAACCCATGATTTAATAAGCATAAGCCTCCAGATGAGGATCCTCAGACCATCAGTGAACATCAACATGTGTGGTGTCAGGCACTTGGGAAGTAACTCAGAAACAAAGGAGATGCTGAGAACCACATGCCGACTAGTGTAAAAACATGACTTGTGTCATACATACACATGGCTGCGTGAGCCATGGGGTCCGGTACACTTTAACTTTATGCCCCATTTGTGTGGAAACCCTCACAACATCCCCATGTCATAAATAGTGTCACCTTTTGTTTTGTGGATGTGAAAAACAAATCATTTGAACTCAATCTATTTTGAAGATTGACTTAACGATAATAATAATTAGTAATAATAACAATGATGATGTTAATGGCAGCCAGAGGTTTTAGGAGCTTTAACTACTTTTACTGAAATTGCACTTCCAATGGTAGTCAGAAGATGGCACTGTGAAGTACAAAGTACGGTATAGTCATATCTCTGTTCAAGATTTAACCCATTTATAGGCTGACACATTCATCTCAAAATTGAAATCTAAAAAAATATGGCTTGATTTAATGTCTCAATAATTAACATATAAATATATGTCTATATTTATATAATGTATATGTATGTATGTTTATGTACATACTAGTGGCCCAGTGCATGGATTTCTGCACATTGAAAGGAAATCAGGAGCCTGCACCGCATGCCTGGGGAATTTCCATGTCCCAGTGAGGAATGGGGAAGTCACGTGGGGAGTCTGTCCTCCTCCCCACAGCTTCCTGAAAAAAATATTTCCAAATGTCTCTTCTGTGGCCAGGGTTGTGCTTTGCAGGCCGGAAGGTCCCCGGTGGACACCTTGGGCCGTGCTGGATACTTTCCATCGCTCAGAGTTGGATAAGAGACACTCCAAGGTGAACAATACAAGGTTGGGGATCTTGGAGGGTGGGGGTGTTCCCTCTCCCATGCCCCCACACTTCAGATCCATCTCTCTGACTTTTACCCCTATTGTCAGTTGCCACCTTGTGGCCATTTTTATATTGCTGCCTTCCTCTGTAGCTCTGGGGCAATTGGTAAGGGATGACATTTGATCTCGATGCCCAAGACAGAGTTCCAGGAGCCTGGTGGCGATATCAGGCTCATCCCGGTTACTCCAAGTGTACGTGCTTCATCTGTTCCCCAGGGATTGTACCTGTAGGGTTATGGGGTATGTGCCTCCCGGCAAGTTCTGACTGAGGTGTGGGCATCATCAGGGCCAGGTACCAGCACCACTGGGGGGTTGGCCATCCTTGGGAGCCACCATCCGTGGGTGCAACCTGGGGAACCGTGGGGCACATGGGAGCCCGGATGCTGGCCAGGCCTGGGAAGGGTGCAATGGGCTCAGCCACGGACACAGGTGGGAGACCCGCTCTTTGGATTGGGCTTTTCTCACTTTTTCCAGGACTCTCTCTAGATGTGGGGACCGGTCCAGCTTGGAAGTAGCAGCTGGAGGTGGTAGGAAGGAAGAAGAGAGAGGCCGATTGTGGTCCCGGTTAAGGTGCATTCTTAGTATTTCGGTTCCATCCAAAGGAACACAGCAATAACTAAGGGGTGGAACGCGACCCTGATGCCCGAGGGGGAGTTCCAAGGGGCTGGCATTGGTATCAAGGAACGCATGAATGTTCCATGCTGCATTTGTTTGCAGCAGATTGTACCTGCAGGTTATAGGGGGTGATTTTTCCACTCAACTCCCCGCCCAAGTGTGGGGCTGCCTGAACCGAACAGGTCTGGCCAGCACCCGCTGGGCTGGTGCCCCTCCACCCACCGGAGCCAACCAGTGCTCTGCAGGGATCCTGGAGTGGGTATTTGGTGCCAGGACACTGACCTTTCCAGGAGATGGGGCTGGGGCCAGGTGGTAGGTGGGAGTTGTGAAGGGCTTGCCCAGGGACAGATGTGGGTGTTGGTCATTGGGCTAGACTTCACTGGCACTCACTCTCAAGATGGGGGCCTCCCAGGCAGCATGTGCGTGAAGTGCCTCTGTGGGATTTTCCTGAGCCCGCATCCGGAAACCCAGAGGGCAATAGGTAAGGGGAGCAGTGCAGCCACAGGGTCCGAAGGGAGAGTTCCAGGGACTGGCGGCGGCTGATCCATGGTCATTCCAGCTACACCCCCACCACCTGGGCACTGGGACTGCAGTCTGTTCACTGGAGATTCTCCTCTGCTGCAACTGCACTTGCCAGCCATGAGCCCGGCTTCTGGCTGAGCAGCACTCGGGCGGTGGGAGTACACTGACCACCAGGGGCAGATCCTGCATTGAGTGTCTGCCCCCTGGTGGTCAGTGTGCATCATAGCAACTGATCATTCTGGTTGTTCTACCATAAGGGCCGCTTGGCTTTTATATATATATAGAAGATGTGTGTGTATACAATGTGTACTACACAGTACACATTATAATATATCCTAATAAATCATAAATATTACACATAGATATTTTACAGTGCTCTGAGAACTTATTCTTGAAAATAGATTTTGTTTTTATAATACACTACTGTTAGTTTGGTTCCACTTATCATTAAAGTGATTCATATCTGTTTACTTTCCTCCCTAAGAGGAACTGGACCTGAAAATTTAATAATATATCCATTTTTCCTATGTAACCTTTTACTCAACTGACATCATACCAAAGGAATTCTCAAAGATAGACTCAGAGGCTGGTGGGGTTTAGGCATCATGTGATGGAGACATAATACCTGACATTTTATAGAATTTTACATTGAAATTTTTGTACATGCTCCTATATTTTACATCGCCCTGGGTAGCAATTAATAATAATCCCACTTTATTGATAAAGAGATTGTTAGTAATTACAACTAGGTGGTTCAGATGCAGGCCTCTGAGTTCCACTTGCACAGTATCAAAGTTACCTCGGGACTTAGAAAATTGGAGCATAAAGGAGGCAGGGTTGCCTTGTCTCAGTCTGCTTGGGCTGCTGTAACAGTCAGAGATTGGGTGGCATAAGCAAGCAACATTTATTTCTCACAGTCTGGAGGCTGGGGAGTCCAAGATCACGTGTCTGGTGAGAGCCCTCTTCCTGGTTTGGAGACTGCCCTCTTCTTGTTGCATCATTATTCGATGAAATGCACAGAGAGAGGAAGTACACTCTCGGGTCTCTCTTTGTCAGGGCACTAATCTCATCACAAGGGCTTCACCCTCAAAGGCACCACCTCCTAATTTTATCCCAGGGAGGGTCAGGGTTTCAATCTATTTATTTTGGGGAAATATAAAAATGCCGTCTGTAGCATGCCTTTGGCTGGTTCCTGTGTCTTAAGGAAAGGACAGAGTCTGGTGGCTAAGAACAACCTGGTTTTCGATTGTCCTGCTCCTTGTTTTCAGTTTTGGAAGATGAAGCAAGACCATCAGCCTGGCAGGATGAAAGGCAGAGATGCATATACAGCATTTGGCATGTTTTGTCAGACACGGTTTGGATCCTAAAGATTCAATTTCTTGGATGTGTCAGAAAACTTCAGATTATAGTGCCTTAAACAAGCTATGAGTTTATCTCTTTCTCAAATAAGAGATACACAGAGGTAGGTAATGTAGGGCTGGTTCTGTCTCCACAGTCAGCAAGCAGAGCTTTCTGTGTTACATCTTTTTTGGGTCTGAGATACTTTTACCTCCATCAACTCCTACCTCTTTCAAGTATGTATATAAAAATAATTATACATTTGTGATTGTTTTTATATTAATACTAGAGGCCCAGTGCACAAAAAATTTGTGCACTTGGTGGGGGGGTGTCCCTCAGCCCGGCCTGTGCCCTCTCACAGTCTGGGACCCCTCGGGGGATGACCATCTGCTGGCTGAGGCCTGCTCCCCAGGGGATTGGGCCTAAGCTGGCAATCAGACATTCCTCTGGCAGCCCGGCAGCCCTCGGGGATGTCCACTTGCCAGCGGGGAGCAGGCCTAAGCTGCAGTCGGACATCCTTAGCGCTGCTGAGGAGGCAGGAGAGGCTCCCACCACCACCACTATACTGGCAGCCATCAGCCTGGCTTGTGGCTGAGCAGAGTTCCCCCCTGTGAGAGCGCACTGACCACCAGAGGGCAGCTCCTGCATTGAGCATCTGCACCCTGGTGGTCAGTGTGTGTCATAATGACCAGTCATTCCCAGTCATTCTGCTGTTAGGGTCAGTTTGCATATTACCCTTTTACTATATAGGATAGAGGCCTGGTGCACGGGTGGGGGCCTGCTGATTTGCCCTGAAGGGTGTCCCGGATCAGGGTGGGGGTCCCGCTTGGGTGCCTGGCCAGCCTGGGTGAGGGGCTGATGGCTGTTTTCAGGCTGCCCGCACCCCCTTCAGGGTGGGGGTCCCCACTGGGGTGCCTGGCCAGCCTGGATGAGGGGCTGATGGCTGTTTTCAGGCTGCTCGCACCCCCTTCAGGGTGGGGGTCCCCAATGGGGTGCCTGGCCAGTCTGGATGAGGGGCTGAGGGGTGTTTTCAGGCAGGCCAAGCCTGCAACTGAAGCTCCCAGTCTCTCCTTTTTTTCTTTTTTCTTTTTATTCTGGGATTTATTTACCTTCTGTAATTGAAACTTTGTTGCGGCTCCAGCTCATAGGCCGGCTGGCTGAAAGCAGGTATCTGGGGTTTGTTTAGCTTCTATAATTGAAACAATTTTGCATCCGGAGCTCAGAGCCGGGCCGTGGCAGGCGGGGAACCTTGGCTTTCTCCATTGCCAGGGCAACCAAGCCTCATGTTCGCTTCAGCTGCATGGCTGCTGGCCGCCATCTTGGTTGGCAGTTAATTTGCATATCACCCTGATTAGCCAATGGGAAGTGTAGTGGAGGTATGGTTAATTACCATGTTTGTCTATTATTAGATAGGATAAGTATTGCATGTTATATCTTAATATCTTAAACTTTTGGGTTAAATACATATAATATTATTTTTGAATAATTTAATTTGTGGACCCCTAAGAGTGTTATGGACCTGAGGCACTATGACCACTGTGCCAAGTAGTCAAGTTCAGACTGTCAGCAGTGACCCAGGCTCTTTCCAGCTCTTTGCTCTGCTGAGGTCTTTACTTGTTATGGCCCAAGAGGACTACTGAAGCTCAGGTCATCCTTTAAGACAGCAAATTTCTTTTACAAATACTGCTCATTTGCTAGCCTTAGTAGAATGGCTGTACCCAGATAAAAGGGAGACTGAGACTTACAGTCTTTTTCCTTGGTTAATATATTCAGGTAAAAATCACAAACTTCTCTGAGAGATAAATGAATGAAAATTATAATTGTTAAAATGTCAAATAAAAAGTGAAGTCACTTTTGCTGCTTTTGAGTTAAAAAAAGATTTGCTCATGTCTGAGCTGGAAGCATCTATGCATACAAGAAAATCTTCAGAGTTATAAGGTAGTCATAATTTTGTAGAAATCATTGGTATGACATTTTATTTTTATTTTTATCATCATTGTAGCAATGAAGAGATTTGTCCTGGAGCAACATTATGTCTTACAATATTTTTAGATATTAGGAACACATAAATTCATCAATAGCCACTTTTAAATTGTGTTTCTATTATGACTGTCTCTTAAAAGAATTTGAAGTGTGAAGACTATTTTCTTTAATATGCTCAAGACCTGTATAATACAACCCATATGGTTTTGTCTGTGCCTGCTCTCTGTATATCATCTCTTATATCTGCAGTAATTTTCAGGGCAAGGGTTTGGGCCCTAGACTTTGATTCTGAAGTCTAGGTTGTACCAGGGAATTTCGTGGATGAATCTAATTAGTATCAAGCAAAGGCAAAAATCTGGTAGAAAAGCATGAATTGCTCTTTCAGGAAACCACCAGCTTTTGTCTACCTTTAACCTTTCAGACACTGAGTGTAAGAGAGTGTTTATTTGAAATAAGTGATTAAAGTGATAGGCTGGGAAAATAAGTTCTGCCAGACAGAATGCTAAGTGGAAGACCAAGTGAGAATGGTACTGATTTAGTGTTTTGGTGTGTTGCAAGTATTGTACATTGTGCAAGCATCGTCAGGATTTGTAGTAAGTTGCTCATCCAGGGGAAAAACACACACACAAAACAGACCTCTGAAAAACAGCATGTTTTAAGGATAGTGGTGAGCAATGGTGCCCATAAATAGTTGACTGTAGTGCATCATTGATACTGAGCTACAGTTTTGGGAAGAGTCCGGATCAGTGAAAGAGAAGTCTCCCACTAAATGCAGACAGTGACTGTTTTCTGGTGTGTGTGTGTGTGTGTGTGTGTGTGTAAAAATTATATATATATAATTTTTTTCTGGCAATAAAAAGTACCTACAAGACATATTAACAGAAAGAGGGAGATAAATAGATGATGATGATGAGTCTCTTATTCCTCATTCATAGTGAAACTGAAGTTATAGTAACATGAGAAGAATAGATGCAGAATAAGTGACCCTAAACAAATAAGCTGCCTCCACATTTGAGGGGTACTAAGAAGAGGATAGGCCTATCAGACTGAAGCATGGAATGAGGAAGGCATGCTATGGTATTAAGGAAAAATGCATTGTAAGGGTATGCCCCTGCCTCCCAATAGCCCAATTTGCAACTAGATGATTATGAATTTCACTTTGCAGGCAATGGTATGGTGATATCTTTACATGAAACCAGTTGAAGTTTTGCTTTTCATGTAAAGAAAATTATTAACACCCAGCCAGTGTGGCTCACTGTTTGTGTGTCGACCTATGAACCAGGAGGCCACAGTTTAATTCCTGGTCAGGGCACATGCCCAGGTTGTGGGCATGATCCTCAGTGGGTGGCATTCAGGAGGCAGCTGATCAATAATTCTCTCTCATCATTGATGTTTCTCTCTATCTCCCTCTCCCTTCCTTCCATAAATCAATAAAAACCAATGGAAAACAGAAAATTATTAACATAATTCTGTGGTTAGATTTTTGCATTCATTTATTGCTATTGTTAAGATACTGTCAAGGATGTGGGGTGAGGGTATGACAGCACAGCAGTATTACATGAAACTAATTACAGGGACTATTTCTTTTTGGGGGAGGTGGAAGCAATTTTTATAAAAACTTTCCCCTCTGGTGTTGGAGAAAGCAATGATGTTAGAATAAGCTCCTCAAATGAGAATAGTTCTGTTGGAGTGCATAGCTCGAGGAAAGCCAAATTCACAAAACCAAGGGTTGGATGGGACCTGCTGAAGTCATTTAGGGTTGAACATAAGATCTGAATTTTTATATGTCTTTGCATCAGAAATCCCAAAAAGGAGAGTAAATGAACTATCTATAATAATAAAAGGGTAAGCCAGCCTGGGTCCCGGGTGCCTGCCAGAGTCTCAAGGGAAGCCAGTCTGGGTCCCGGGTGCCAGCCTGCAGCCAGAGGAGGGAAGCCCAGGTCGCGGGTGCCAGAGGGAAGCCAGTGCTGGTAGCTGGGGGGAGGAAGGCCTACTCTTGCACGAATTTTCGTGAATCAGGCCTCTAGTTAAGTATAAGGCGAAAAGTTATAGTGAACAATCACTATCATTAAGACTTTCTACTGACTTGAGCTCTGAAGTGAAGAGCAATGAAAGATGCTGGGAGGTTGATTCTTTGCTGTTGCCCAGATTTGTGGGCAGAGACCAGAGCCCAGAAGCCTGTCATAAATTCTTGGAAATTAACCCTTTGACCCAGGGCCTCTGTTGGAGGGGAAGTGCATTCATACTGGAGTAGACTATGGAATTGCATACTGTGCCCAGTAGCCCAGGATGTGTTAAGTGAGAAGAGGGAAGTGGATGGTGATGCTGGGGAGGCCACATCATTCATAACTTACTGTCTTCCTGAAAGAGAGGTTTAGTCTCCTGGACCCAAGGACCCCGAGCTATAAATGACAAAAGAGTAATATCTTGGCAATTCACTGGTTTTATAGCAAGTAAGGATATTTAAATTGAATCAACTAATATTTACTAATAAGCTAATATATGCCAAGAAATAATGTTAAGTGTTTGCAAGCCCAGACACATTAGATGGACCCTTGGTAGAATGTGAGTGAGACCAAATGTCCAAACAGAAGAGTAAATTTCCCCACCTCTAGGAATAGAGAGGAGAGAGTTGTAGAAGATGTCATAGAAGTAAAAGACTTTTCTATGGGTTTCAACACTTAGAGGGAAGTATTCAGGCAAAAATTCTGCTTGGAAAACATATTTCTAGAAGATAACAGTAGTGTATAACATAACTAAGATTAAATAATAAATAATAATAATAAAATTCAAAATCATGGCTTATAAGTAAAGAGTATAAAAAATAGATGGGCAATTTGCCCATCTTCTATACTAAAAAAATATTCCCTCCTTATGGTTATATAAATTTGGGCTAAAATATCATGTAAATGAATTTTGTATCACTTGAGGAGCCCAAGCAAATTCTACATTGAGTTTATATATAATCAATGTATTGTAGCTAATGTATTGTCACTGTCTACAAACGCATTTTTATAATTTCACAATATGAGTATGGCACTTCATTGGGTTAACTAATAAGTGGGACAGATCTGCCTGTGAGCAGGCACTACACACACACACACACACACACACACACACACACACACACCATGTCCGTGCACTATATTTCCAGCCTTGTATAACATTGTGTAATAACTATAAAATCTTGCCTGTATCAGGGTGGGGATTATGATCTCTCGGGGTATAGGTGGGCCAAAAAGTCCTCAAGGTTAAATTCCTATCTCCATAAGAGAAGGATAGAATTAGAAAGAATGCAGCAAGCAGGGGAAATGACATAGAGAACTGGTGTTCTAGGGAGTTGATCGCATATCAGTTCAGTCAAATATTCGATATACTAGAGGCCCAGTGCACAAAATTCATGCACTGGGGGGTTGTCCCTCAGCCCAGCCTGCACCCTTTCCAATCTGGGACCCCTTGGGGGATGTCCCTCTCACAATCTGGGACTGCTGGCTCCTAACCACTTGCCTGCCTGCCTGATTGCTCCTAACTGATTGACGCCTAACTGCTCCCCTGCCAGCCTGATGACCCCAACTGCCCTCCCCTGCCAGCCTGTTCACCCGCAACTGCCCTCCCCTACTGGCCTGATCACCCACAACTGCCCTCCCCTGCTGGCCATCTTGTGGTGGCCATCTTGTGATGATGTGGGGGCAGCCATCTTGTGATAACATGGGGGTGGCCATCTTATGATGATGTGAGGGCGTTGCACGAGGGCGCCACGCGAGGGCCACCTAGGCTTTTATTAGTATAGATTAGCATGTAGTGCAAATTGCTTTTATTAGTATAGATTAGCATGTAGAATAGTTATAGGAAGATGTGACACAGTATACTGGATTTTAGAGATTGTAGTAGGTCTTCTTGGAGCCTGGTCCAGATTCTCTTCACTAGGAGTGCCCCCATCTGCAATGGCTGACAAGTGCCTAATTCCACAAAAATAGCTCTGAGCATATTGAGATTCTTCCCTTAGCCCTGGGTTTTATCCTCTCAGCAACACCTCCCATCTCTAACCTACCATAACAGGGTTCCTTTCTCTGCCTCAGGGTATTGATGTATTCTCTCTCCCCATCCCCAATCTCATTCCCCTGTGCTTAATTAGGTTTCAACCCCTCCTCAGGTATTATACACCATCTCCCTACGTGATCTCCCTGTCCCCCAACTTCCTGGTGCTCTGTACCCCACCCCTAGAGTCACCCATGTGTATGATTGATATGCAGGTAACATCAGAAGGCCTCCTGCCTCAGTGGGAGTTTACCTCTGTGGTGCAATTTGCACTCCAGAGCTTCCCTAGGGACCAGGTGAAGCTGTCTTCTGCTGTGACCTCTTCCTTGCTGAACTTTTTTGACCTATCACATTCTATCCACACCTTCATTTGAAAGTACTCACTCATCCTGGTATATTAATTTCCAAAGAAGGTCTATCTTAGCTTTACTTTTAGGAAAATTGACCTAAGGCAGAGGTTGATCCACCTGGGATTGAATCCCAGTCTTCCACATTGCTAGTGTGATTTGGAGTGAACTGTTGAATTTTTTTGTTTGTTTATTTTGAACAGAATACAGATCTAAAACACCTGACACTTACACAAGAGTAATATGCTACTTTCTTTACCATCCCATTATGGAAGTGAATGCAAAACCTGAGGCTGTTTCTATGGAATGAGAGTAAGTCTTAGGTGAATATGAACTTCTGTAACCACTCAAGGTGGAATGAGCACTGTAATGCAATCAATGCTCCAAAGCTCTCTGTGTGGCCTTTTGCTTTTCCAGGCTTGATAATTTCTTGTTGTCATTTATATTATTTTTCTCTTGTAATTCTTCCTATGCAACTATACATAGTATTTTTTAAAATTATGTTATCTGTGTTCTAAATTGAAATATATAAATGAAATCTTATTTGAAAATTGCGGTTCACTGTCTGAAGAATTATTGTGAAAGGTTAAGACTACTATATGTGAATATCAACTTTTATGTTAAAACTTTCTACCATTTCTTCAATTTCACACTTATTTTTTCTTACATGTCTAAACAATGATTCCAAAAATATAAACCATTTCAAAGAGGGCATCTGTCACAACACTTGCAAGTAAATTTAATTATTTGAGAAAATCCAGTTAACAAAGTTAGATTTATCAGATAGTTTTATGTAATAAGATATTTTAATCTTGATTTATTGAAAAATGACTTTATGTTACTACGTAAGGTTATTTCCATGTTGTGTCTGGAGAAAGATAAAATTATTTATGTCTAACACTTATGGTATGTAAGAGGCTGTTTTTAATTGTATCAAGTCCTGTCTTTTTATTGCTGAGAAAATAATTTCCATTCCATAAAATAACAATTTCCTTCATCATTTGGTTTTTAAAATGACATATTCCCAGGAAATGTTTTTGAAATGCAGGCTAATTAAAACTTTTTATCCATTAAGGCTCTGCTGACTTGAGAAATAAAATGAAATGTTGAAGAGGAAACAATTCTTTGAAATGGAGGGATTAACAGACCCTTAATTAAAAATATTTTATAAATGAATTAAGTAATAAATAATAATAGGGAATGATTAGACAGCACTTAAGTGGTAGCTATTACCTCATTTAATCTATTTTGCCTAATTTAATTAATTTAACACATGATACATAGGTGAGTATACTAATGCTTAGGTAAGAGACTTGCTTCATCTTGTCAGCTAGTCACTGGTGAAACCTGAATTCAGGCATAAGGATGTTTGAATCTGGCTTCCAGCTCTGCTAAAGGGAGCCCCACCCATAACTAATATAATTGAACTAGAGGCTCAGTGCACACGAAATTGTGCAAGAGTAGCTCTTCCACTTGCCTCAGCTGGCCGCCCCACCCTTCCGTCGCTCATTGCTCTCTGCCACTGGTAGCTCATGCCCCACCCTCCACCACTTGTAGCTTGCATCCCGCCTGCCATGAGAACCGCTGCTTATTTGGTTGTGATGGCATTATGGTTTGATGGCCATGAGACTTTTATATAAGAGATAACAATTTGAGTAGGCAACTAGGTTCTTAGATTTAGATGTTTGGAATAAGTCAGGGAAATTCTAGGAATAGAAGGTTAGCAAGAGATATTTTACCTCAAAAAAGGTAAGAGAAGTGTGCAGCCTTTTGCTCCTTGAAACAAATCTAAGAGAAATGGCTAAAAATATTAAAGGGAATGTATATAGAGTGTCCCTGATACTTTTAGTCGTGAGAATATTAAGTTGAAGATTGAAATGTCAGAAGATGATCGTAGGTCTTAATGCAAACCTATTGAATTGTTCTCTTCTTATTCTTCCCGCTATTTGTTCCCAGTTCAAAGCTAGCCAATAAGAACACAAGAAAAGGAAGCATAAGATTTTCAGAATTAGGATTCAATTATGAACATATTAGAAGAGCAGACTTATTCTCTCTCTAAAACTTTACCTGTGGAAAGTCCTTGGGGAAGTGGGGAAGGGGTTTACCTCCACCCAGGATACAGTTTCAGGAGGCAGCTCTGCACATTTACCAGAACTTCCTGTCTTCTCATGTCTTTTGCTGTGGGGAGGGAATTTTATTTATTTATTCTGTGCCACATGAGAAGTTGTACTTCATATTTTAGTAAAGCATCATTACCTCAATATGGTTATTTTATAGTAACAATATGCATTTTCTGAATAAGAATAAAAACAAAACAATTTCACTTTTTCCAAGAAGATATTTGGGTCCATTTTTGTTTATTAATTTGTGAGTGAACATAATTATCAGGGACTTTTGCATTTGAGCCAAGCTTTAGACAAAGAAACATTGACAGCACAGGCCCAGGATGTGTCTTTGCTCTTCTCTACTAACTCAATATAACAACAGCAACAGCAACTACTGTTGTCAGGAAGTTATAAATACTTTGCTTTCATTATCTCACTTTTTTAGTTTCATTAGTTACCTTAGTTTATAACCAGGTTTCAGAAGCTTCATAGTTGTATGACTTTAAAGTAGCAAAATCATGCATAAAATGTCTAATATCTAGGATCTTTAATTCTGAAGAATTTTAATGGGAGGATTTTGGATTTTGGAGCTTATACACGCAGCTGTCAAGATGCAATAGAATTATTACCAACAGAATTAAATGAATCACAATTTACCAAAAAAATGTTATCTATTTGAAAACTCACTAGTGTATGACCAAAAAGAATGTTCAGAAATGGGACTGTTATCAATATGAAGGGGAGGTAGAATTGAAAAATGACTGGAATGAATATTTATGTCTGTGATTGCATTTGAACATCACGTTGAAGCACTCTCTGCCGCAGAAATCAGGTGTGACTTTTGTGTTTTTTGTCCAGAGGAAGCATGCGTGTAATTAAAAAGAAATGACTGCAAGATTACTGTGCTTGCACAGAAGAATCTTTGTGTGCAAATTTAAAATGCAATAAGTTGCTGAGTAATAGTTAATGGAAATTTTACTGCTGGAAAAGGGATTGTGAAATGTGGTCTTGTCTCTCTCATACATTTTCCTGTGTTCAAGTACCCCTTTTTTCCCCAAATATATTTTTATTGATTTCAGAGAGGAAGAGAGAGGGAGAGAGAAAGAAACATCAATGATGAGAGAGAATCACTGAGCAGCTGCCTCCTGCACACCCCCTGCTGGGGATTGAACCTGCATCCCAGGCATGTGCCCTTGACCAGAATCAAACCCAGGACCCTCAGTCCACAGGCCGATGCTCTATCCACGGAGCAAAACCAGCTAGGGCTAAGTATCCTTTTTCGGGGGTGGGGGGAGGAAGAAAAGGGTACCATGAAGTATGGGCAAACATAAATTACACTATACAAGAACTGAAGCCTGGGCCACACTAGATTTGGGAAGCCTGAATGCTGCAGTTAGTCAAGAGTCATACCTTTGAAGGGTCAGAAACATAAGTTTTGTCAGCAAACCCCCAAAATAAATCAGCAAAGAAGAAAACTCATATTAGTTAAATCTATAAGAGGTTGAAAAATACACTAAGGTTCCAGTATTGTCATTGCAAAGACATACAAATTCATTTGAGATAGATACTAATGTTTTTTCTTTTTTATTATTTTCATTTTCAATTAGAGCTCGCATTCAACACCACTCTATATTAACTTTAGATGCACAGCACAGTGGCTAGAAAATCATGCACCCCACAATGTGGTCCCCTTGATGCTTCAAGCACCCACCTGGCCCCACACACAGCCATCACAGCATGGAGTATGTTCCCTGCGCTGCAATCCACACCCCTGTGACTATTCTGTAACTACCAATGTGTACTTCTTAATCTCTTTACCTTTTTCACCCAGCCCCCAAAGCCCCCTCTCCTCTGACAACTTTTTTATCCACCTGTTCGTGATAAAGCACATGATAAAGCTTTCTTGATAAAGCACAAACCTTTAATAATAATGCCTTTAAACACAGAACAAACTTATAACACTTTGTGTTATAAAATGGTGAATAATAATTGGCATAAATATTCATATGTTTTTACTAACCTAATTCTAAAAACTGACTCTTTATCAAGTCTCTCTCTCATATTGTAGGGTTTATACATACATATTTTTCTGAAAGAAATCTGTTTCACTCATCTAATATACAGTACAAAGATATCAATATAGCTGTGAAGCCTAAGTGCATCTGTAAGCAAATCCTGAATATGTGAGCAAGGTGGAGGCTCATCAGTTAGTCTGAAAGTCCTTTGCGGACAAGATCTTAGCCTTAGACTTCTTTTTGTCCTGCATAACGAACTCATTGGTAAACACTTGGTCCATGTGCTGAATGATATATAATTTGATAAATTGTCAGCTTGTCTGCATTTGAGGCCACATTTAAATCTTATTTCCAATTCTAATGTGCTTTAGGTTGGCTTTCATATAGTCAAGTAGGAAAAGATGCAAAAATAAATAAGACACACAATCATTCTTTTAACAATAAGGTTTTTGGATTGAAATTTTGGCTTTGATGCTATTCAAAATGACTATGATAGTTTTAAAAAAACATAGTAAAGATGTTCTTCTATATTTATGATTTGGAGGAGTCAGTAAATACTTTAAAACATATAATCTTACTATTCCCAATTTCTACATTAAAAAACTTTTCTGATGCACACACACACACACACACACACACACAAACGTGCAACACATTTTATGTCTGACTTTGTAATTTCAACCTGAAGGTCTTCCCTCAAATTTCTCTCCACCATTTCATACTTGATGTTTCAAGCATCACAACATCAAATTGTCTCTAAAACATAATCCTTTACAGTTATTGTATGATAAACCTTTCCTGACTAGGGTACAATCGACATCTGGCTAGATAGTGAGAATCCCTCTGGCATTGACTTATATTATGTGTAGCCTTATAACTGCTTTTCAGTTTAATAAATCTAAGTCTTCTCCATGTTTTATGTCTCTATATAGTATGTTTGATGTGATACTCCTCAAGTTTTGGGCTTAAATAAATAGCTCTTATTTATTTACTTATTTATTTAAAGTAACATTTAATTTCAAAAAATATTTTATTTTCATAGCATTGTAGACGATGGGATATATAGAAAAAGCACAAATGAAAATAAAACTACTCAATAACATTTTGTATAAATTCTTCATATACCAGAGATCAAGTATTATGAGTTTAATGGTATTTGGTGAATAAATTACTACATATTAATTCACATATGATATTAAGTTTGATTTATTATAAATTTCAAATATCTTAATTCACAAATAAGAATCTATTACTCTGCAGATATTGGTAATGGTTCTCATTTTGCCAGGTTCAAGTATTAGATTGCCTACTTAGCTCTAAATCAAGATCCTGGAAACTAGTATCTACAGGTAAATGAGCCATAGGCAATAACAATATTACTTTAATTGAGGTCCTACCTAATCTCTCTGGAAAGATAAAGATTCAATGGAATTGTCTTTTAAAGCTTGCATTATTGCTTTGTAATGTATTAAATCTGACCCCGATGAAATATCTTTAATCTTAGGCCTTAGAGACAAAGTGCATAAAACAGTAGTTCAAAAAATGTTATTTATATTTTATACAATGCACATTAAAATATTTAATATATTCTTCTTGCATCAAGCCTCCTTAAAAACCAGAGGTCAAATGAGGGACAAGGGCAATGAAAGGTTGAACTGAAACCTCCACTCATTTATCTCACGAATGAGTCAGAATTTAATTTACTAGGAACAACAATGTCATACAGAGGCTGATAGGGGATAAGAGACTAGTTCTCAAATTAATCTTCTTGGATATTGGAAGTGCTTCAGAAATTGAGCTGGCCAGTTCTGTCATCTTCTGCCAAGTGGTAAAATGTTAAATGCTACATTTCATTACAAAAAATAATATATTAAAATATTTTAAAAATAAATTTATGCTAAGAGCCTGTGCATTGTGCTTCAAGTCACAACTCCTGGTCTCTTGTGCTAGTCACTCAGGGTGATAGAATGTGACGAATGTTAAAAATGCATGGTCTGATTACAGGGATGATGTATCCTCCTGTGTATTTAAGCTTGAATGCAACATGATGATAGCAAGGGCTTTCTTTGCAGATAAGGGCTCTTCTTGAGAAAGATTCCATTCTATTGACACCTGAAGCATTCTAGTTGAAAAGTTGCTTTTTTTCCCTTTCTAATTCAGAGCTCAACCCCCTTAGATAGAGTTTAGGTTATTACAATCAACCTTTTCCCTGAATTCTACTGTAAACCATAGAAATGCTATTTTTACTGAGCAAGAGCAATTCTGTATATACTTTAGTCAATGAATGCTTTCCAATTCCTTGGCATAGTATATGTATAGAAAGCGGTGAAGAATACAGTTACCACAAAGTAAACAGATTCACTTAATGATGAAATATTGAATAGCATTTTTTTTAAAAAAATTAAAATGAATGGGGACAGTGCACCAGGGCACCAGGGCAGTGAGGAGAATGTGAAAGTTCTGGCTTTCAATATCATGCCATCTAAGTCAGTTCTCTATCAATTCAGAGGATCCAACAGAGTTACATTTCTTCCTCTTCTGATGTTTCTACATTATGATCTCAAAATGCTTGAGTCACAAACATTTGACTCTGAACAAGGCTTATGAATCAGCAAGGTTCATGAAACAGGTACAATGAATGTGCCCTTAAAAAACAAAAAAAACAAAAAAAACCTTCAGTCTTCTTTCTTGGGCTTTGCTAAATTTTCCTTCTTTTAGTTATCAATATTTTTATATGAGGCTTTCAATGAATAATAAAATCTTCTAGAGAGAAACTGACAGAAGTCTTGCCAATTAAAATTTCCTCTGATTTGACATGCTATTATGATGTTGTCATTTTCAGAATTATGTATATATTAGAGGCCCAGTACACGAAATTTGTGCAGGGGGTGGTGTTCCTCAGCCCAGACTGCACCCTCTCCAATCTGGGACCCCTTGGGGGATCTTCGACAGTTGGACATCCCTCTCACAATCCGGGACTGCTGGCTTCAAACCCCTCGCCTGCCTGCCTGCCTGATTGCCCCTGAACCACTCCCCTGCCAGCCTGATAGATGCCTAACTGCTCCCCTGCTGGCCTGGTCACCCCCAACTGCCCTCCCCTGCTGGCCTGGTCACCCCTAACTGCTCTCCTCTACTGGCCTGATTGCCCACAATTGCCCTCCCCTGCCAGCCATTTTGTGACGGCCATCTTGTGATGACATGGGGGTGGCCATCTTGTGCAAGGGTGTGATGGTCAATTTGCATAATATCTCTTTATTATATAGGATAGAATTTGAAGGAGCCCTCATGAAAAGTGAGCTTATTTAGTCTTCAGCCACACTCTCATTCTCTTCAATAAATCAACAGCTACTTTTATTTTTTAATTTAATTTTTTAAAATTTACTTTTGTTTTAGTTCTATTTATGACTTAAGGTGGCTCAAATAGATATATAGATAGATATAGATATAGATATAGATATAGATATAGATCGGTGTGTGTGTGTGTGTGTGTGTGTGTGTGTAGAAAAAGATATGTATGTAAGACTAAACAAGACTAACAACATAAAATAAATTTGTAAAATTCTAGAATTAAATATATGTGCAGATGAGGACAATAAAATATTTATAAGAGTATGAAAACATATGAAAAAATACACAATTAAAATGCAAGGCTTATTAGAAGTTGGCCATAAAATTATTGGTAAATGTTTGGTAGGCAGAATGCACACACACGCACACGCACACACGCACATATTCACAAGCGGGATATATGTTCAAATTATGTAATTCACAGTTACTACATAAATTTAAGAATATTTATTGTTTTCAGGAAGGCACACGTTTGCCTGTCACTGAGACCAAGAGAACCTGTTCTCATATTTCCCAGGAATAATAGTATACAAATAGTAAACAGGATTTCTTCAACATCCTAAATATGAATAGAACAATGAGATGTGCAAAGCTATTTTTAATTAAATATTTATTATTGAAAAAATTTACATATGTTCCTTTTTCCCCTCCATTGACCCTTCCTAGCTTGCCCCACCCCATAAGAACAGTGATTATAATAAATTGTTAAAAGGAATTTTTAAAAAAAGTGATATTAAGTAATTATGTAGTTCAAAAACATTTGCCTTTATTAAGATATAATAGATTTTTCAAGCTTTAAGGGTAAAGAGGTATGATCACACTCTCTCTGACAAGTTGCTGAATATCTGGATATGTTTGGGGATATTTCAATCTGTAATAGTTTAATGATTACTGTGGGAGAGTCTCCCTTTTTGTTAAATCTCTTTTTCTCCATGTGTGTATGTGTGTATCTTTCTGTCTCTCCCCATCACACACACACATGCACACACACACACACACACTCTTTCTCATGCACACACATGCACATGCACACACAATTTGTAGTTTGTTGGAATCTTCTAGAAATTTATTTTCGTCTTTCAGTACCTTTGCTCTTCAGTTCCCACACTTCCCTCTTGCACACAAATACACATAACCCCCACTAAATCCAGCCTTGAGAAAATCAGAATGCTCTTCTTTTCTTGCAATTTAGGTCACTCAACGGTCTGCTTCTGGGTTTGTGAAGTGAATGGAGTGCAACTTGTAATTTGTAGTGTGAGAGGATCTGGGTTTGTAACCAGAGATCAGCACCTAAGAAGCAGGAAATTGCAAGTTCACGGCTGGATTTCCTGTTCCTTGTTAGATGTCTTTACAGAGGGCTCTCAAAGTGACTGTTACTGAAAATGTGGCTCAATCCTCTGTTCATAGTAGGCATGGACATTTTGCTTTTGTTGAAAAAGTATCAAAGTTCTCTTTCATGAAAATTTGATGGCTAATTGAAAATGCTAAAGGAAGTAATTCTTTAGAGTCAAAATCCTATTTCTCAGCATGCTTCAAGGGGCACTAGTTTCTATAGACATTAAAAGGCATCAAATGACAAAATAATCCTCTTGGGGAAAACACTGCTTTAAAAAGTTAAACAAGTTTCCTTACTGCTGGAGTTTTCATAATCTTTGATATGCTAATGCACATGAACTCTGAGGCGTGGATAAATATGCAGAAATTACCAAATTAATTTACCCACCAAAGAACATTTCATGAAACCACAGGGTTCTTTAAAACATGTTTAAAGAAATGCTGTTATAAATGCATATGGCATAAATAATTTTTTTAGGATGATTCTAACCTAGAGAAACATTTCTCTTTTTTTGGAGAGAGGTAGTAACCTATCTTAGGGCAAGCTTAGCTCCATTATTAATTCTCAACAAAATACCTATTTGCTTTCACCAACTGATCCTTTTTGTGGAGTGACCATAAAGCAGCTTGGAGATTCTACTTTTATGAAGATGAACTATTATGCATTGAAGACAAAACCCACCCATTCAAATCCCAATGCTGCCAAATAAATGACCTTACATGGCTTTTCTGGTTATACTTCTGTGGTTGCCAGAAAACATTCAATAATTCCTAACTGCTATCGATATAAAGTCCCAAAAGACAGAGGTGCTATCTGAGACTCAGAGAATATGTCTGCTTTGATCATATACAAGGCATAGCCTACAAACAGGTACAACATAGCTATTCAGCAATTAAAATGAATACATAAATGAATGAATGTGTGCAAGCTTTGTCTTTATGTAGGTGCTCAGTTAGAGATCAAATTGCTGAATTCAACCCTGTATCAAAAATCCTTTGTGTATTTATTCCAAGGTTGAAAGCAAAGTACTAACCTATGCATGATAATCATGCTAATCATAGTCCTCCTAAAAGTATATGCTATAAGTTCTGAGAACTAAAAAACAACAACAAAAGTAAACAGTAAGTAATGGTTTTTGAGAAACCACATTAGAATATAAACATACATAATTAGTATTCATCATTAAAAATAGACAATTATTCTGCCAATAATTTTTCCTCTTCAAACATATAGTTATTCACAGTCAAGAATCAATAAGTATATGGTTTTTAACCACCTAAATTATAAATAAATAAAAATATTAGCCCTAACTGGTTTGGCTCAGTGGATAGAGCGTTGGCCTGCAGACTGAAGGGTCTCAGGTTCGATTCCGGTCAAGGGCATGTACTTGGTTGAGGGCACATAACCAGTGGGGAGTGTGCAGGAAGCAGCTGATTGATGTTTCTCTCTCATCGATGTTTCTAACTCTCCCTTTCCCTTCCTCTCTGTGAAAAAATCAATAAAATATGTTTAAAAAATATATTACCTTGCTCAAGCTCACTGGTAATACTCAAGCAGTTATCCACATGTGGTGACATTAACCCCACTTAATAAGACAAATGAGTATGATTATTTTATAAAATTAGTCTGTCAAGTTATATAAATACACCTATAAAATATTGTAAAATTTAAAATTTTATTTTCTTTTTGAAAAAATAATATTTATTTGAATAATACTAATAGGTTATTAAAGAGTACTAATAAATATCTCCATTTTATCTTTAAAATATTAATTATCCCTAAATCATTCTGGAAAGAGAAACAAATGTGATATTTCTTTCTTTTCATTTTTTTAAAAGAAAAATATGTCTCAGACATTTTTCTTTGTGGAAGTTTGGATTGAAATGTACTATAAATCTTGGCCATTAACATATGTTAATTCTTGGGTTTTTTTTCTCCCCTTCATTTTCTTGCTGCAAATTTTAATACTAGTGTCTTTCTTCTTTTAATTTGATCAATAGTATTCTGTTACTATACTAAGACATCTAAAAATTTCAAAAGCAATTCATATGGTTATTAATTCATCAGGAAAATTTACATTGTTCTCATCACTTTGGGGACACATGTTAAATTAAGAACTTCAGCATTAATATATTTGATTTGCACATTTTTCTGCTTGACATCTGTAACAGTTCTTAGGTCTGAAATTTGATTTTTCATTAAGCTATAACTTGTGTGCCAAGTACCAGCCTGCTCATAATATAGATATATAAACACCCATATATGTACATATGTAATTTAAATACATAATATTTCTATGGTAAAAATAAATATAGCAGGTTCTTGAATAATGTTGATTCATTTAACATCATTTCGGTATTACATTGATAAGATGCCATGAGAACTTAACTCTTGCTTATATCAATTGGCCTCTGGTAAAATTGGTTTTATTATATGTCATTTTGCTTAATGTTGCAGGACCTATCACTGATATTTCATAAAGACTTACTGTACCCTCTTTTGACTTTATATTCCAATCTCGCTATTATTGTGTCTCAAAACTCTCTACAAAATAACTCTAAAAAGAAGAATGCATATTTGATCTTTTTCATTATTGTGTCTCACTGAGTAGATGTACCTTATCTAGTCAACTAGTCCTCCATTTGATGTACATTAATAAAACCATCTTAAAAAGATACTATATATATATATATATATATATATATATATATATATATATATATAATTTAAAATTCAGACTGTGTATTGAATGTGAGTGTATACAGAAAACATGTACTAAATAATTTTCTCCTGCACATGGAGTTCTATTAGCCAGTCACTCCCTCGAACACAACCAAAATAAGATTTTTCCCTATGTCTTCCCCAGGTTGCTCGTTGTTTTTTTAAAGAAGTTTCATTCAATTATGTATGAAGGAGACTTCATCTATTGTTTACTTATCTTCTCTGGCGTTGGGCAGCCATTCCACAAGCACTTAGTCTTTTTATATCTTTGTTATCTCCCATTGATTCAGCTCTCTTTATATTGCTTTGAGATGGATATTTTCATATTTGTTTATGTATTTGCCAAAATAATGCTTGCCTTAGTTGGTTTATCCTTAGTTTTACTTAAAATAAAACCTCCAAGGACCTAAATCATTTTATTTGCCTTTCAAACTGTCTTCCCTGTGTTTTTCTGATATATATTCAAGAGGATATGCCTGGGATTTAAAATATTTTGTTCTTCTGATATAAAATATGTGAACATAAAATTTTCTCTTGCTGACTTGTTGCATATTTTATTTAATTCTTCCTTTCTTTATTCTCCAAGGACATTTGGTAGGAGCCTCTTTTAATATTTTTAAAGCAATAATTATTTGTTTTGTGTATAAGTTTTGAAACTGCCACTTACTATATGTAGAATTTATTGAAATTATTTATGTCATTCTTAATGTGCACATATATAAAATTCAGCATGATGATATCCACCTTGCTTTATATTATCATCCCAATATTAGGATAATGTGAAACAAGTGATGGATAGCACATAAGCAATTAGTATACTTGCATTTTTAAATTCCATAAGGACTATAATTAGTCCTGAGGCTCCTTTTAAAAATATGCACCTATTTAGATAAAATACAGTGAATAAGCCTCTGTAAATCCAAATCAGCTCTGTGGGAATAAAGAGGAAATTGTGTCTCTCTGTCATTTTCTATTAGTTTGTTAGATACATGTCTCAAAATATTTACAATATCTTGCATGGCTGGTGTGGCTCAGTGGTTGAGCATGGACCTATGAACCAGGAGGTCATGATTCAATTCCGTTCAGGGCACATGCCCAGATTGTGGGTTCTATTCCCAGTGGGGAGCATGCAAAGGCAGTCAATCAACATCAACAATTCTATCTCATCATTGATGTGTCTATCTCTCTCTCCTTCTCCCTTCCTTTCTGAAATCAATAAAAATATATTTTTAAAAGTCTTTATAATATCTTAATGCCAGCCTAGCATTGAAGTTTTAAGGTATTTTCATCAAGTTGATTTTTTAGAATAAACACTTTCCCTTATATTCTACCTCTTTCTTGAAAACTTTTGAGGTGAAATTTGAAGAGGGTACAGTGAGTCAAATATATGGTGATTGAAGGGAACTAGGCTTCAGGGGTGAACACAGTAGAGTATACCAAAGTCATATTATAAAGTTTTACACTTGAAATTTATATACTGTTGTTAACCAATGTTACTGCAATAGATTTAATAAGTACATAATAGATATCTTAGTTTTGACAATAAATTACATAGTGACACTAATAACAAAAACCAACATCCTGTCTGAACTTCCCTAAGTCAGATTATTTAAGACAGTCTCAAATCATATGCACAAAGCAATGTTTGTAATTGCTCTCTTTCTCCCCTCAACAGTTTTTGGGAAAATATCCATGAAGTAAACATTCCTAAATTACACTCATAACCTTGTTCAATATGAATAAGAGGTCTCTGGTTCGATTCCCAGTCAGGCACATGCCCTGATTGTGAGCTCAATCTCGTGCAGAAGGCAGCCGATTGATGTGTCTCTCTCATTGATGTTTCTATGATTATATCCCACTCCCTTCCTCTAAAATCAATAAATACATGTATATTTAAAATATATATGAGGAATAAATAAAAGGCATACATTGACTTACTCTAGCTTAGTAAGCCGGCTGACATTGAGAGAACAAATTCAGACAGTAGGTCACTTTCAAATGTCCTGTCATTCCTAAAAACCTGCATACAACTTTGTATGACTGTATTTATGTGTCCATAAACCTGGTAAATGATGTCCCAGACTTTGGGCACTATCCCAGAGCTATTGGAAACTTCCAAAGAAAATGAAGGGCTTCTCAATGATTTATTTTGAAAATGGCCACAAGCAGAGATAGAACCAATGTTAACCGCAATATTTCTAGATAGCCAAATTCATATATTGTTGAAGTAGACAGATTATATTACTCTAAATGCTCACAACTTTAGTAAAGCAACCTAAATGTTCATGTTGCTGTTTGTAATAGTTTGGGGTACATCACTTGGAAATTTCAGTAAAATATTTTTAAAAACACAAAAAAATACTGCTGTTTAAATGGAGGTTTAAGAAAAGGTCACCATGCTCTGGGCTAGAAAAACCCTATAGGTAAATGTAGAAAGAGAAAAACCAGCCCTCTTGTGAAATGTTTAACTTCTAAAAGTGTATCTTGTGTAACAACTCTAAAAAATATTCATACTATTATGTAAAATCCTGAAATGGCTGGGGATTTGAAAACATTTATGAATTTCTCTGTTACATAGAGGAACATGTCAATCTTATGACAGTGACTCAGATGTGCTAACTCTTCTGAGACTAATTGCTAGAGATGACAGTGTTCTAGAAATATGTTTAAATAGACCTGCCTACATTAATGTATTTAAAACATAAATCCAAGGCATAATCTGAAGGATGATTTTGAAGTTTCATTTTGTCTTATTTTTAAAACTGTACCATGGTTTAGGTAAGAAATCAGTGTTCGCATTATTCAAAGTTTGACTAACAATTATAACAGAGGGCCTGGGTTTATTAGCTGGGTAGTTTGTTAGAGCTGCTTAATAGAGCATTCCATTCAAAAGCTGAAATAGTATTTGAATATCTTATAGTTCAGACTGCAGGTGTATCTCTCTAGACGTGAGGTGTCTCAATGTGTATCATATACCAAGGCAGCCTGACCACTTCCAGAGACCAGGAGTATATTTCATTCGCCATTGGAAAACTCTAAATACTAGCAAATTGAGTCTTTTTAGTGGACCAAAACAAGTCCCTCCTATAACTGTCTTTCTGCACTGGGTCTACTTCTACATTGAGGCAAAAAAAAGAGTAAGTATTATAATTTTTAGCCTATTAAACATAAATAAAAGCTATTTTGTGTTCATTTAAAAAAAACAAGAAACAAATTGAGGAATCTTCTGGTTAAAATTCCCAGTGTTCCCTCTCTCTCGTTCTCTCTTGCTCCCTGACCTGCACTCACCCATGCATTCACGGGGTCTCTTTCCACAGACACGTGGCCTTAGCAGCCGCAGGCCCCGTGGCTCTACGGCCTTCACACACAGGATGCTGCACTGGACTGGACTTTAATATGAACAGAAACGAGGGACAGAGGCCTCTATTCTGGCCCTGCTGAAGACATGGTTGGACTTTTTCCAGGGTGGGATGTCGAGAAATGGACATTGGAAACCCAGGGGTTTATTTTCACCTGAATAAATATTACCCATCCTCTTGTATGAGTTTCAGGGAATTCTTTTCCCCCCAACATTGCAAGAACTCCACTTCCACAGATAACAAAAGAAGCCAATTTGAAAAGGCTACATACTGTGTATTTCCAAATGTATGACATTCTGTGAAGGCAACACTCTGGAGATGACAAAAATATCGGTGGTTGTCAGGAAGCCAAGGGAGGGAGGCTGCTGATTAGGCAGAACATAAGAGAATGTTTTATTTAAGGCAAGGGAAATATTCTGTATGATACATGATGGAGGGTATTTGGATACATTTATCCAAACCCATAGAATGTACAAAACCAAAAGTGAACCGTAATGTAAACTATGGACTTGGGGTGATTATGATGTGTCATTGTACGTTTATCACTTGTAGTGAAAGTACCATTCTGTGGGGAAATAATGAGGGAGCCTATGCATGTATGAGGCTAAGGATATATGGGAAATACTTATGCCTTCCCCTCTATTTTGCTGTGAACCTAAAACTGCCCCCTTAAATAAAGCCTTAACAAAAAATATTAATTAAAACATCTATTTTCATATATGCTTTCCTTGGACAGGCCATTTTCCTTAATGACAAGCTCTCTTTGTGAGAAAAGATGAGTAAAATTGTCATTTTCCAAAGTGTACTTATCTCCCTTAGGGCTAGAGAGACTGGGGAGGTATTCCTCTCTCTATAGTTCTGAGAAAGAAATCCCTTGTGCAGGCCATGCGAGGGAACTGTTTCCTTCTGCACATTTGCTCTTCCCTGCACAGAAGGCTAGGAGTTTGATGTTTGCTTTTCTTTGTAAATGTGACACTAAAGATGATAGCTGAGTTTTAACTCCCATGTCCAGTCTAAGGTGCCAAGATAGATGATGTGAAAACCAGAATTTGAAAATCGCAATAATTTATGTGGGTAGAGACAATCATATTTCCTTTGAGCTTCTTCTCTTCTTTCTTGTTCTCTGAACTTATGTATGATATAGTTTCCTGTGGAATAAGGTACAAAACTGAAGAAAATATTACCTTAGGTGCTCATAATGAAGTAATTTCATCAAATGCTCTTTAACATTAATGCAATAAAATCTTAGTTATCCTCAAATATATTTATAAAAGTTGTGAGTAAAATTGATTTTATGAAATGTTAGCCTGTGGGATTTGCTTATATATTTTTAAAAATCTACTTTTATTGATTACAGAGAAGAAGGGAGAGGGAGATAGAAACATCAATGATGAGAGAGAATCATCAATCAGCTGTCTCCTACATGCCCCACACTGGGATCCAGTCTGCAATCTGGGCATGTGCCCTGACAGGAAATTGAACCGTGGCCTTCTGGCTCATAGGTTGACACTCAACCACGGAGCCCTGCTGGCTGGGCAGATTTGCTTATAATTTTAAAACTTCAGTTTAATTTTCAAAACATAATAAAAACATTATTTCTTTTTAACAATGTCTTATGTTTAATACAGCCTATTGTTGTGGTTTTTTAAAAATAAAATTTAATCTCTAGATGTTTCTAAATGACTGAAAAATGTCCTAGAATTTTTGTTAAAATAATTAATAAATAATTGTTAATGATTACTTATATATAATCAATATATGTGGTTTTGTGGCAAAAGGCACTAGACCAGCCGTGGGCAAGCTACGGCCCGCGGGCCGGATCCGGCCCGTTTGAAATGAATAAAACTAAAAAAAAAAAAAGACCGTAGCCTTTTATGTAATGATGTTTACTTTGAATTTATATTAGTTCACGCAAACACTCCATCCATGCTTTTGTTCCGGCAATCCGGTCCAGTTTAAGAACCCATTGTGGCCCTCGAGTCAAAAAGTTTGCCCACACCTGCACTAGACCTTTGCAGCAGAAATATTTTTGGTTGAGGACTGCTAAGTTAAAAATCTAACAAGTGTGTGGCAGGTTATATTGAAAATCGACAAATTCTAAAGTTATCTCTAAAATTCATTTTCTTCAAGCTCTGCATTTGGGATAGAAATAACATTTATTGGGTTAATAAATAATAGTACCCCAATTAGAAAACCGGGAGATTCCATTTTTCTTGTAGTAGGTTAGGAAATCATCTTTATAATCTTAGCCATAAATGTAGTAAGACAGCAGTGTAAATTGGTTTCTCAGAAAACTATTAGGGTATTATGAGGCATAGCATACTGTGTTCAGAGTAAAATAAGTGAGGCTCCTACTTGGCGGCTGGCGAAACTATCTTTGGTGTGCTGTGTGGATTTGGTTGCTGGATTGTAAGAATAATGAACCCATAACTGAGCCCATTCAAGTTCATCAGGCCATTCTAAACACATTATCTTTAGAAATAGCTGAAGAAACTAACTGTATTTATCCTAGCATATAGAAGACTTAGAGGAGATATATAAGACAGTACCAAGTATTGGAAAATAGTGCATAGGAGAAGGTTTTTCTCATTTGCAGAAATGGAACAGTAAAGATACATAATTCAGGACATTTCTATGAAAAATAAAGATATAATAAAGTGTTCCTTAGTATATCCTCAATAAATATTTTATTGCTGTATCATAGCTCCTTTAGCTTTGTACAAAAGAAAAATCCTCAATGGCAACATTTTCAAATACAATCAGCCATCTTACAAACACTGTATTCACACTACTAATGGAGAGGTAGAAATAAGAAGTTTCAGAGAATTGAGCTTGACCTCTTTCTGCTACCTCTGCTCATCTTCATAGACTAGTTGAGACTTTGACATCTAATTGATCTAAAAATCAGCATCAGAGAGTCCATTTTTAGCAATCTATGAAATACCAATGCACTCAGTTCAAAGACAGTCATTCAAATAAGTGGCTAGCTCATTGTCCTTAGAAAGAAATGCTATCCAAAATTGGTTATCATTACCCTACTTTGTGTCTATATTTGTGGATGATTCACCTATAGGTCAGTGTAGTATTATTCAGTCTCTGTATGAGTGGGTGATGGTGCTTTTGCAACTGAAAAATAGCTTAATTGCATGTTCAGTAGCTTCAGCTAAACTAACAGTAACCATTTGAAATTACTAAGAAAGATCATGGATGTATTTCTGCCCTTGTCACCCACAGAGGGTTTAAAGCTTGGAAAATAATACTTCATTGTGTATCTGTTTGTTATTATGGCTTGAAAGTTTTCTGAAAAAATATTTTTTCTTAACTTTCTATTGTGCCTGATACAATACTTGTCAATTTAACAGTTTATGAAACTGTGTTTTAAGGGGGATGCTGAAATAATTATCCAGTACCTTCTCTCAAAGACCTAGTCTAGTAGGAGAAGCTAAGTTTACAAATATCTTTATGTCAAGGAAGATTTTGACATAGCATATCAGAGAAAAAGATGTTATGCCCATTCAGAGAGGAGAAAATGCATTTACTAAGTGAATTCAAAGAGAGATTTTATGAGGGTCCTAGCAGGTTTGGCTCAGTGGATAGAGTGTCCGCCTGCAGATTGAAGGCCCAGGTTTGATTCGGGTCAAGATCTCATACCTCATATGCAGGCTCCTCCCTGGCCTGGGCCCTGGTCAGGGTGCATGCAGGAGGCAAGCAATCAATGTGTTTCTCTCACATCAATTTTTCTCTCTATCTTTCCCTCTCTCTTCCACTCTCTCTAAAAATCAATGGAAAAATATCCTCAGGTGAGGATTAAAAAAAAGTAAGATTTTATGAGGAATGTGGCATATGAAGGAAGCAACAAGGCATGTGTGGGGTTAAGGTAGACATAGAAAGGAGCACCCAGAAAGATAGAAGAGAATGCAACATTCTTAAGTCATATCCTCCCTTGACTATAGCATAGGCCATTAGTTTGCCTGGAAAACTAATAACATATTGGCAATTATCATTTGCCAATATTGATTTATTTCATATTTACCTTTATCCTAACCATGGTTTTCAAGGCCCACAACACTTGGCTCCAACCCCATGACTTGTCACATTTTCCTTTCTTGCCTCCTCAAAACAAATACATTGAGAAACAATTAAGTGTTAACACACACAGGAATGCTCTCTGGCCAATTGGTACTAATTTCACTTCCCCAAGTCTGGCGAGCTCTGCATTTGCTAATATCTCTCCCTGTAATGTTCAATATTTTCATTCAGCCATGCACTCTACTTTTTTCTGGATAATTTTCTCTTATATTTTTAAGCCTTATCTTAGTTACCATTTCCATCAAAATAATCTTCCTCGATGTCTCATCTAATGAACATTCTCTGTCCTTCCATTCTATGCTGGATCTCCCCACTGAAGAGTTTATCCCACTGTGTTGTAATTATTCACTTTTCTTTGTCCTTAATGGGACTGTAGGTGTTATGACATCAGGAGTCCTGTATCTCTTGCCTCCAGAATTAGCACTGTGGTTATCTGGTAATAAATAAGCGATATTATTGAATCAGTGAATGACTGAGTGAATATATAGTGGAAATGCCAGCATCACCAAATTGTGGGTTAATGTAAATATGTCCTATTTAAGTCCAGTGCCCTAAGAATAAGATTATTATTGTAACAATTATGAACAAAGTGATTTGTGTGTCTCAAGCACTTCCTTAGTTAAACCCAGGAACAGTTAGTTAACTTTAAGTCCACTGAACTACCCTCTTTACTTGATTGCCTTCCATTAGATTTTGCTTCAAGGTTTAAAATCATGTAGGGCTTGAAGTTTGAATATATAATTTTTTTTCTCTGAAAAAATATTCAAATACATAAAACCCTACAATCTTTGCATTCAAGCTGTGAACTCTTTCAATGTACTTTGCAGGCATTAATCTGAAAATATCCAAGTTCTGAATGTTTTTCTCTTTCTTCATCCAAAGAATAAAATGAGTACGATGTGACATCTCGCCACCTGGCTTTAGAGTGTTAGCACAAACTGCATCACAAAGAAGGTAAAGTTTGTTCTTAATGCCCCTGAAATTAGGATTTAAGATTATACAAAAGAAGACATAAAATTACTATCATAAAAATATCACATTCTGTTTGGACTGTTAAAAGAATGCAAAATAATTTGGACAGGTCATGCCAATAACTTTTTAAAACTACATTTTTATATTAAATATTTCACTCTGGTTCTGAATAAGCCATCAGCAAGAAAGCATAGTTGCATGCCCCAAGCCAGATGTCTGAGCAAAATAGGACAGTTATTCCTAGCTGGTCAGCCTCATTTACCTGGAAGCTACAGCAGGTACAGCATCAGAGGGGCAATCAGGCTTTGCTTTTGGTTAACAAGTAGATCATTAATTAAATTGGTAACCAGAAGAATGTTTCTCACAGTTATTTGAATTATATTTGATCTTTTCAGTTAATTATGTCCTCTGAGGATTGAGTAATTGAAGGGCTTTTCCTCATTTTGATTACCAGAGATATAATTTGTTAATGAATGCTTATGATTTTTGTAAATGTATATATGTAAAATAAATTAAGTCTAGTAATCCTAAAGGAATGGATTTATCAAAGAATCCTGGGAACACGGACTACCTAATTTAGTGATCCAAATCTAGAGATAAGGGCAGGCACAGAGAAGATAGTGAGACCATTGAATCCACAAAATATTGTTATTGCAGTGTACTCTATCCTTAGAGGTTATAGTCAGAAAAAAAATTTTAAAAATATCCCTGCCACACAACTGGGATTGTCATTAATGTGCAAGGCAGATGACCATGGAGAAGGCTAGATACAGTTGTCCCCTGAACGTTGTATACAGGCCTGGCTAATGACAAAGCTTGCTGCATATGCCAGGACCTGGAACAGTAGATTCATCAAAAGAAGAAAAGAACTGAAGACAGTAACTATTTTAGAACCTCCGTTGACACTTAAGATTCCAAAGAGATTCAAAATAAACCATAGTGAAGGGAACAGGAATTTGTACTCACCATTCTTGAGAGCATATATGAGACTCAAAGGGAAATATTTGGAGGGTAAATGACAAAAAAAAATTCTTGTATAGGAAAATGTATGAAGGTCAAGGGGAAAAAAGCATCTATTTTTATCACATATTCTTGAATAATGTACTAACAGGAAGGGAATGGAAAATAGTATCAGGTATATAGTGGAAGATTACTGAGCCCACACTCCAAAGTTCTCATATGCCAGATCAATATTTTTAAAGGGCAAAACTGATAATATACCTGAAAGAAATTTTTTAATTTTAATAGTAAGCAATATTACAAAGCTATAGGCAGAAGAAATGCCAACAGCAAAATAAAACTATTATTTTATCTCTAAACAAAAACCAACAAAAAAGTAAAATACTTTAATTTTCTACAAATGGAGAATTGTCAAATATCAGTCTAATATCAGACTTCTTCTCTACAATGTTGAAACTTGAAATATTTTAAATTATTGTTTTAAGTGTTATAATTTTATTAAGCAATAGTTCTTTAGTTAGTAAAATTAGTCAATCATATTTGAAAAAATTCATTTTATCAGATATAAGATCCATCAACATAATACAAAAAGAATCGCTACATAAATTATCTAACACATCCAGTTTGTACACCAACAACAATTTTAAAAATTATAAGGCATAGAAATATAGAAAAAGTTTGACCCATACACAGGAAAATAAATCAGACAATAGAAACTGCCTTTGAGTATACCTAGATGTTGGGCATAGGAGACAAAGATTTCAAGGCAGCTATAATAAATGTATTCAAATGGTGAATAATAATAAGGATGGTAATTATTTCACAAATACTAATGGAGGTTCTGGGGTTGAAAAAAGTTCACTAGTGAGTCTCAACTGTAGATTTAAAAAGTAATCAAACAGATATAGGTTAGTAGATATCATGCAATCTTAATTACAGAGGAAAATAACTGTGTAGATGTATTTCTGTTCTCCTCTCAGCTTCTTTTAAAGGCATAAGATTATACAAAGCAATAATAAATGATAACATTGTTATTTTAGAATTATAATATATATAAAACATAAAGTGGGGAGAGGGACTAAAACCACACAGGAGTAGTTTGTAAGCCCTTTCTCTAATTAAATTAATATGAATCTGAAGTAGATTATAAAGCTGTATATCATAAACCTTAGATGTGTATTGTAAGAAAATAACAAAATGTATAGTTAATTATCATTTAAAGAAATTTAAATATTACACTGGAACATACCCACTTACTACAAAATAAAGTAGTAATGAAGGAATGGAGGTACAAAAGAGACTTGTGGGTGGAAAAAGCAAATGGCCGATGTTAATCCAATCCTGGCAACAATAACAATGCCGAGGGATAGATTAACCAATATGATAAGAAGGCAGAGGTTGTCAGTATGTATTCTTAAAAATACAATTATATGCTATCTAATGTAGACACACTTTCAACTCAAAGATGCAATAGTTTAAAATTAAACGGATGGACCTATTCCTTGCAAACGGCAACGCTAAGAGAATTAAGAGTGCTTTAGTAACATGAGACAAAATAGACTCTAAGAGAATAACTGTCACAAAAGAGGGGCATTTTATAATGATGAAAAGATCAACCCATTGGTAAGATATAACAATTAAAAATATGTATGCACCTGAAAGCAGATCTCTAAAATTCACGGAGCAAAACCTGACAGAACTGCAGGGCAAAGTATAACAATACAGTTTAACAATGTATTCAATAGATAAAATAAACACACACTCAGGAATGAAGTGATTATTATAATTCATATGATAACAAACAAGAGAACTAAAAGTAGTATTCAAGCATTTCTATTTAGGGTTTGTTTTAAGTTATTAAAATTGTTTCTTAAACCATTGAAAAAATATTTCTAACATTTAAGTTTCTAAAATTTGACCTATAGCAACATATTCAGTTGGCATGTTGAGTTTAAATTATTAACTTTCTTGTCTTGGATGGATGTAGTCAATATACTTTTCTTTGAAATTTTGACATAAGAACAATAGTATTACATATATGTTTTCATTTATCTTTAATGAGAGCTATCATTAGAGTTGAAAGTCGGAGAAAATTTTCAAAGAAAAGTACATGAAACTAAACACAATTCTTAGCAATAGACCTTCAGAAAAAGGTAAAAATAAAAATTCTAGTAAACCATAAATACAATTGCAGAAATAATGTAAACTATGATAATAAAAATAAAATCATTAAAATGTCCTATTAAAAAATCACATCTTTCAAATTATGTTAAAATATTGATTTAGCTATATTCTTTCTTTAAGGGAGACTGACAAAACATGATTCATACATGTTAAGTGCACAAAGAAAAAAATATCTGTATTCATTGATATGTTGATTGATATACCAATTGATTGATTAATTGGTATATTAAATATAAAACAAACATTAATCAAACATTTACTAGTATCAAGCAGGAATTCAAAGCAATGATGACCCATTAATCAATTCTTTTTTATATTTACAAATGATCTTCACAAACTTTAATATAAGTACAAATCACTTGGACACCTTTATAAAATGCAGACTTGAAATCAGTATGTCTGGGATGGGGCCTGAGATCTTATGTGTCTCACATGCTCCCTGGTACTGTTGATGCTACTCTGAGACTACATGTTGAGTAGTAACAATCTCAGATATACAATTCCCTCTCCAATCAGATAACTCAGTTCTCTACCTTCCACTAAACACAGGAAAGTGTGTAATAAAGCTTATGATGTGATATAATCAGAACTTTTGCAGAAGAAAATAGAAGCTCTGTTCTAGTTGTAATGCTCATCACAGACATGTTTAGTTTCTTATTATAATTTCACATTTCATCTCCAGAATATTAATTAGAAACAGATGCTGAGAAAATATTAGCAATTTATAAACTATCAATAGGTCTTTCATGATCACATAAATTGCTGACATAATTACTTCCCTTGGAAAAAGAAAAAATGATTTAACAAAGGCAGTCAGTATTTTTTAAAGTTTGTTTTCTCTTAATTTAAACTATGCAGAGTTATTTGGTTTTATGAAATAAATCAAAAGAATAGTTCCATCCCATCCCCACACACTTTTTTTACTGTTTCAAAATGTTCTCATTGTTTACATACTAAGAAATTATTAAAGTACTAGAGGCCCTGTGCATGAAATTCATGCACTGGGGGTCCCTCAGCCTGGCCTGCACCCTCAGGGTATGTCCGCCTGCTCACTGCTCCTTACCTCTTGGCTCGCTGCTCCTAAGCCTGCTCCTAAGTGTTGCTACGGAGGTGGGAGAGGCTCCCACTACCACCGCTGCACTCACCAGCCATGAGCCTGGCTTCTGGCTGAGTGGATTGAGCATCTGCCCCCTGGTGGTCAGTGTGCATCATAGCAATCAGTCATTCTGGTCTTTCTGCCATAAGGGTCACTTAAAGCTTTTATAATATAGATTGTTAAAATTACCACTCTGATACATATCTATCTGAGACAATTACAGTTTTAACAATGAATAGAACATGATTTTTTTGTATACAAATAACTCTATTCTGAAATTTAAATCATATGAGAGGGTGAGTAAACAAATAGGCAATATTCCTTAGCTACAATATTTTGCCCATTGACTCATAGACAAGAAAATGTTGATGGTACTTGCTTCATTTAATAACATGGAAGGATCTATAAAGAAATGTATTCATATTTCAGAAGTTTGAAGAGGAAAGTGCTTCCTAAAAAGCCACTTTTTTATATGCAAGAATAGATTTTTGAATGAATTCAACACCTGACATTTGCATCAGTCATGGTCCAGGTGATTGAACTCATAGTGTTTAACTATAGTAATGAAGAAGTAACCATTTATGGTAAATTCATTTTTTTTTCTGTAACAAAGGCAGGAAAAAACCTTCATAATAAAATAATTTGCACATCTAGCATGAAATTTTGAAGCTCTGTTCTAGTTGTAATGCTGATCACAGACATGTTTAGTTTCTTATTATAATTTCACATTTCATCTCCAGAATATTAATATTAATGAGTTGATTTTTAAAATGAGAACCCTATTGAAGACATCCTCCATCTCAACAGACTTATTGAAGACTCATTGTCCCTGTTCATAAGACAGTGAGCCACATTAAAGCTATCTTCAGCAATGATCAAAATAAATAGACATTTCACCTTTAAAATAGTACAGAAATTTACAACTAGACAAACGTTTCTTACCACATGCCTTGGTGTTTCTCAGGGTCTCTTCTATGGAGCTTATGACACCCACAGATGTATTTGCCTGAGGGATTTCTAAGACAGCTAGTATGCAAGCCAACAGATGGGGCTCTAAACTTTCCACTCACTTTTCATACATAAAGTGTTCTACTAAATGGTTCTAAACGTTTCCTTTTGTAGATTAGAAAATGTAAGGCTAGATAGGAAAGGATTTATCTGAAATCATAAAAGCTAAAGGAGACATGAAGGGTAATATGGAAGGTAAAGGCCTATGTCCAAACACTGAAAATGATAACATGTGGAAGAAATAGAAGTCATTCTATGGAGGCCCGTAGGACAGAAATAGGATCAGTGGATGGCAGATGGAAGTTACAGAGAAATAGACGTACTAGTCTATCCAAAGGGGGAAAATCTAGCAACATAAGCTGCTTAAAGATCAGATGGGTTGCCACAAGGAACAGTAATTTTCCAAGCTATTGAGATAATGGAGAAAGAATTTGGAGTTCCCTCTTGGTGGTGGAATGGAGGTTGGATATAGTGAACCAAAGGTCTGATGATATATCTCTGAAGACACATTTCAACTGTAAGAGTTATGTAATTTATTATATCCTAGAGGCCCGGTGCACAAATTCATGCATGGGGGGCTCCTTGGGGTGGCCTGTGGAGATTGGGCCCCAGCTTGCGCCCCCAGCCTTGAAGCCCCACAGCCCTGCCTGGTACCCCACCTTGGCCTGGCGCCACCCCCTTACCTGCTCCACTGTCCCGCCTGTGGAGCTATCAGGGCTGCCCCCCCCCCACCTGGCTCCCTCAGCATCTGGGAGCTGGGCGGCATTCCCGCCCCCTGCCGCCGCCACTGGTCATTGTCTGTGGGGCAATTGGTGGGGCAATCGGGCCCCCACTCACACCCACCTTGGCCTGGCACCACCTGTTCACCTACTCCACCGTCCGCCATGGTCCCGCTCTCGCTGGGGCCCATCAGGGCCAGCAGCACCTCCACTGCCGCCCACTGCCAGCACTGCGTCGCCAACGCTCACCATGTTCTGTGTCACCCCCTGGTGGTCAGCACACATCATAGCGAGTGGTCGAACTCCCAGTCTCCCAGTCAAATTCCTGGTCGAACGACCACCTTAGGGGACAATTTGCATATTAGGCTTTTATTATATAGGATTAGCAAGTGACCTCCCTTAGTTGGCGTTTCTCAGTTCTGGTGGAGTCTACTGAAAGCAAAATTGAAAGTGTCTTTGTGCTTGTTCAGACAGCCTTTCAGGGTTTTCCCTGGGTGAATGCCTCTTATCCTAGGAAAAGGCATGTACACATCATGAAAATATGTATCTTCATATTTTCCCTGCCTAAATCTTGTGTTTATCATAACAAATACATTCAGTTCAAATGCCAGTTCCAAATTAGGGTTAGTGGCTGCCTTGAGGGTTGCACAATAAGTAATGCTAGTGTGTAGCTGGGTCCAAAATGGGAAGTCAAATCCCTTAAGCCAGATATTAGATATCCATGGCGTAAAACAGTAAACAAGTTAATAGGTAATTTGGTGTATGGAAAAAGCAACATGAGCATATAATTAAGTACATTACAAAAATATATAATTGCCTTAGGCATATATTTATTTTTATTCAACTATAATATTTGAAGTACAAAAATATGTATTTTGGGTAACCAGAAATCTCATTTCTAGTTGTTAAGAAACAGAGTTAGGATTTGGAGTCAGATTTATTTACTTCCAAGCCTAGGGCTCCTAATTTCTTTTATATATATATTTTCCTTGTATACAGTCTTATTTTAAAACTTAGATATAATCAAAGGTTATATTATATTGAAATTTTGATTATGTGATTATGTGAATTTGAACAGTGTGGCACATTTATTAAATTAGTAAAAATTGGAAGGGTATTGGAAAGCTATTTGCACATAATGCATATGTGATTATTCTAACTTTTAATTTTATTTTTATATTATTTTTATAACTAGAACCCATAAGTTATTTGCAGTTTGACAGATTAACCCTTCTGGAGCGAATTAAAATTTAAATAACAGATGACCATTTTGAAACTTTAAGGATGGGAGAAATTCACTCTGTAGATGATACAGTTGCCTACAGGTCATAGAGTGTTGAATAGTGTCAAAGACTAACATGTTAATTTTGATTTATTATAATCTCCATACTCTTATTTTTGTAGAGCCTAAATGTCTATCTATACAGAATTATACAAGGCAAAGTTATTGTAAAGGTTGAGTGTTTCTGATTTCAACTTTTATTTTTTTTGCTTTACAAATTCAGACTCAACAAACCCACTTACTCAACTACTGAATAATGGTAGAAATAAAATAATTGTGTGATTGTATGGGTTTTTTATTTCATGCCTTCTATAGAAGTCAGGTAGTTCAAATGATACATAAATTAGTAGATTGAGTAGCAGCAGTTAGAGGTCACTTGGAAGTGAGTTGATAACTTCAACAAAATACAAAGATAAATACATTTTTAAAAATCACTTGTCAGGAATATTACTTGAAGAACTATTTTATTCCTTTAGAAAATATTAAGAAAATATTGTGCCACTATTAATAAGTCAAAGATATCTTTATGTAGGTAAAAAAATTATAAAATCACATATTAAAAATCACCATGCATCTTGTTAGTTATTCATATCATAAATACTATTTGAGTATGTGTTTTTTACTAAATGATAGTCTTAATGTGATGAAAACTGTCTTTATCTCAGAAATAGCTTACAAAATTAGGTGCATGGAATTTGCAGACAAGAGCTATATCTTCTCATTATACCTATGCTCATAGAATGCAGCTTAGTGGCCAACATGGAACAGGTTTTAAAATATATATGAGTAAATTAGTAAATACAATTTATTAAAATTAATTAAAGATTATTTAAAAACCCAGTGATGTTTAGGATTCTTAAAAGAAGTACAGAATAGCCTAATTGTTATTTTCTGTCTAATAAGATTTAAGATTTCCCGAGTTCCCTGATGTTTAATGATGTTTGAATATAACTTTCAGATATTTATGCACACATTTGAAAATCCTTTTTCATTCCTTTTTTATAAAATATATTTTTCTTGATTTCAGAGAGGAATAGAGAGAGAGAGAGAGATAGAAACATCAATGGTGAGAGAGAATCATTGATCAGCTGCCTCCTGCATGCCCCACACTGGGGATCAAGCTTGCAACCTGGGCACGTGCCCTGACCAAAAATCGAACCTCTTGGTTTATAGGTTGATGCTCAACCACTGAACCACACTGGGCTGCAAATCCTTTTTCTTTATTCAATTTTGGGAGACCAGAAAGCTTACTGAGAAGGAAGTAACTTTGTTTTCTTGTTTTTTGTTTTTGTTTTGTTTTCATGGCATTCTGGTGCTGCCTAAGGACAACATTCTTTAAGTCCCTTCTAATTGTCTCAAAAGTTATAGATCAGGCAGTTAGAAGTAAAACAGCTGTGTATCTGTTGCCTACAATACTGGGAAGATTCATTTTCTTTCACTATTGCCTGTCATGTCAAATAAAGAGGCTGAGAGTTTATCTGTGATAAATGAGCCTTATGTAAATACAATGGGACAGTGCCTTAATTTGAACACCTAGCACAGTGTCAGCCTAAATCTCCTTCTCCTGGTTTAATTAGCAAAAGCTCTATGTTAATCACGTTGCAATTAAACTTTTTGAGTCTTACAATGAAAAAAAAAATATGATTCTTTCACAACACAACAACAAAATTTAGAATGAGCGCAGTAATAAAAGTAATTTGCATTTTTATAGCAAATGTGTTAAACAGCTGATGAATTATTCAGCACTTGGTATTAGTTCTACACACTTAATGAGCTTCTCTAATTTGACTTCCATAAAATTTATAAATTTTATTCCATGTTTATGTATTGAAAAGCGTTCATTAGCAAAATGCATTCATCAGTGTACTATATGTTGTTAATAAGATTTTTTTAAATTTGTCAGGAAATTTAGTTCTAGTATTACACGCAGAATTCCACTCACAAAAATAATTTAATCACTATTATTCATTTTACTGCCATTAAGTTATGTGCAAAATATAAGTCATAATCTAATTTTTGTTACAATTATTTTATTTTCATCCTAGATGTCAGATGTTGAAAAAATCACATGAACCCTAATTATATGTCAATATCTCAAAGCCCTGAGGTCATTTTAATTCACCTAGTTCTAAGTTCTAGCAAGTTAGAATCCTGTGTATACTACACATAACATCATAATATTTCTTTAAAATGAAGTAAAGCATTTCTCAATCCTTGGGTGTACACTCTTTCACTGACAAAATAAATTAATGAAGGAAATGCTCTCATTAAAATAAAAAAATAACAAACACAAAATATCAATGATCCCAGTTTGTACATTTTTAAAACACTACCTTGCTTTTAAAATGAAGCATGCCGAAACCGGTTTGGCTCAGTGGATAGAGTGTCGGCCTGCGGACTGAAGGGTCCCAGGTTCGATTCCAGTCAAGGGCATGTACCTGGGTTGCAGGCACATCCCCAGTGGGAGATGTGCAGGAGGCGGCTGATCGATGTTTCTCTCTCATCGATGTTTCTAACTCTTTATCTCTCTCCCTTCCTCTCTGTAAAAAAAAGATCAATAAAATATATATAAAAAAATGAAGCAGATACACGAATAATCTAAAAGTAACAGGCATATGCAAATATTTGCTCATCTGTATTGAGTATTTGCTACCTGGCTCTATCTTAATTACTTCCACACATTTCTCATTTGATCCTCACAACAAACAACATTAGCAGTTAGATATAAACTCTGTGCTCTTCTATCACATGATGTTAATACAATTGTTCATAAAAGAATTAATCGAGTTTTGAATTCTGCTTACTAGAACAATGCTAATCATTAAACAATCACCTAATTATAGCTTACTTGTATGTAATAATTTATTTTTCATGTACCTTTTCCAAGTGTATCTTAGGCAGGCAATATCCACAATATCTTAGGCAGGCAATAGCTACATTTTTCAAAGTAGCATTTTGGTTCACTGTAATCCCTAGATATTTTTCTGCCACAGGACAGAGTTTAGAAAAGGATGGAAATAGAAACTTACCAAAACTACAGGATATGAGAGATGAGTCTGACATTTTACTGAACATTTAGATTTAGGATTTTCTAAAATAAATTATACTAACCCAAATCTCTTCTTCCACTTTCACCAATATGCTGTTTCATGTAAAATAAAAATAAGGAATTCTTAAGAATTTATATCAATTCCTTGCATATAATAGGAATTCCATGAATCTTGGTTTCCTCCTGCCCTTACTTGACCTTATGAAGATGTCCAGGGGCAATGTATGCAGTTACATTTGCAACTATCATTCAACACAGTCGAGAAAAATGTATGCTTGATTTCAAAAGGCTGTTTTCTTTTTTAATCTAGGCTGGTAGTGTTGAAGTTTTATTTATCATTTCTTATATTTGCTTTATCTTGTATGAAAAGTCATCTTATAAGTTAGTAAATGAGGCTAATGAGTATGTATTCAATCATGAGATAATGAAACGATATAAAACTAGGCTAATTTCTCCACGTGTATTTACATTTGGGACAGGGTTCTAGAATAGAGGACATCTCATAAGACCAACCACGTGCAGCCATTTGAATAAGGTTGGCAAAGGGCAGTGGCATGAAGAGGAATATTAACAAGGTGGTTTGTGGGTTCTTCTGTGGCCAGCTGTTTAGTTATCCTCTAGCCTTATTTTCTTGTCTTCCTCAGAGTTTTTCTAAATGATCCATATATCATCACTCTAGAATATATATATACTTGCGTGTGTGTACATGCGCACACACACACACACACACACACACCAAAAATAAACAACATAAATGGCCTAGGGCAATTTTAACTCATGTTAGGGTTAAAAACAAATAAATGCGATTTCTTAACCAGTTGCCAGGAACTAGCTTACATTCTTTCCCTTTATTCTTTTTTTTTTTTCTAAAGTTTTACATATGTCTCCTTTTTCCCCAGTTGACTCCCTGCCCCCAGCCATTCCCACCCTGGGCAAGCCCCCACCGCCCCAGTGTCTGTGTCCATTGGTTATGCTAATATGCATGCATACAAGTCCTTTAGTTGCTCTCTAACCCTCCCTCCCCTACCATTTGTCTCCAGATCAATCTATTCATATTCACCAAATTATGTTGATCATTATATCCCACATATGAGTGAGATCATGTGATATTTATTTTTCTCCCACTGGCTTATTTCACTTAGCATAATGTTCTCCAGTTCCATCCATGTTGTTGTAAATGTTAAAAGTTCCTTCTTTTTTATAGCAGCGTAGTATTCCATTGTGTAGATGTACCACAGTTTTTTAATCCACTCATCTGCTGATGGCCACTTAGGCTATTTCCAAATCTTAGCTATTGTAAATTGTGCTGCTATGAATGTAGGGGTGCATATATCCTTTCTGATTGGTGTTTCTGGTTTTGTGGGATATAGTCCTAGGAGTGGGATCACTGGGTCAAATGGGAGTCATTTTTAACTTTTTGAGGAAACGCCATACTGTCTTCCACAGTGGCTGCACCAGTCTGCATTCCCACCAGCAGTGCAGGACTCTGCCATCAGGTCCTTTTCTTTTGCACAGTGGTCTAGACTCCAAATAGAAGGTCTATTTTAAGATAAGCATATAGCATATTTGTTAAGAGCAGGAACAGTGAAATGTTGACTGGATTGTGTGAGAAACCTATCAAGACATATACTACCATTTGTTGCTAAGAAATATCTAATTTCAACGTTTTATTTCCTTCATTTTGAATATATTCATCTTTTATTAAATAGATTGGGGTGACTTTGGTTAATAAGATCATATAGATTTCAAGTGTACATTTCTATGATACATGATCTGTATGTTGCATTGTGTGCCCACCACCCACCCACATTTCAATGTTTACTATTTCAAATAACCAAGGATCAGATTATTACATCCTAGTGCTGCTTAATTACAACATTCTTTAAGTCCTTTCTAATTGTTTCAAACGTTTGGAAGTGCCTATGCCCAGCACATCCAAACTCTGATTCTAGATTTTATTTACCTAGCAAGGGAAAAGCAGACATTCTTTATCTTTCTCATCTGAGGCTTGTTTAGAAAGAAAATAAATCATATAATAATTTTAAGTGGAGTGACCAGGAAAGGTCCAAGCATACCCCCCTTTTAAATTATTTCCAATTATGTCATTTCATTCGTTAGTTAATCCAAATACATAAATATTGAATGCCTATCATACTAGTCTCTCTAAATATTGGAGATAGTCAGCGAGCACAGTAAAGTTCTACCAGCTGGATGTCAACTTCTGAACTTGTCTGGAAAGATTAAATGGAACCTACCAGCTTTTATTTTATCTGTCCCACCCCTGCCCATAAATCTCATAACCCCTGTAGTCTTATCTTTAACCTCCCCTCCACCCCACCACTGCCCACTTCAGTCACTCAGTGGCCCACATTCTGCCATAACATCCAATTATCCTCTTTCAGTATTTGATATGTTAGAATGTTGTTCTTAATATTTAACTAACAACTCTTATGCTAAATTTGACAGCCATTAGTTTTCTGCTCACCAGAGAAGAAAACAGCTGGACACTTTCCATTCTGTGAATATCCATCTGATCTATTGCTCCCTGAGTAGTTAAATATAAGAGGAAGGACTTAACATCTTGTGATTAGAGGTCTCAAGAATGTTTTGTTGCAATAATGGCTTTTTCACAGTTGTTTCGATCTCCTAAGAGAAGTTATTAAATTCAAATTATCTTCATACTAGTGATTAACATGTTCTGATGTGGGTGGGTGGGGATGGAGCTCCTTGATGACAGGGCCTATGGTGATAGAAGTATCCATAGTACCACCCTACTTCTTGCATATATTGTTGCTTTAAAATTTTTTGAATATCTGTTTTGTGTGCAAAAGTGGAAATTAGGCACTGATTTTAATGGATTAGAGCAGCGGTTCTCAACCTGTAGGTCGCGACCCCTTTGGTGGTCCAACAACCCTTTCACATGGGTCGCCTAAGACCATCCTGCATATCAGATATTTACATTACGATTCATAACAGTAGCAACATTACAGTTATGAAGTAGCAACAAAAATAATTTTATGGTTGGGTCACAACATGAGGAACTGTATTTAAAGGGCCAGCAGGTTGAGAACCACTGGACTAGAGGAATAAATTCAAGCATCACTTATTTAAGCCTCTGTATTTTAACAGGTGCAGTTATAGGTCTGGAAATGTACTGGTGATTACAGGTGACCCTTTCCCTTGTGAAATACAAAATTTGTTTTAATCAGAGATTATGAAAACACACACAAACATACACACACATTCCACTTTAATAACAAAATCAGCATGTTAATCACATACCACTGTATGATATGGATCTGGAACATGCTCCCTGGGATTTTATATGGTGTTTATTCAAGGAACATATGAAGAACATGCCACTGCTGAGTAACTCACTACTGCTGATGCTTACATAGCTAAGAGTCAAAGCCAGGTTCTAATGGATGCTCTGCTGAATACTCTTACTGCCACAATTCTTGAGTTTTTCTGTTTTTTTAACAGATGTTTTATTTCTTACTAAATTGTCATGGAATAAGAATGCAATAGAGAATTTTATTTGGGAAAGTTGCTGCTTTCCTCCAGTAGAAAAGAATCTTAGGGTTTAGCAGTGGTTCACTATTGTCATCAAAGTATTGAAAATGCAGAAGGATTATTCAAATTAGGCTAGACTTATTTCTACAGTGCATTATTCACAACCCTACTTCCACTAGGTTTCTTTTGAAACAGGATTCTGTAGTCAAATAACTTTGACAATACTGCATTTTATAGTCTCGTGTTGGAAATTCAGTGTGAATAGGAACATATTGAAGGAAGTAACAGAATCAGACTTGTTTAACTTTAATCAACTAAACATTTCTCTAACATACTTGACCAGCAACCCTCTTTGCCTTACTCCGTTTATGTACATCTTTACCAATATACATGTCCCGAAGAGCATCTTTTTAAAATATATATTTTATTGATTTTTTTACAGAGAGGAAGGGGAAGGAATAGAGAGTTAGAAACATCAGTGAGAGAGAAACATCGACCAGCTGTCTCCTGCACACCCCCTACTGGGGATGTGCCCGCAACCAAGGTACATGCCCTAGACCAGAATCGAACCCAGGACCCTTCAGTCTACAGGCCGATGCTCTATCCACTGAGCCAAACTGGCCAGGGCGCGAAGAGCATCTTAAATTATCTTAGGCTGAATCTGTATAGGTGCTAGCACAGCTTTTGGAAGTTTCACTTATTTGTTTATTGTTTCACTAAATGTCCTATGTCAGCTTTTTAACTTGCCATTTATTATTTTTTCAAGAGTATAGTGGTGAATAGTCAAAAATATTTGGGCTCCTTGAACTTCCAATATTTATATTTTAGAAAAAAATGACAAGTTCCCATTTAAGTTTTATATAAATCCTGTCAGCTTCTCATTTTAATAAATGCAGAGGACTCTACATTCCACTTTATACCCATCGTGCAGTTTTTAGAGAAGTTTTCTTTTTCAGCTGCTTGGAAATTCTGTGTCTTGCCTTTGTATTTAACACCAACAAAACTGTTAGTCAGGACCTCTCTCCTTCTAAATTTCTTAATAGCTTATGGTTGTTGTTCATTCTCAGAAAGAAACCACAAAGGTGCAAGGGGTTTAAAAATAAATAAACACAACCTCTGGCCTGGCTTGCAAGGCTCAGTGGTTGAGCATTGACATATGAACCAGGAAGTCAAGGTTTGATTCTGGTAAGGCTAAATGCCGGGGTTGGGGGCTCCATCCTCAGTGTGGGGCATGCAGGAGACAGCAGACCAATGATTTTCTCTCATCATTGATGTTTCTCTCTCTCTCTCCCTCTCCCTTCCTCTCTGAAATCAATAAAAAATATATTTTTTGAAAGGATCTCATTCTGACTTCTAAATTAGTGCTCACCATGTCAAAAAATAAATAAAATAAACACAACCTCTGAAGAAAGCTTAGAGGACTCGAAGCTACAGTTGAGAGGACAAAGAAAACACATACACAATTTATCCTATTTGGCCAGGAACCTTAAAACCACATTTAGAGTCTGTAGCTGAAAAATTAGCTGCTATTTTAAGAAAACTAAAAAGAACTAAGTACGTATACGCCTGTCTCCTATGTGATCTGATTTTATTCTCCTGGCAACTCTGTGAAATAGATGCTATTCTGCCCTTTTTAATGATAAGAACTTATTTTTCTCAAGGTCATGTCCATTGAGAGGCAGAACCTGGGTGTGAAGGATGGTGACTCCTGCCTCCTTTGATCAGCACCTACATGGAACACTTCGATGCTCTCTTTGTGTGGTCTGAATGATAAAAATTCACAAGGTCAGAATGAACATGAGTAAATGTAGTGAAATATAAGAAAACAGACTCTTTTATGCCCTCCTGCAACATTCAGCGTTTGTTTGACACTCGTACTTTAAGCCACAGTAAGGAGACCTCAGTGTTGCTGTTTCTGGAGAAAAAGTGCTGCCCCTACAATTGGTGAAACTGTACCTGACAGGCTTGCCCAGCGGCCATCAGCCAGAGTTCAGGACAGAGGCGTGTTTGTGAATCAATAGCCAGCATGAGGTACAAATTGAATTTATTGCTGTTAGTTTCTTGAGTCATCATTTTATGTTTCACTGCATTGCTGAAACCAACAGAAAGGGTTTTTCCAGGTTAGCTTTTTAATTTTTCACTCTCATCTCTGTACTTCACAAGCTGTTTTATGTATGACATTTTTTTAAGTAAGTGGTATATATTCTTTTCATTTCTAATTGAGAATATTCAGATACTTCTGTTCTTTTGTTTCCTGGACTCTGCTGAACAAAAAAATTTTCTTGGTGTCCTTGGGTATCTGTTTAAGGCTATGGAACATAGCAATGACATACAAGTAAGGAGAAAAACATAATTATAAATGTGACTCAATTGGGTCTTTTATATATATATTCAAAAATTGTTTTATGACCATTTTCCTTGCAGAGGGTTAGCTAAATGAGTACAAATATCTAAGTTCTTATTCTTTTATTTTTGTCCTATAATTCAATTAGTATTGATGTGGGTATATCTAGGTTTTCTGCTTAGGTTCAAATGTATTCCTTCATGTGTCTATCCTTGATAGTGTACATAAAATCCTTCCCTGTGAAAGGACCAGAGAACCTTGGAGCAGAGTGGTTGGGGGAGGTGTGTTAGTTTGGGATTGTATATAGATGTATTAAGTAATGGTTTCATCCAAATATATCATTTGAGAATTTCCTACCTGGAATTAGTTTCACCACTCTCCCAGGATGAGAGGGACATGGGGGGAGGGGGTGGGGAGAATATCTGGATGGAGGGTCTTCTCCCTAGGCTTCTGAAACTTAGTGGTCAGCCTGTGCCACCTACAATATCTGCCTATTGCATGTGCTATTTTCTCTATATTTCATAAAACCAGTTGTGAAATACAACAGTATGAAGGTTATAGAAAAATATTTAGAATGTTTTAAAAACTAAAAACATCTTGTGATAACTAAATATACTATTTCTTGAGTAACTAGTAGGTACCTGTTGCTCCTCATAATACTGAAGACATAGAAATAAAATAAGACAGTCTCTGCTTTCAATAAATTTTCAGCCTAGTCAGCTTCGTTGTTGTTGTTAAGTAAATGAACACACACATATATAGAAATTCTATGGAGCAGAGGGGAGTAAACCGCACATATCATATTGAAGTATCAGAAGAGGTTCTTCAAGATGGCCCATGGAGTCTGAACATTAGAGATTCATCTCAATTTTCTTTTTAGGAAGGGGGAAGATGTCCAGAGAGAGAGAGGAGTCCAAGGTGACTCAGCTTTTATCCCTTAATTTACTGAGCCACCAGAAACCGAGGCATTAAAGGAGTAAATGCCAGAGCATCCTGTTTGTCAGTGAATAAGAAATCTTATCACAAGCAACGGCAGAGTTTCCCTGATATTGACAGTAATATATAATCTGAGTGGTAAGTTGTGAGTTGGTTTAACTGGTTCTTTGAGGATATCAAGAGAATGGGATTTTTTTAAATTAAAAAAAGTGGTTGAAGAAAAAAAATATATATGACTTTGGAGGAAAGAGCCTGTCTTTCTAGTTGTCTCTAATGACCTTGGATAAAGATACTGAAGTCACCAGGGAAATAGCCCAGCCTGTTACCCATCTCCAAAAGTCATGGTTCAGGCTCACTTAAAAACAAACAAGTAAATGATTATTTTTTTCAAGAATGTGTTGGTATTTTAAAGTAAGGATGCTAATAGTAATATAAATATTAATAATAGCTTTTTGTGTGTTGAGCATTTATGAAATTCCAAAGCTATGATTAAGAACAATTTACATTACTCTTTTCATTTTATCCTCTCAATCCTGTGATGAAGCTACTATTATAGATGAAAAACTAGGCCTAGAGAGAATAAGTAATTTATCCAAACTCAACAACTAATAACATGATGTTTTTGGCCTCATAGTCATGTTTTTCTTACCTCGAAATACCTATCAAGTATTTCCTACCTACAGTTGAAAAGACAGACATCCCTGCTTATTTCCTGTTAGTGGGGATATATTTCTGGACCATCTCAGACTTCAATTATTAATTAGGCCATTTGTTTAGCTCATCCTGTTCTCCCACTTAATGTAAATAAACTCTGCCCCCACAAATGCCAGAGCTCATAATGTCATAGCCATTGGACATGACAACTGATTGTCTGCTGGGAGTGTTCTGTAGATTTCTAGTTATTCTGGATCTCTACTTCATCACCATGGACACCTCTGAATGTTTTCTGCCTCTCTTTAAAATCACAGTGTCACCTAGGTCTTCTGCTGTCTCCAGTGACCCACCAAGACTCTCAGTTATATTTCTCCATTTACCTTAGTCCCTCCTTCACAAAGCTACTGTGACAATAAGTTAGATGATATATGGGAAAGTGGTTTTAAAAACTTACTTTAATTTTCTCCTCAGGAAAATGAAGATTGGACTAGATACTCTCTGACGTTCCCAAGGTTCAGTGATTCCATTATCTTTGATTTATTAACTTGCTATTTAAGTGCAAGGTACTTTGACATCAAGCTCCACATATCTTAGTTTATTGCTGAGTCAGACTCTAGTAGACTTTGCATAAACTGATGGGAGAATTGAATACACTCAAATGAATTCAAAAACTCTTCCCATTATCTTTTTCTTAACCTGTGCTTAGATACAATTTTTGTAAAGACTTCCCTTTTCTTCAAAGCATGTAAAGTGCCTACATATTTATAAGATAGCTTTAGAAAAGTCAGAGCACTGCTTGAAATTATATATGATGGAGAAACTCTCTCTTCTTGCTCAGTCTGACCTTGACCTGTTGCCTCATTTATTTTCAATGTGACTTTACTGGTAATTGAATGTTGAAGGAGGGGCTTTTCAGCTCATCTGATGCCAAACTGAGCATTTTCAATTCAAACACTGAACCTTGGTCATAAAATAATAGCAACTATGTTAACAACTGAAATTATTTGGGTTAAAAAAAAGAGTTGTGCCGAAACCAGTTTGGCTCAGTGGATAGAGCGTCGGCCTGTGGACCGAAAGGTCCCAGGTTCGATTCCGGTCAAGGGCATGTACCTTGGTTGCGGGCACGTCCCCAGTGGGTGATGTGCAGGAGGCAGCTGATTGATGTTTCTCTCTCATCGATGTTTCTAACTCTCTATCTCTCTCCTTTCCTCTCTGTAAAAAATCAATAAAATACATATATATAAAAAAAAGAGTTGAATGACTTTTTTCCTAAAGTTTGATATTCTGGTGAAGGTTTCAATACTTAGAATATTTTAGTTTGATTTATGTACATTTAAAATTATTTCATATTCTCCTTTGATTCCCCAAAATTAAAACTTATCTTCCTGGTATGTGTACTTGGCATTCAACTTTCTATGAAAAAAATATTATGTTTTATAGAATATTATTATAGTGGAATCACCTGTTCATTCATCAAAATCAGTTAGAAGTGCACAGCTGTAGCAGGATATGAGACTATAATCTGTGCCTTGTCATGTAACTTACCAGCAGTTCAATTTCTCCATCTGAAAAATTATGATAATGATAGATAACACCTGCATGCCATTCTGTGAAGTTGAATGCAATTACATTTTCAAAGCAGGCTGCACTTTGTGGAAGACAGTTGTGGCTTTCAATAAAATAAAGAACAAAAATAACTTTTAAAAATATTTATTTCTAAGAAATTCACTAAATATGTTTGAAAAATTATTACCTAGGATATATTGTTTTTTAATTAAAAATAAATGCCTACCAGTTTTCATTAAAGTATTTTTCAGTCAATGGTGACTGTTCTGTAATATACATTTACATTTTGTTCAGATTAACAAAGAACCACCAGGGAAAATAAACTGTAGTGATGGTGCTGACCTGAAATGGAAAACTCAGTAGGGCATATTCTGTGTGTGGTTGCCTTCCAACTGTGAACAGTTTTCACTCTGAATATTATTGGTTTTATGCCATGCGAACGTTAACTACCTTTAATTGGGATATTGTTCCAGCATCTTTAGATTTACTCTTCCTACCAGCATTCATTCCACTCACACCATGTCATATGTCTCTTGGTGCTTCATTCAATCAGAGCTACTCTTTTCATGAATCGTGGTAATTAGAATTAGTGGAACACATTACATTTGATTTCAGATCTTGATTTTAAACAACCTTCTAGCAAGAGCTCTGACAACATTATAATATTTAAAATGCAATTGTTTATTTAAGAGACAGATCCAAAATGATCTGAGCAAAAGCATCTGGCATGCTGATTAAGAGGAGCTGTGTGTTTTATATTTCTCTAAGTTTATATTTTCCTCAGGTTTCATTATCTCAACATGGCTGCCAACATTATAAATTATCTGATATATATCTGGAAATCTTACCCCAGTCTTACTTAGTGCCCCTGACATGGTCTTCTGAATGCTAAACCCAGACAGGACACACATTTGCAGCACAGCCTATGTAATTCAATGGAAGCAATGGGAGTGTGCTGGGAGAAAACCTTTTGTCACTCTTTGTATAGAAAGAGAGCACAATAGAAATGACCTTCTAAATATATTGGCTGTGAAAGTTTTACCCAGTGTGAGGAGAGGTAGTAAAATATTGCTTGAAAAGTCAGAGCCATATAAATAACAGGAATAGGCTAAGAAAGCTAAAATTACACAGAAAAGAGGCCAGTCTTTCAATAGAATGCTTTGTACCTTTAAGAATAGATTCCATTACCACATCTATTAGTGATGCATACAAGTCAAACAATACTTACTCTTTAGTTTCCTGCTGTCCTAAGTGGACTTCTACTTTTTTCAAATAAGTTTTGAACAATTTTGAATATGAAATTTTGCATTCAGAGGCTATTTTTCTTAATTATAAAATTTAATGGAAGAGGTAGTGGGGATAAAAGGTAAATCCTATTTAGAAGATGTGGCTTGTTCGAGTTTTGAATGATAGTTCACATTTAGCAAGTCTCAGTGTGCATGTGGGAATGCTTTCCCAGTAGGACTCAGCTCCTCCCACGGATCCTGTCCAGTCCTGACAGCCCTGTTAGATTAGTCTATTTAAAACTGGCCTGCCATTTGATTGCTTTCTAAGTAAGTGCAGTAAAGGTCTTCTGTCATATGGGTCTCAAATTAATTTACACTATCCCTTTTTACTATATTTTTTTATTTTATTAATAATAATTTTATTTTATTGTTTTAAATTTTATTTTTTAATTACAGTTTATATCTACACTAATAAAAGAGAAAGATGCAAATTGACTGTCACTTTGCAACACCCACCAGCCAATCAGGAGTGAGTATGCAAATTAACCCAACACAGATGGTGGGTTAATTTGCATACACAGGTGCCAAACGGCCGGGGGCGGGGACGGGTGTCCTTGGGACCCAGGCTGCTCTGAGCCTGTAGGCCCACATGTAGGCCCAGAGTGGACAGGGTCCCGGAACAAACTCAGGGCCTATGCTCGCAGGTGCCAAGCAGCCGGGAGCAGGGCAGGAACATCTCTGGGACCCAGGTGCTCCAAGCTGTTAAACACACAAGTGGCCGGGGGTGGGGCGGGAATGTCCCCCACAGCGAGCGAGCAGACAGCAGGGCTCTGCTTGCCCCTAGCCGTGACAGTGAAGGGCAAGCAGCCCCCCGCAGGACCCCCATAGAGAGCATACCCCAGGGCCCTGCTTGCCCCTGTGGTGGCAAGTCAGAGAGCAGACAGCAGGGCCCTGCTTTCCCCTGGCCCCGGGGGTGAAGGGCAAGCAGGCGTCCACAGAGAGCAGACACCAAGGCCTGTGGTGGCATCAAGCAGGCAGGTCCACAGAGAGCAGAGAACCACGGGGAGCAGGCCTAAGCCATCAGTAGGACATCCCCTGAAGGCTCCCAGATTGGAGAGGGTGCAGGTCGGGCTGAGGGACCCCCCACCCCCATGCACGAACTTTGTGCACTGGGCCCCTAGTTTTTTTATATCATTTTGTATTAGTTTCAGGTATACAACATAGTGGTTAGGTGATCACATGCTTTACAAAGTCATCCCTTGATATTTTCAAAGTCACCTGCCTGGCACTGTGCATAGTTATTGCAATATTATTGACTTTATTCCCTATGCTGTACTTTGCATCCTCATGACAATTTTGTAACTACCAATGTGTACTGCTTAATCCCTTTAGTCTTTTCCACCAAGCCTCCCAACCTCTCCCCTCTGGCAACCATCAGTCTGTTCTGTATGTCTATGACTGTTCCCTTATTCTTACTGTGTTTGTGTTTACTTTCTCAGTTTCATCCTTTTTCTTTCACTGTACACTATATCTACAATGCTTTATCTTCATTGACCCTTCTCCATTTCTGCATGTTCAAGTCTATGTGAATGCTACTTCTCTCAAAATGCATAAACTGATCACTTTTGGCCATTCGGTGAAAATCAACATTTCTCTGTTCAAATAACACTGTATCTCAGTCTTTCATATAACATCTTATTCTCTGTCTTACAAAATATAAATGACTTGCATTGTAAATGTAATTTACAATTATGTTTTTGGCATTGTCTACTATTATTTCTTTTATCTTTATCTAAGCAATAAACATGCCCCCCCAATAATTTATAATGACTCATGATTTTGGGGTTGATTGGTTTCAGTGGAGTAGTTTTTCTTAAAGTCTTTCATGAGGTTGCAGCCACATGTCAAATGAAGTCTGTCCAAAATAACTCACTCACATTGCTTCTGGCTGATGCTGTTGCCTGGGAACTCAACTGAGACTATCGGCTACAGAGCTACAACTGGCTTTTTATTTTTAGGGTTACCAATTTGTCCTGGATTGTTCAGGGCAGTCCCAATTTTAGCACTGAAACTCCCATATTCTAGAAACACAAGAGTATTGGGCAAAGAATGATGTTTGGTCACCCATCAGCCAAGGCTTCTCACAACATAGAGGCTGGGTTCCTAGGGCTAACATCCAAAGTGTGGTGTTTTCTGAGAATTTCTTGCAGAAGCTCCAGGCTTTCTATCAGCTAACTTCACACATCACAGATCGTCTTCTGCTAATTTTATTAGTCAAACAAGTCACTAAGGCCAGCAGCAATTCAAGAAATGAGAAATTAACCTCACATTCAGGGACTAGCATAGTTACATTGCAGGAGAGAGATTGAAAGAGTGGATGTCGCTGTGGCCATCTTTGGAAGATATACTCTGCTAAACAATACATCACCCAATCTTTCAGACAGCGGTATTAAATTCACTTCTATGTTGCCTCTGTATAGCTCCCCAAGTGCTCCCCATGCACTTGGTAGGTGCTTGACAAATGCTTAAAAATAAAAAGATGAATAACTTTATCCTGAATTTATTATTAATTCTTACTTGAATAAAAATTACTTTTAATTATGTTTAGATGTTTCCTAATATATGTGGTTGAAAGTGCAAAATGTGGATTCGGAATAATAGAAGCCAAAAAATTCACTAGGGAAATTTTATGCTTATGCCAAGATCTATGCTGGCCACTGTCAAGAGTCTGTTAATAATTTCAAACCTTGGGCCGTGTTTGAATAGAGCCACAGGTAGAGCTTGGAAAGCAGTAAGTAACACCACTGTTAAGAAATTCATGCATAATTTTATGTATCTACAAAGATAGAAGTTAATAAAAAGCAACCCTCCTGTTTCTACATTAGCATTTGAATTTATACTTTTGGTGCCCCGAGGAAAAACATACTCTCAAGTTAAGCAAGAACATAAACTTGGTGTACAGGTAACACATGTCATCTCTGTAGATGAATAGTCCTACTTTCTATAATGTGTCCTGTATTAGATCCTATTGTTTTCCTTAAAAATGAAATGTAATAAACCCCAGCTCAATTCTGTGAACAATATTATACACACTTGTCAATGATTTATAATTATATTATGTGCTAATCTCTCCCAAGGAAAGGATCTATATCTATACATTGGCCTTGATATATTAACACAGAAATTTGGCATTGACTCTAGAGGTTTTGAAGACTCATCTATATAATAAAAACCTATCGACCATTATGGCGGAACAACCACAACAACCAGTCACTATGATGTGCACTGACCACCAGGGGGCAGACGCTCAATGCAGGACCTGCCCCCTGTTGGTCAATGCACTCCCACAGGGGAAGCGCTGCTCAGCCAGAAGCTGGGCTCACAGCTGTCGAGCGCAGGGGTGGTGGTGGCGGGAGCCTCTCCTGCCTCTGCAAAGGTGTTAAGGAGCAATGAGCTAAGTGGTAAAGAGCAGCATGCTGAACAGTAAGGAGCAGCGAGCAGGTGGGTGGTAAGGAGCAATGGGTCCCAGACTGTGAGAGGGTGTAGGCAGAGCTGAGGAGACCCCTACCCCCAGTGCACAAATTTTGTACACTGGGCTTCTAGTAGATTAATAAAAGATTAGTTTCAGGGATAGGAAATGGTATGTTGCTCAAATTCTAGCAAAGAGGCAGTTTAATCTTTGTCAATATGCATGGTCAATTCTATTAGATTTAAAAGGGGGGGGGGCGGCTGTCACAGTTTGTAGACAGACCTGATGGCTTTTATTATCTGGGCTGAAGAGCAGAAGTTCAGCTCTGTTGAATACCCCCATAGAGTGCATTTTCCAGATCCGGTGCCCTCTAATTGCTTCAAAATGTCAGGTGCTCCAACTGGAGCAAAGCAGCACAGACAGTGGAGAACTAATTGGTATTGGGACATGAAGCTTTTCTAGGTCACTGATTTACATGAGGCTCAGGTCAGTAGTAACTCAAATTTATTCTCTTCGATGGCAAGTACTTTATGGGAAATCAGCCCTGGAGGCAGTGCCTTTCTGCTGGATGGTGTGTGTACCTCAAAACCAACGCACAGCTGCAAACTTTGCTGGCTTTAGGAGCTAGTCATCTTTTAGATATTTGCCTTCAATATTAAAACGTTGCATTTAGAAAATGAGTCCATGCTTCACAAAAGCCAGTTAGGAAAGCAAGACTGTGGCTCTTTTTTAGACAGGTAAGGACAGCGTCCAAGCATTGCAGAGACCTCTGCAGAGAGAATGTGAGACTGTAAAACAGAGTATTACTTTATTTTAATGAAGAGACGGCAAGTGAGTTTGACGATGGAATCGGAAAGAGCTCATATTTATTGCCTTTGTTTTCAAGAAGCTCCTAGTATAGGAAGACAAGGCCTCGTGCCAGGGCCCTGTTCCTGAGATGGTTTTGGCTCCAGAGACAGGGAGTTAATTTAATAATTTTGATTGTTAAAATTTTGAGAATTTTAGAACAAAATACTTACTGATTTCCAAGACAAGAAAATCCATGTGCATGCTGTATTATTACCATATCACCACTTCTACATGCCAAAGTTGCTTAGCTTTATATCTGTCCTAGAGAATTTATAAACCATAATAGTAGAACCTTATAAGAAACCTGGAAATACCTTTAATTTTTTGTCCATCTGTGTTCTATATACCACAAGAAATATACTAATGTGTAATCCCAAGGCATCATCAACTTTGTATTTCGTCAGGCATCAATTCAATAACCTCACATCTGTCCTGCACTTTACTTTGTCTGCATATACCAAACAATACATTACTTTTTTATTTCCTATGTATCTGAAATAACCATATATAAGGCACAGTAAGTTCTAAAGTCAAATTTCAAATGTTGTGGGTACCTTAAGAGAGGAAAAGATTAAGTCAGCTGGAAGATTAGGTAGGATTCATGGAGAGTGTTGTTTTTGAGCTGGTCTATAAAAGATTGGTAGGGGTTTTATACTAGTAGTGGGATCTAGGGATTGTATTTCCAATTTAGAGAACAATGGCATCATTGTCAATGATGACAGAATATAATGAATATATTTAGGCAAATATATATTATTTATTTCTGAGAACATGTTGTTTATTAAAAAGTTAATTGGGTTTTGGCTAGAGTATCCTGGTGTCTTATTAGAGAGCAGCTGAAATGACATCAAGAAAATTTAGTCAGGAATCCACAGACAGTGGCTATTAGCAATAGGCTCCAGTTCTGTCTGTGTCAATAAAAAATGAATTGTTTTGGAATGATCTCTATTCCTCAAATAATTTTTAATCTCTATATTTTAGCAAAAATGTCAACATACGAGGAGGATATATCCAGTTGGTCTATGTAATTATGGAAAAAGATCACTGTTTATATTCTGTTTTAATGTTGCAATGGTAATTGCAATATGGAATTGCTATTGCAAGCACTATTAGAAAGAGAAAAAGGGGCAAGTCAAAAAAATAATACATATGCATTTCCAAGCAATTATTATGCAAGAATAAAATGAATTTTAAATATTAAGTATGCATATTGTATATATGTGTATATGTATATGTAGATATATACAAATATTTAAATTTCTAAATTATTGGCATGTTTCTCAAATTTTATATACATACATACACGTTTATATATACTATCATATTATTTTTGGATTGTTACTCAGTTCACAGGAAAATCTCTTGCATAGTAATATACACATTAGCTATAGTAAAATTTCCTAAAAGTAGCCTCATTTGAGATGGAATATATGTATATATATATATTCCCAATCCTTGGACTCAGCAGATAGTGTATATATTCAGAAGTACTAGACTTTCTGACCATATGTCCAGTGCTTCATAGTATATTGGGGAGTATATATTTTTAAAGATCTTTGAATCAAGGTAGATTTCAATGTGCAAATGTAATCAGATTAGAAGGAAGAATGGGACCAGATAAGCCTCCAAAAGAGGATAATTAGTTTTTTGTGATAAAAATTAGCACAGTGCTAGATTCTAGGTAAGTATTAGGAATTCCCTTGTATTTCATGATTGGAAGTTCAGTGATAAACAAGCAATAAAACTGCACTTTAGCCCTATCTGGTTTGCCTCAGACTGAACTGCAGGTTCGATTCCAGTCAAGAGCATATACCTTCGTTGTGGGCACATACCCAGTGGGGAGTGTGCAGGAGGCAGCTGATCGATGTTTCTCTCTCATTGATGTTTCTCTCTATCCCTATCCCTTCCTCTCTGTGAAAAAAATCAATAAAATATATTTTTTTAAAAAAACACAAAACAAAACAAAAAAACCTGAACTTTACTTGCAATGTCCTTTTGGTTAAACTCTTATCACTTTCTGCCATCCTGCTTTATATAGTACTAGAGGCCCGGTGCACGAAATTTATGCACAGGTAGGGTTCCTAGGCCTGGCTAGCAATCAGGCCCGGCCCAGGCCTTCCTTCCCCCAGCTGCAGGATGTTGTCCCAGGCCTTACTTTGTTCTGCACTTCCCCCTGGTGGTCAGCACACGTCAAAGCGAGCGGTCAAACTCCTGGTTGGTCGAACGCCCAAGGTGATAATTTGTATATTAGCCTTTTATTATTTAGGATGCTATAAGAGATTAGTATAACTATTAAAAGAGATATTGATTCATGTAACAAATATTTATCAAGCATCTGCATTGTGGCATATAGGTAGAGAATTGTTAGAGCAGGCCCTGGGGATGCAGTAAGGAGATAAAGTTTCATCCTTTCAGAAGTAGTCTTGGGAAAGACAAGTAAACACATGAGCGCCATTAGTAAAAGGTAAGCTGCAAAAAACATTTTCCCATACAGTAAGCTAATAAATAAAAATGGGACCCTCATTTTGCCTGAAACTGCCTGAATATAGTTTTCTGAAACTGGGATGGAAAAGGTCAACAGTATAATAGATGAGTTCTCGTAGAAGCAGCTTTATGCTTTAAAATTGTAAGGAAAATTTGGCTTCAGATAGATGGAAAATATAAGTACATTGACAGGGTAGATGAAAGTGAGGATGGGGAGAAACTAACATGAAAATATCTATATCTCATTATGTTCAGAGAAAAGAAAAAATATACTTGCATATTGCTCCTGAAAATAAGCTGGTCATTTCCAGAGAAAAGAAATATTATAAAGAAATATGACTCCAAGGCAGATTATCATGACAATAGTCAGAAATTATTCTGGTTCTGTGTCTATCTAAGACAAACACTTATGGTACATGGAAAGGCTCAACTGGAGAGCACAGTGGGATGTCTTTGCCTCCAGAGAAGCAATTCCCAAGATGGGCTTGTTGCCAGCACTGCAAGCCTGCTGACACCAGAAAGTCAGGGCAAATGAGGGGCTGGTATTGTAATTGCATTGAAATCTTCGGTCTGTTTCAATGACCAAATGGTTGTTTTTCATTCTTCAAACCGTTCAGTAGGCTGTGGAATCTTTTTGTAAGTCATTAATTTAGGTATATAACAGATGGCAAAGTTTCTCTGATGTTGTACTAATTGGTTATCCACTGTGGGTTTAGCTGTCAAATGCTGAGCTTTCCTTCTAGATTAGAACCAGAAACATGACCTACCATGCTGTAGATTCTCAGATGTGGGGATGTATCATTACCCCAGTTCTAAGTTTTTGAGAAAATCCCTACCACATCACCACCTTCCAGAAATCATCTAACCTCTGTGGACAGCTTGTCCCACATACACTGAGTGTCCAGATTATTATGTCCACCTGACGTTTGTAGGCAAATTATCTATAATTTCATGCCGAAGTTGCTAGAGGGCCAGGCCATTATAAATAGGGAAGCAGCTTGTTTACCATGACAGTAGAAGTGATTTTTTTCTGAATATATGAGTAAACAATGTGGTTTATCTTTACTAGCTTCCTTAATAGATTACATCAATTTGGGTTTTATTTAAACACACATATTTCTAAGAAAGTTGAATATGAGAAGACATATTATTTCATCAGGTAGCCAACTCAATTTTTTTCTCCATTCAATAAATGTTATGGTACCATAAAAAGTATAATTTGTTTCTGTGTATACTATGAGCCAGACTTAAATGAGTTCCATTATTGATAGCAAATACCAGTGCTAAAGACACAATTACTTGAAATTTCCTGAAATTCCCATGACTTAGCAAGACATGCCTATTCTTGACCATGACAGAAATATAGGATTGTTCAGAGGTAGATATGCACAAATGAACACAGATAATAAATGTCCCTATACATACAAGAAAAAAAGATATATTGGCACTATTGACACTTGATTTATTTTTAAAGTTAAAAGTAGACCTAAATCTAAATATATTTAAATGCTATGTGGGGGCATTTTCCTAATATAAGATTCATATTTAAAATTTAGAAAGGAGATTTTGTCTCTCTTCATTTTTATTTTTTTGTGTTGAAATTTAAGAATGATAATTACTTACCACCTTTAAATTCTCCCTAACCTAGAGTCAATTTAAAAAAAAAACACAAGCAATAGCCCTGGCCAGTGTTGTTCAGTTGGCTGGAGCATTGTCCTATACACTGAAAGACTGCAGGTTTGATTCCTGGTCAGGGCACACATCTAGGTTGCAGGTTCTATGCCTGGTCGGGCTGAGTATAAGAAGGGCTGAGTATAAGAAGCAACGGATCCGATCTCTCTCTCTCTCTCTCTCTCTCTCTCTCTCTCTCTCTCTCTCTTCTCCTTCCTCTCTCTACTTAAAAAATATTTTAAAAAGTATCCTCTGTTGAATAAAAATAGCTTTATTACTGAAAATGCTGAACTGAAAAGGTGCTTTGGATTTACAGTCACACCTGAGATCTCTTGTATTCCTTGGATGCCGTACTTGCCCACTGATCTGAATGACTCCCTCTCAGATAAACCACTCTTCATTCTTACTGGAAGAAGTGAAATGAGAATAGGGGAAGTTGGGAGTTTCTTACTATTATTTCACAAAGGATAACAATTACTACTTTATGGTAGAAAAACTATCAAGGTTAGAATAATCTAAAGATATTTATTTTAAAATTCACAGCATGGGTAGACCATCTACCTGTTAAAATGATTACAAATTACTGTGATTTCCAAACATCTAAAGTAAACCTTACCTAGCTTTGTGCCACGTCTATGTGCTTATGGCACATTCACTTCCAAATATTCTATAAAAAGTATATTTGGTTCCAGTGATGTGAGTAGTACGCTTTTTTAGGAAAGTGCAAGGGCGTAAGCTTCCCAACCTGAAATCCCAGATGATGCAGAGAGGCTGCCAAGCTTTCAGGAGGTGTGGGCTTCCCTCCTGTGTTTCCATCTAGGCCCAATGTATGATTCCAAAAGTTATTTCTGAATGACCCAAAAAAGTCTCAGTTGGACTCTCATTTTTTGAAGGGAAGACATTTTTCTAGGAGAAGATTTAGTTCATTAGCTTACATGTCAGAGGAATCTTTATCTAAGCCTTACAGATGTTGATGTTCTTTAGGACTATTTGAGTATCATCCAAGGGAAAGCCAGAAATATGTCACAGAAATGGTAACACTGTGAATTCAGGAGAAATGTATGCATCTGGAAATATAGAATGTGATTCTTCTCATGACCAAAAAAAAAAAAAATTAGAAAATATGTAGTAAAAGCTAAAATTTAAATATCTATATATGTATAGATATATACATTTGTAAGCATATAACCTTATATGTAAATGTGAGTTTTTTTCTGCACCTACATTATTCTAATAAGTGAAGATGTAATCTGACTTACAAAATACTTTCTTAACAGTAGATGTGGGGGTGGAGTGGAAAAGAGATTAACCAAAGAACTTATAAGCATACTAGAGGCCCCATGCACAAAATTCATGCAAGCGTAGGCCTGCCTTCCCCTGGCTGCTGGCACTGGCTTCCCTCTGGCACCCAGGACCCAGGCTTCCCTCTGTGCTGCCAGCAGGCACCAGGACCTGGGCTTCCCTCCCAGCCTTACTTCGTCCAGAAGGTCATCCAGAAGAACATCAGGAAGGATGTCTGGTCTAATTAGCATATTACACTTTTATTATTATAGACTAGAGGCCTGGTGCACAAAAATTTGTGCATTCGGGGTGAGGGGTCCCTCATCCTGGCCTGTGCCCTCTCACAGTCTGGGACCCCTCGGGGGATGACCACTTGCTGGCTTAGGCCTGCTCCCCGGGGGATTGGGCCCAAGATGGCAATAAGACATTCCTCTGGCAGCCCGGCAGCCCTCGGGGGATGCCCACTTGCCAGCGGGGAGCAGACTTAAGCTGCAGTCGGACATCCTTAGTGCTGCTGAGGAGGCGGGAGAGGCTCCCACCACCACCGCTGTACTGGCAGCCAGCAACCTGGCTTGTGGCTGAGCAGAGCTCCCCCCTGTGAGAGCACACTGACCACCAGAGGGCAGCTCCTGCATTGAGCGTCTGCCCCTTGGTGGTCAGTGTGTGTCATAGGGACCAGTCATTCCCAGGCGTTCTGCTGTTAGGGTCAGTTTGCATATTACCCTTTTACTATATAGGATAGAGGCTTGGTGCATGGGTGGGGGCCGGGTGGTTTGCCCTGAAGGGTGTCCCGGATCAGGGTGGGGGTCCCGCTTGGGTGAACTAATTCTCCAAGAAGCATTCTGGTTCTGACTCTCATTCACTGTAATACCTGACACAAATTTAAGGTAAATATATAATCACTATATTCTCTGTGTATGTGTGTGTATATAAGTTGTATTTAAACATGTTTTAATTGTTTAATTATGAGATATGTACTTTGTAACTCTAGGAAAGTATATATTTATTCTGATAAGACAAATTTACATTGCATTCTACTTCACTAATATCTAGATTAACATCAGCATAAGAAGTAATGCCTTAGTTTCAATATAATCTCAGCTATTTATTATTTGTGTAAAACATGACAAGACACATAATCTCCTTTAATGTTTTTCCCACTGTAAAATGAGCCTATACAAATATCTTGGAGTTGTTGCAAGGATGCCAAGGAAGCATATGTGTGCCAAAAGTATTTCTGAAGCAAAAGTATTTGGCTTTCTAATCTGATTTTATTCACTGGTTGCCATGAATGGATGTTCCAAAACTTGCTATCCCTTCACCTCTCACTTTCCATGACTTATCACCCACCCGTGGGGGAAGTCCAAAGATATATGACAACATGGAGCACAGGAAGTTCAAGCTGGGTCTGATAGAAGTTGCCTAGAGTGAGGTGAGCCAGAGTAAATGTAACTCATATCCTTGGCAGTTACATAGTGATAAGCAATATTAAAAAACAACAACAACAACACAAAAACATTGTGCAGGCTGGAAACAGGGATCAGAGATAAAAGAGTTGGAGAATGCCAAAGGCTGAAAATATACAGGACTTAGGAGCAAGTATAAAAGCAAACAATAAACGTGAAGACAATTTACCTCAACATGGCCAGGAAATAGACAACTTTGTTTATTACTTGTCAGTCATGGTACTGTTTTAGAACCTCAGTGAAATTTATTCCTATAAATCTGATAGATAACGTGTGTTGTGATAATTTAATAATTACTTCCTATAAATTCAAATAAGAGGAAATTTTAATAGTGTGATGAGGATGAAGCAATGCATTAGGGGACTGGGATTGTGGGAAGTCTTGCAGACCACAGGAGTGGTAGTCATTTAACTTTCTGTATCAGGACTGGATTTGGTGCAAAGAGCTTTGCTGGTGATAATAAGGTGAGGCTAAGAGAAGTCTTACCTACTTACCACGAATATAGTATCCACCAATTTGTCTGTGTATTGTATTAAAGATAGAGCCACTGGGATCATTAAGAAGATGCAACTGGCTGTTACCTATCCATCCTAGTGTGTGCATTCTTAAGAGGGACACATGGTCTTTTCTTTAGCACTGAGAATGCAGTTTGGCCAACTTGAGTGATGGGGTTATTCACGGGTAAGGACCATCAGTCGATGCAGGAAACTCTCTGCAGCATTGCCATCTGTTACTGGGAAGCTGACACATGGGAAATTCAAGTTGAGCCATTACAAGACAGCAAAGTGTGACTTGAGCTGATTGAATGTTGTGCCTCTGCACAAAGTGACATGTTATCCAGAGAGAGATTGTTTAGCTTCTGGTCCTTGGAGAGCTTAAACTTCATTTTGAGTCCTGGTCTGTTGCTCTAAGGCCAGTGCAAGGTCATCAAGAATTCGTTGCACCAGTAACACCTTAAGGTGCATAACGGATCCATTTTCAGGAACTTTAGGGCATCTTAGAATGCTGACTGTATGGGTTTCTGGTGAAGATGCTGAACTTGGATGAATAGAATTGGAATAAATTATAAAATAGGGAGGCAATTAAATGTGATAAAAGGTAGACGGAAGCATGTAAGGAATTGTGGACTGGAGAAGGAGTACATGATGTAGATGCATCCTCACATCCTCATTTATGCTGTAACAAATCTTGTTTTGTCAGTATCTTTTAAAAAATCTTGTTGGAGATAAGAGCTTCTCTGGGGTAAAATCCCACTTTCATAAAAATTCTGTAGCTGAGGTTTATTATTTATAGAATTCAGCCCAATTCTGCAACTGTTTACAGAACAGTTGTCATGGGCCAGTCAATGTGCTAGGTGATGGGGATTTAATATTAACAGTAATAATGAATACCTTTTTAAGAGTACCTACTACTGCATTGTCTTATGTGATCTTCATGCAAATGAGTAAGGTAGGCATATTTATATTCCCATTTTACATGTAAGGACTCCAAGAACCTTGTTCAAAGTCACATAGCTCATAAATGATAACATATGGGCTTGACATCAACTCTGCTTGACTACAAAATAGTTTTTTTTTTAACCAAAATGATAAACTCCTATTGAATGAAGAAGACACATCCCTTCATCTCAAGGTCTTACTGCAGAGTGGGAGAGTGAGACATGTAAGCCAATCACTTTCCTGTTTAATCTTCCCATTGACTTCAAGTGCACTTAAGAGAAGTGCCAGAGTCCCCACTGTGACCTCTAAGCTCCTTTATGAACTGGTCACTATCTTTTTCTGAATCCCTAACGCCTCTCACCTTCTCTGAATTCACTCAGATGCAGCCACACTGATCTTCTTTAGTCTCTCTGCACTCTCCCCAACTCTGGGCCCATGTCTCTGGTCCTGTCTTTATTATTTAATTATTACTTGACCTGGGGATCTCAATCCTATATAATAAAAGGTTAATATGCAAATTGACCAAACAGAAACTACCAGTTGCTATGACGTGCACAGACCATCAGGGGGCAGACATTCAATGCAGGAGCTGACCCCCCTCCCCCAACCCCCAGTGCTCAGTGCACTCCCACAGGGGGAGCGCCACTCAGCCAGAAGCCCTGAGCCAGGCTCACAGCTGGCAAGCACAGCAGTGGTGGTAGGAGCCTCTCCCATCTCTGTGGCAGTCAGACATCCCTCTGTGAGAGGGCACAGGCCAGGCTGAGGGACCCCCCTGAGGGCATGAATTTCATGCACCAGGCCTCTAGTTTAAATATAAAATCCTGGAGAGGATTTTCCAAAGGCACTAATCTAAATTAGTTCATACTTTTAGATTCTCTCATTTCACTCTGTACTTCTTCATATCACTACCACAATCACATATTTATTGTGATTGTTTATTATCTGTCTCCCCAATAGCCTTAAAATTCCTGTGGGGAATAATTATGTATATTTCTAGTTTATACGTGCCTTATAAAAAACACGATATTAATAAGTGCATTGTAGATAATTAATGTATTTTCTACTTAAGAATTTAAACTTTAGGAAACAACCTCTTTTATGATAATCCAAAATAAAGTGAAATTTCTAATCTCCTTTTTACCTGGTCATAATTTGTTATATATAAGGAAACCGTTATTAGATAGCATTACTGAATAAATAAGCATTTGCTGAAGGAGTGAATGTGTAAATTAATGAATCATTCTATCCAGGCATTTTATTTCCTGCAAAGAGACATTGCTTTATGGTGGTTCAAAAAGAATATTTAAGGACATAAATCCTACAGATTCCAATGATACTAATTTTATTCTATGAGTTGGTTCCACTAGGTGCTAAATCTCTTTTCTACATGCATAGCTTTCACCAATTGGAGATTTTAGGGTAGTTAAAAACAGCACAGTGAAGTAACTTTTGCTAACATTATTAAAATTTAGGACTAACCGCCTTTTTTTCTTTCTAATATGCATACATGGGGATTATGTGATAGTTGAATTTTTATACTATCCCTTATTTGACACAACCTTTTTTTGGCTATAGGAAATAAAATGTATGTGATTTTATTTGTCTTATATTTCTAAATATTGTTAAATTAGAATACTTGGATCATTTATTCAAAAATTTTCAACCATTACTATGTGCCAAGGTTGTGCTATCTACTGGGGTTGTAATGTCAATCTTCACACTTATGGAGCTCATAGATCAAGGGAAAATATAATAACAAAAACTAACACTTGTATAGTCCACTATTCAATGAAATTTATGTATTTAAACAATTTACTCTTCATAAAATCCAGTAGATAAGTACTATTTCCACACACACACACATATAAACACTAGTATATACATGCATACAGATATGTAATATATAGATGCGTTGTTCATTAATGGAAATGTAAACACTAATTTTGCAATGTTCTAAGTGCTATACTAGTTGTGGGTGTGATCAGGCAATACTTTTTAGATTGTGTCAAAGAAACATTGAGTCAGACTTTGCCAAGTAGAGAACTATGCTAGAAATGGAGGCTGTTACTGGAAAATACAAATGGCATTTACAAAAGTGTGAAATGTTGTTCTTCATCATGATTAGCCATGATCCTCATTATATCTAGCATTTACTGAGCACTCATTATATGTCATGTTTATTCCCAAATGCTATGTAAGGATTACCTCTTTTTTTAAATACATTTGTGTGCTGTTTTTTTATATATTTTTATTTCAGAGAGGAAAGGAGAGGGAGAGAGAGATAGAAACATCCATGATGAGAGAGAATCATTGATAGGCTGCCTCCTGCAAGTCCCCCAATGGGGATCAAGCCCACAACCTAGGCATGTGCCCTTGACTGGAATCAAACCTGGGACCTTTCAGTTCACAAACCGACACTCTATCCACTGAGCCAAACCGGCTAGGGCATGTAAGGATTTACTCTTAATCCTCGCAACAAGCAAAAAAGTAGCAGTCACATTCATCACCATTTACAAATGAGAAAGTAAATGTACAGAGATGTAACTATTATTATATGTCTGGCTCTCACAGGAGCCTGGCATAGGTGGGAAGTAGCAAATCCTTCTGGGGGGTTGGAATATTAAGATAATCATAGGAGATAAGGGATATAAAAGTAGGCCTGAGTCAGATCACATAGATGATGTCAAAAAGTTTTGACTTTGAAAAATTTGTAATTGAATGATTTTCTGAAGCAATGATTGTGTTAAGATTTTATATGGTTTTTTTTCAAAAGACTAAGTAGTATAAAATATGAGCAACCAAGATCTATTAGAAGAAAATGATGAAATTTTAAGTCAAGAAGGATGAAAATGAAAACAGGGAATCATTTTGGTGATAGAAACAATGAATTCAAAACCAATTAAATTTAGCATAGAATTGACAAATGTGATCATTTGGATGGCAAGGGGTTAGAAGAAAGAAAGGAAGATATGAATATGGATTGCATAGTTAGACACTTGGACAAATTGATGGAGGAATGGGGTCATTATCAGAGATAGGAAATGCAGCAGAAGAGCAAGTTTGATGGAATTTAACTATTTAAATTTTGAGCAGATTGTATTTAAAATGTTTGCGGTGTAAGAAAAAATAAAATTCTAGAGCTGCCTAGCATGCTTTTTTTATTTAAAAAATAAAAGTATTATGGCTTTACAAGTCTATACTCTTTGTGAGAAGAGATTATTTTGCCATAATATACTAGAGGCCCGGTGCATGAAAATTTATGCACTGGAGCAGAGGATCCCTCAGCCTGGCCTGCCCCCTTTCACAGTCCAGGAGCTCTCAGGGGCGGGAGGAAACCCAACAATCAGGGAAAGGTGATGCCCCATCACACCTCTGCTACTGCCACTACCAGCAGCGCAAGCCTCGGCCGGCCCTGGTTACCTGTGCCTCAGGTGGCCCTGGGTGGCTGGGCAGCAACATCCAAGGCTTGCCTGTGCCTCGGGCTGGCCCTGGGCGACTGGGGGGCTGAGGGGACTGGGGGACTCTGGAGGCAGGCTCATGGAGCGTGCCTGCTGCCCCAACGGTGCTGAGGGTACTGGGTGCTGCCATCTTGTGGTTGTGGGTGCCGCCATCTTTGAGGGTGTGGCAGTCAACTAGCATATTCCCTTCTTATTGGCTGTGGGCACTGCCATCTTTGAGGGCGTGGCAGTCAACTAGCATATTCCCTCCTTTTTGGCTGTGGGCACTGCCATCTTTGAGGGTGGGGCAGTCAATTAGCATATTCCCTCCTTATGGCTGTGGGTGCCACCATCTTTGCGATAACATGAGGGTCAATTAGCATATTCCCTCTTTATTAGATAGGAATTCCACTGACTATGACCTATTTTTAGTTTCTATTACAATCATGTGTACACTGAAGATAATCTGTTAGTACTAGTGTCATCCTTTGGAAGTAGAGTTTAGTTTGCAACACAACTTTGCTCACACATTGCTGCAATTTTGTGAAGGAGGCTAGCTAGCCAGCTTCATTCTCCTTTCAAAGAGAATTGGTGGTTCACAATACATCTATAAATAGGTGGATATTTAATTTATATCTTTTCTTCTGGATAGAAACATTCCAATTGAATAAGAATATCCTTCATCATCTAATCCATTTTTCTTTACATAATTAGTTACAGTTAATTTCTTCTATGAAAACATATTATAATGCACATCTCATGGCACACTCTTTTAAGGATAGAATTGGGTTTATTAATTTTCTTCAGTGAGGTATGTCTGTCCCTGTCACTAGGAGAAATCTATCGGCTTTTTAGCCCTGGCCGGGTAGTTCAGTTGGTTAAACTGTTGTCCCAATATGCCAAGGTTGAGGTTTTGATCTCCAGGCACATACAAGAATAAACCAATAAATGCATACATCAGTGGAACAACAAATTTATCTTTCTCTTTTACCCTCTTCCTCTGTCTTTAAAATCAATACATAAATTCAAAAAATTTAACTTGATTTTTGTTACCTACTCTATTAGGGGAACCAAATCATGCTAATATTAAATAAATGTTTAGCAAACAAGCAGTTGAAGCATCTTTTCAAAAAATCCACAGGAAAAAGTGTTTTTGCCATTTATACTCCATGACCCCACTATGAATGATAAAAGAAGAGATCTCCTTTGGCAGTCATCCCTTTATCTACCAACACTGCAACGACTACTACTTGGATTGCAATTCTATTTGCATTGTCAGTGTGTTTCCCTGACCTTTGGATTTTTAGAACAAATGAAAAGGGTAATTTCAGGGTTTCATAGAGGTGATGATTTCATAATTGGCCAAGAAAGGACATTAAAAACAAACACACACACACTTCTCTCTACATATCTTTCTGTACTATATTAGAAACTACTAAAAGAGTAACTTTAAAACTATAAAGCAAAAAGACATGACAGAATAAAATGTATGTAGTTAAATTTAAAAGCTCACCACATTTACCTCTTTTTAAATTACTCATGCTTAGAATGAGGAAAATTTTGTAGTTAATGAGTCCCAGTTCACATTCTTCTGGAAGAAATAAAACCTGGGTGTACTGAATTTGAAATGCATGTGGGAGAGGATGCAACAAAAGTCTAGAATTAGCTGAATCACATTACTTCAAAAAACTGAATCCAAATATAGATAATGTGAACAATGAATATTTCTGACTCAAGGACTTGAGGGAGAGAACAATAAAGTGATGAATTTTTTTAATTAGTAAAAAATAGGGAGGGAAATAAATTACAAAGAGAATGATGCTAAAAGATCTCAAGACAAAGACATTTCTAATTCTGACTCAGTCACTAGCTATGTCATAAATCTTTGCATTGGCCTTTGTTTTCTTGCTGTTTGGAGAAACTTCTGAATATGATCCTCTTCCAAAAATGCCACCTCTATGCATCTTAAGTACCCAATGAAATCAATTTCTCAGTAAATTTGGTGGTCATTCTTAATCTCTCAGGCACAAACAATTGTCTCCTCTGTATATGTCATGTTTACCCCTCTTGTATATGTTGTGATCCACCTAATTCCATTGCTACTTTTAAACCCCTTCATTGTTTAATAACATATCACTTGTTATATGGGCCTAATAGATTACTAGTATAATAAATATTTGCTGTGTAAATGTATGAATTAATTATGTTTTGAGATCTAATTGATTTATAAATAACTAGATTATATTGTTGTCAAAATTTGAAAAAAGGAATTTTCTTTGATTGCTCTCTCTCCCCCATTCCATCCAGTCTATTCAAAATCTGTAATCCTCTCTATTCTAGAAAATATAACTTTAATCAATTTTTTTCCATCTCCACTATCTCTACTACCACAAACCAATCATTATCTCTTTGGCTTCTGCAATATATTTTAACTGATCTTCTTGCTTCCCATTCTTGGCCTCACTATAATCTATTATATAATCTAGAGGGCCGGTGCACAAAATTCACGCATGGGGTGGTGGTGGGGGGGGAGTGTTCCCTTAGCCCGGCCTGCACCCTCTCCAATCTGGGACATCCCTCTCACAATCTGGGGCCACTGGCTCATAACCACTCGCCTGCCTGCCTGCCTGATCACCCCTAACCCCTCTGCCTGCCTGCCTGATTGCCCCTAACAACTCTGCCTGCCTGATTGCCCCTAACAACTCTGCCTGCCTGCCTGATCGCCCTAACTGTCTCTGCATGCCTGCTGGCCTTTTCGCCCCTACCTTGCCCCCCTGCTGGCCTGCTCACCCCTACCTTGCCCCACTGCCAGCCTGATCGCCCCTATCTGCCTCAGCCTTCAGCCTAAGCCACAGTCTGGCCTCCTTCTGCCAGAGGTGACTTGGCCAATCAGGGGAAGATGCCACCCCCATTATCCCGCTGCTGCTGCTGCCGCAACTGGTGGCTACCATGCCTGCCTGAGCCTCGGGCCGGCTCTCACAGAGGCAGCTGCCATCCGTGGCCTGCCTGAGCCTCTGGCCAGCTCTGGGCAGCAGCAGCCACCATTCGCAGCCAGCCTGAGCCTTGGGCCGACCCTGAGCAGTGGCCGCTGCCATCCATAACTTGCCTGAGCCTTGGGTTGGCCCTGGGTAATGGCAGCTGTCATCTATGGCTTGCCTGAGCCTCAGGCAGCCGCCTGCTGCTTTGTCCAAAAGGATGTCCAGGTGGTCGTCTGGAAGATGTCAGCCCTAATTAGCATATTACCCTTTTATTAACATAGATTACATAGTTTGAAATGTTTGAAGCATATTATTTTATTTACTCCCACAACTACCTCCTTCCAAAAAATAAATTTTTCATCACCACTAGTAATTAAACTTAAATTTCTTAGTCTTGAAAAGGGGGTATTACGTGAATTAGTTGTGGCCTGTCTCTCAGATGTTATCTTGTGCCAATTTCTTCTTTATTCACTCTACCCTAGTCACAGTGATCTTTGCATCCCTCAAAGGCAGGGAAACAGTTACTGATTAAGGGCTTTGTGCTGCATTTATCCTTTCCTGGAAAAACTCTTCCACTCACTTCTTTGTGTTTTCAGAGAAACATTAACTGGTGATTCACCTACACATTACTATCACATCATCACCCTATTTTACTTTCTTTACCCTTGCACTCACTATTATTTAAAATCACCTTATTATTGATTTAAGCACTTCTTTATAACTTTTCTTCCCAATTTAAGTGCAATTTCTTGTCATCACCAACTTTGTCCACCTTGTGCACATTTCTATTGCAAGAATACAGAACAGTGCCTAGCATCCTATATAATAAAAGACTAATATGGAAATTGACCGAACAACGGAATGACCAGTTGCTATGATGTGCACTGACCATCGGGGGCAGATGATCAACGCAGGAGCTTCCCCCTGGTGGTCAGTTTGCTCCCACGGGGAGCGCCACTCAGCCAGAAGCCCTGAGCTCAGCCAGAAGCCCTGAGCTGGGCTCACAGCTGGCGAGTGCAGCGGCGGTGGTGGAAGCCTCTCCTGCCCCCGTGGAAGACGACTTAGGCCAGCTCCCCCAAGGAATCCTGGACTGCGAAATGTCGCAGGCCGGGCTGAGGGACCCCCCACCCCTGAGTGCATGAATTTCGTGTACCAGGCCTCTAGTGTAATAATAACACTCAATAATTATGCATTGAATACAAAACTAAATGAATGGATCTTCAAGTCCACTTTTAGGTTCAATACTTAAAATTTAAAGCTTGTCACTAAGAGAAGCTCTTGAAATTTTAATTTTGGAATCATAGGTAATTTTATTGTTGGTTTCAAAAGATATTTTATGGATCTATTTATTTAATTAAACTTTTATTTTACTTTGAGGTAATTGTAGACCTATACACAGAGGTGAATAAGTGATGAGAGAGAATCACTGATAGGCTGCCTCCTGCATGCCCCCTACTGAGGATCGAGCCCACAACTGGGCATGTGCCCTTGACTGGAATCAAACCTGGGACCTTTCAGTCTGCAGGCTGATGCTCTATCCACTGAGCCAAAAATGGCTAGGGCCACAATATATTTATTTTATTGCTTTTTTCTATTTATAGTCATATGTACCTCTCCCACACACCTGAATCCTTAGTTCCTGGAAATCTTCTATTCTCTTCTCCATTTCTAAAGTGTTGTTATTTGGAGAATGATGTATGAATAAAAGACACAGTATGTAAACTTTTGAGTTTGGCATTTTTTCTATTTGGCATAGTTCTGTGGAGATTTTTCCAAATTATCTCTTGAATTCATAGTTTAGTCTTTTTTCCCCCTGGACATCTGGATGTACTACAGTTTGTTTAGCTATTCATCTGTTGAAAGATATCTGTGTTTTTTCGTCCAGTTTGGGAACTCTTACCAATATAGATGCTATGAACATTTGTGAACAGGTTTTGTGTGAACATGTTTTCATTTCTTTGGGATAGATGCCCAGGACTGGAATTTCTGGGTTCTATGGTTACTTTGCAGTGGAACTGCCGAAGAGTTTTGCAGAGCAGCTGTACCACTTTACTTTACCACCAATAGTATATTATCAGCATCCTTTCCCTTGTGTTATAATAATGCTGGATTTTTATTTTAGCCATTCTGATAAGTTGTGGTTTGTTAGCCAAAGGAAAAAAAAAGCCAAAGTGAGAGGCAACAAGCATTTATTTTAGATCCCCAAAACCCAAAATAGTAATTTTGTAAGCACTGATGCAAATATCAAGGTAATGGGGTCTTCATGAGAAAGGAAAGGGAAATAATTACCTGAATAGAAGGAAGGAATTTCTATTGGTGCTGATCAGCTAAATTATTCTTTAGCTATACATGGTAGTGCTTTAATTCTAACAAATGGCTTTAGTTTTAGTCTTCCTGGTTAGGATGTCTGCTTTCCTGTTAGCTTTAGAGTGTTTGTAAGACAGTGTTGGTTTGGCCCTATCCAAGGTTATTTTCCCAGTTGAATCATTCCAAAGGTTTGAAGAGCAAGGCACACTAGGCCTTTCCTCTGGGATACAGCTCTGACTCCATTTGAAATGGCTCAGTTTATTTCATTTTGCTTGAGTGATATACAATTATGCTTTTAATTTGTATTTCCTTAATGACTAATTATGTTAAACAGTTGTTTTCATGTGTTTAAATACCATTGTGAAGCATCTCTTTAGGTTTTCTGTGTATTTTCTAGTTAGATTGTTGTTATTGTTTGTTTTGTTTGTTTATATTGTGGAGTTGTTGAGAATTCTTCCTCTATTATAGGTACTAATTTTTTGTCATTTGCACGATTTTCAAATATTTTCTCCCAGTCTATGGCTTTTCTTCTCACCCTCTTAACAGGTTTTACACATAGGTAAAATTATTTTTTTAATAACTCCATTGAGTTGAATTCATTCACCATAAAACTCACCCTTTTAAAGACACATTTCAGTAGTTTGGAGTATATTCACAGAGTTCTATAAAGGTACATTTTTAATATTTATGAAACAGAATTTATCAATTTTTTTCTTTTATAGATCACTAGAGGCCTGGTGCACGAAATTTGTGCACTGGGGGGTTGTCCCTCAGCCCAGCCTGCACCTTCTCATATCTGGAACCCCACAGGGATCGGGCCTAAACCAGCAGTCGGACATCCCTCTCACAATCTGTGACTGCTGGCTCCCAACCATTTGCCTGCCTGCCTGATTGCCCCTAACCACTTCTGCCTGCCAGCCTGATCACCCCCTAACCACACCACGGCCAGTCTGACCGATGCCTAACTGCTCCCCTGCTGGCCCAATTGCCCCCAATTGCCCTCCCCTGCTGGTCCGATCACCCCCAACTGCCCTCCCTTGCCAGCCTGGTCGCCCCCAACTGCCCTTCGCTGCTGGCCCAGTTACCCCCAACTGCCCTCCCCTGCTGGCCAAGCCACACCAACTGCCCTCCCCTGTTGGCCTAATCCCCCCAAACTGCCCTCCCTCCCTGCAGGCCCGTTTACCCCCAGCTGCCCTTCCCTGCAGGCTTGGCTCCCCCAAACTGCCCTCCCCTGCAGGCCCAGGGGCCCACAACTGCCCTCCCCTGCCAGCCATCTTGTGGTGGCCATCTTGTGTGAGAGTGTGATGGTCAATTTGCATATTAGCCTTTTATTATATAGGGTAGTTTTGGTGTCAAATCTTTGCCTCATCCTAGATCTAGGACATTTTTCCCACTGTTTTCCTGATTTTTTTTTTCTTTTCCCAATGTTTTATATATTTTATACTTAAGTTCATGATTTATTGTGAGTAAAATTTTGAATAAAATATGGAATTTAAGGTCAAGGGTTCTGTTTTTATTTTTGTTTTGTCCTTGAATTTCTAACTGTTCTAGCACCATTTGTTAAAAAGTTTTGTTTCTACCACTGAAATTCTTTTGCTCCTATGTCAAAATTGAGTCAGGTATATTAATTTGTATGTATTTCTGAGTTCTCTGCACTTTTTCACTGATTTATGTGTCTATCTCTCCATAAATACTTACATTCTTAATTATAATAGATACATAATAGGCCTTAAAATTTAGTAGGTTGATTCCTCTAACTGTATTGTTCTTTTCAAAATTGTTTTATCTATTGTGTATTCTTTTTCCTTAACATATTCATGTCTATATCTATAAAATATGTTGCTAGGATTTTGATAAGAATTGTGTTAAATCTGCATATCAATTTGAAGAGATGTCATCTTTATTGTGTTGTCTTTCAATCCAGAAAAACATATTTCCATTTATTTAGATCAGTGGTTCTCAACCTGTGGGTCGCGACCCCTTTGGGGGTCAAATGACCCTTTCACAGGGGTCGCCTAAGACCATCGGAAAACACATATATAATTACATATTGTTTTTGTGATTAATCACTATGCTTTAATTATGTTCAATTTGTAACAATGAAATTGGGGGTCACCACAACATGAGGAACTGAATTAAAGGGTCACGGCATTAGGAGGGTTGAGTACCACTGATTTAGATAGTACTGTTTTTCATCAGAATTTAAACACTTAGAGCATAAAAGCCCTATACATTCTTTGCTAGATTTTCACCTAAGTATTTATTTTCCCATTTGTAAGTGATATTACATTTTTAATTTTACTGTGATATGTTCACTGCTGGCACATTGAAATGTAATTAATTTTGTATAGTTATCTTTTACACTGTAACCTGTTGAATTTACTTATTAGTTCTAGGACTATGCTTTTTTTAATTCCTTGGGATTTTTTATATAGACAATTATGTTATCTACAAATAAAGGCAATTTAATTTCTTTCTTATCTATATGTATTTTATTTCCTTCTCTAGTCTTATTGCACTGGTTAGGACATCCAGTGCTATGTTAAATAAGAGTGTTGAGAATGGATATCTGTGCATTGTTTCCAATCTTAGCAGGAAAGAATTCAGTCTTTCATCATTAATTGTAATAATTAATTGTAAGGTTTTTCTTAATAGCTATTTATTATCATCATGAGGAGACTCTCCTCTATTTCTGGTCCTCTGAGATCTTCACCATGAATGGAAATTGGATTTTTTCTAATAATTTTTCTGCGTAAATTGGTATGATCATGTGATATTTATTCTGCAGTTTGCTAATATATTGGATTGCAATCACTAATTTTCTTTTCTTTTTTTTAGAGAGAGAGAAAAGGAAGGAAGGAGGCGAGAGAGAGAGAGAAAAAAAACATTAATGTGAGAGAGACACATGGATTGGTTGCTTCCCGCATGCACCCTGACCCAGACCAGGGAGCAAACACGCAACTAGGTACGTGCCCTTGACCAGGAATCAAACCTGCAACCCACTGAGCAACACCAGGCAGGGCACAATCACTGATTTTCAATATTTAACCAATGTTGCATCTAAGGAATAAACATCACTTTATAATAGTATGTAAGTCCTCTTATATATTGTTGACTTCTATTTGTTAAAAATTTGCTAAATTTTTTTTGGTTTATATTCATGAGAGATATTGATCAGTAGTGTTTCATGTGTTTTTTGGTTTAGGGGTATTTTCTTAATTTGTCTGGTTTTCATACTAAGGGTAATACAAACTTCAGAAAATGAATTGAAAAGTGTACCCTTCTCTGTTTTCTGTAACTATATATAGAATTAGTGTTCTTCTTTAAGCATATGGTAGAATTCTCTAGTGACACCTTCTGGGACTGGGGATTTATTTTTCCAAGTTTTAAAATTATAAATTATAAGTATAAGTAACTGATGCCTTTGCTATAGAGCTCTTCAAATTATTTATTTTGTACTAAATGAGGTGTGTTAGTTTGTACTTTTCAAGAAGTAAGTCCAGTTCATCTAAATTGTCATATTATGTTTGTGGAATTGTTACTAGTATTCTATTTTGGTATCTAGTTTGTGAGGTTGGTGAGACAATTCTTATTTCAGTTCTGGAATTGGTAACTTATATTCTCTCTCCTTCTCTGCAGTCTTACAGGAAGTTTGCCAATTTTATAGATTACTTTACAGAACCAGTTTTTGGTTTCAATGATTTTCTCTATGATTTTTTTTAATTTAACTGAGTCTACACTTATTACTATTTCCTTCCTTCTTCTTGATTTGAGTTTGTTTTGCTGTTCTTTTTCTAGATCCTTTTGTAGCAGCTTAGATTGTTAATTTGATACTTTTTCTCTGTTTACATGCTGTGATATTAGTAATTTTATTTTTATTCAAATAAATGTACTTAATAATTTTGCTTGGATAATTTGTGTTTTTCACATGTGTGTTGTTTAGTGTCTAAGTGTTTAGACATTAACCTGTATTCTTTCTCTTATTCATTTTGTTTTATTCGCTTGTGATCCAAGAACACACTGTGCATGATTTCTAGTCTTTTAAAATGGTTGAGGTTTGTTTTATGGCAAAAAAATTGGTTTATCTTGGTAAAGGTCCATGGGTACCTGAAAAGAATGAGTATTCTGCTATTGTTGGGTAGAGTGCTGCATAAATATTGATTAGACCCTGTTGGTTAATGGTGTTGAGTTTTTCTACAACTTTGTGGATTTTCTGTGTAGTAATTCTATCAATTGTTGAGGTAGAGATACTAGATGTTTTGTCATAGTTTTAAAGATACAGTCCTGACTAAGTGGATAGAGCATCGGCCTGTGCACCAAAGGGTGGCGGGTTTGATTCCTGGTCAAGACCTGAGTTGCAGATTTGATCTCCAGCCCCGGTTGGGAAGCAACCAGTAGATCTCTCTCTCTCACATTGATGTTTCTCTCTCTCTTCACTCCCTTCTACTCTCTCTAAAAATTAATGGAGAAAATATCCTTGGATGAAGATATTTTGTTATTTGTGTGTTTTACCAACATTAAGAAATAGTAATTTTCAGACTTTCCCCATAAGAATTGGAGTGAGAATTTTTACCCCTTTTAAATTCAATGTGTGAAAGGTCTTTAATTTTAAAAGTCTATGTTCAAATAAGTTGATGTGCATTTTTCAATACAGGAGCATTGATTCTCATTTTTGTTTCAACAAAGTATTAAATATCCATACTTCAATGTTCACCTATTTAAATTGGTGATGATGATAATATCTGTCCCTTTTTGCTCATTGGTAATATTGCAACTAAAGAAATTCACTTGAAGATCATTTATAAGTTATTGAATACCTCATGGCCTACTTCTGCATTTGTGTAAATTGAATCATGTAAAAGTGATTTGAAATATCAAAGTTTAAAGTATGTTATTGTCTCAGAAGAGTTTTCCATTTTCGATGGATGACATGGTGCCAGAATACGGTACCAGAATCACCAAACTCTTGAACAGTTAATTCCATCATATAAAGTACTTCATTTGAACTTTGACCCATTTATGGATAGCTGCAATGAACTTCTTGGGGAACACATACACAAGTACACATACACACACCCACACACAAACTCACAATGAGAATGAAGATATTAAATTATCACAAAGTAGGTCAAGGCAAAAATCTCTAAGTCTTGACATGATTTACTAGAAAGTTTCACCTCAATTCAGGTCTGATTTCAGTGAGTACACACAAGATGTCCATTCTTGTTGCTAAATATTCAAAAACGTTTATACCAGTTGGAAATAACCTGTCCACCTTGAACTCTTCTCTGGAATTCTTCTTATGTGTGGGACCTTCCAAGGGTTAACACACGCATCCCAAGGGTTTCCGTGATTCCGTTCCAATGCTAAAGCAACTAATTACCTCACTGATAAGTGCTTTAACTATTTTGATGCACACTCTTGATGCTTGTTGAAGACAAAGGATGAGAGGTTAGGTTTTATTTCCGTTGGCCTGAAACTTGCTCGGTCTTGTTGAAGAAATCAAAATGGGCTAAACTTCCAAATTTGGCTTTCGTTTTATCTTTGGCCTCCACATCTCTCAGCTTTAACATCTACATCCCTAGATTGACTCCACTGGACTACTGCAGTGTGCTTTCCACTGTATCTATCCTCTGATCTGCAATGTTTATCCGGACTAATTTATATTCATCCTATAGAAGCTGAATAGAAAGAACGGATTTACCCGTTTCTACAAATGCAGTGTGGTATCACTACAAGGATAGGGTTTTAAAAGTCAAACAGACTCCAGTTCAAATCCAAGAATGTTGCTATGCAATAACCTTGAGCAGGTTAGTGTCTTTTTCTTAATCTTAAGTCTCTTGTCTTTTAAAAACAACAATTAACCAAGATAAAATTTTAAGAGTCTAGCACAGGACCTGTCATAAGCTAAATTTCAGTACAATGAATTACTTACACATTCATTCCTGACACCATGTAAAAAGCCCTTGAGAGCATAGTTCCTACTCTAAAGAAGATGAAATTTAGAGGGAGAGACATAAGTAACTCAGTCAGTATATGTAGGAGGATGTTTTCTATAGAGGGATACGTGAATGGTACTATGAGGACACACAGGAGAGCCACTCAAGTCTTTTGCTAAGTGTTCAATAATTAATTGTTGAATATTTGTTGTTTTCCATTTTGAAATGTGTCATTGCCTCTATATCAGTGATGGCGAAACTTTTGAGCTCGGTGTGTCGCATTTTGAAAAACCCTAACTTAACTCTGGTGCCGTGTCACATATAGAAATTTTTTGATATTTGCAACCATACTGAAACACTTATATTTTTGATATTTATTTTATATATTTAAATGCCATTTAACAAAGAAAAATCAACCAAAAAATGAGTTCGTGTGTCACCTCTGACACGTGTGTCATAGGTTTGCCATCACTGCTCTATATAATGCATTAAAAGAAACAAACGTGTCTAATGTTAATTACTGACATTTTGTAAATATTTGTAGTTTATACTAGAGGCCTGATGCATGAAATTCATGCACGGGGTAGGCGCATAAGGGGGGTCCCTCAGCCCTGCCTGCACTCTCTCACAATCTGAGACCCCTTGCTCCTAACCTCCTGCCTGCTCACTCCTTACCGCTTGGCTTGCCACTCCTTAGCGCTGCTGTGGCGGCAGCGGGAGAGGCTCCCAACACTGCCGCTGCATTCATCAGCTATGAGCCCAGCTTCTGGCTGAGCAGTGCTCTTCCTGTGGGAGCACACTGACCACCAGGGGACAGCTCCTGCATTGAGCGTCTGCCCCCTAGTGTTCAGTGCATGTCATAGTGACCGGTCATTCTTGTTCAGCCATAAATGTTGTTAGGCTTTTATATACATAGAAGATAGTATGTTCATAGTCATGCTTTGATTTTATCTTATAAATACCTTTTAAATATATTTAATTTTAAAAATGCTGGCATGCTGAATGTTATTTCTAGTGTACAGAGACGAAAACTGAGAACTTATAAGTAAAATTAATATTATTGCCTTATCAAGTAGTGTAAGTCCAATACTGATCTCAATGTCAGGATCTCAGATTTTATAACCTGGTCAGTATTCATTCGTAGTGTGTTCACCTATTCATCTATTTGTTAAACCAAAGTGAGTAATATTCAATAGAGTACCAAGTGTGCAGTTCTGGGAATAAAAATAGTAATTTTCTTTCTTCTTAAAGACTCATATTTCAAAGGCAGAAACAGAGAAGTAAATCAATGATAACAATATAATGGAGTAAAACTCCTGGTCAAAGAGAGAAAGATGAAGATATTTTAATGTCTTTTTTTTCAAGAGCCTATTAAATTGAAGTTAAAGGAATAAATCACATATAAAGTGACAATTTTAAGGATTGAGGTTTCCAGGAATGGTTTCTGGCATGACAAGGAGAGAAGAGAGCTCATGGTCATGGTACTATTTTATTAAAGGTTTGGATTATATGGGTCTATAAGTTATAGAGGTGGTAATTTATAGTTTAAAAAAAGTGTGGACCTTGGAATAGCAAAGGCAGACCTTCTCTCTCATCCTAATTATGTCATTGTCTGTTGTGTAGTCATGGGTGGTTTGTTTCACTTCTCTGCTCCCCAGATATAACAGATAAAGTCTTTTATACAGTACCTGGTACATAATTTTTTAAAAACAGTAGTGTTATTATTACTATTATGATAGGGTATATTTAAGAAGTGAAATATATATATGTGTGTGTGTAGACTAATAATAGATTGTGGCAAAAGTAAAGATATCAAGGAAGAGGAGAAGAAGAGTAAGATTAATGAGGAAAGGGAGTGGGAGAGAAGGAGCAAGGAATACTGATGGTAAAGATGAGATGTGGGAGATTAAGATTTCATAGGAGTATCAGAGAAGAGCCTACATTCTCTAAATTTATTTTCATCCTATAATATGCAAATAAATTCAAGCATCCTCCAGTGATCAGCAAGATTTAAAACACTGACTTGCAGGAGAAAACAACTTAAACTACTTCTCAACTGTGAAGTCTTAAAATACATTCCCAAGTGGAATTACACAATGAATTATAATTGCTTTTTCCCCCTTTTAGACATTCCATCAATAGTTCCCCTTGCCTTATCTCTTGGTAGACTTTCATCAGTGAGAAGAGAACCTTTCAAACAGTTATAAGGGTAAGGTAGGAGAGTGCAATCAATAAATCACACAGACTTTGTAAATGACACAGCCAGTTTGATAATATCCATCTAACCTTTGCTGAACTTTAGCCAATTACTTATGAAGAAAAGACTATTCTCTACAGGCTAACATAATGATGAAGGCTAGTCCATATCAAAATGACTGTTAAAATCAATACAGAGAAAATGGCATCTTGTTCCTGCACTCTGATCACCATTAAATTAATGAATAGGCATCATAAAATTAAGTGTCTAGTTCACTTTATCATGGCAAATAAAAAAAAAGAAAGAAATCAAGTCTGAGATGGTGTGTGACAAAAGGCCACAAGAAGTACCATGTGATTTTATGTGTCACATGGAAGGATATGTTCTAGGCTTCTTTATGGTAAGGATCTGCAAACTCCATCCCATAGGCCAAACCCGCCCTGCTGCTTATTTCTGTATATAAAATTGAATTGGGATACAGCACACACATTTGTTTACATATTGTCTCTGGTTAATTGCTTGCTGAGTTGAGTAGTTATGTCAGAGATTAAATGGCTCCAAAAGCCTAAAATATTTACTTTAAAAAGACAAATATTTCAATTCCTATTTTGAGGAATATTCAGTTATCCTAATTTTTACTACTTTCTCAAGGCAAGAATTTATTTACAGATCTACATAAGTGATACATTATTTTCTATCCCATGAATATTAAAAGCACAAGTTCCATGCTCTATATCTTAAACATAACAGTGAGAGTTTTACTTTACCTCAACACTAAAAATTTATTTTGGAAGAAAACAAAACTTACACTTTTTAGGTTAGATGCAGTATATCATCCCTATTATTACTATTGGGTGGGGTGGGGAGGAGGATTCCCAAAGCATGCTTGAATCACACAGCCTAAATTAAGTAGACTTTGGGATTTTTGTGTTTTGATATTTTAAAGCTATTTTTGTTATTAATTATGTAATTTTATTATAAATAAAAATGTAATCTATATAATTCATGCTTTATGGAATTCATGTTTTTAGCTAAAACATGATGTGCAGGATGTATAGGCTGTGCAGGACATCTTCCTATAGGCTCTGATATGGATCTTTATGGTCAGTACTGGAGGCCTGATGCACGAAATTCATGCAAGGGGCTCAGCCCTTGCAGCCCTGGCTGCCTTGGTCAGCCCTTGCAGCCCCTCACAGCCTCGGTCAGCCCTCAAAGCCCTGGATTCGTCAGGAAGGTCATCCGGAAGGAAGTCTGGAAGGTGGTTTGGCTGTTTGATCTAATTAGCATATTAGCTCTTTATTATGTAGGATTCTTGAGTTGGCCATCTGGGTTTTTTGACAACTGAATTCCTATTGACTGACTGGTCAACACCAGCTGGGCCTTGAGGCCTGCCTGCTTCCTAGGTTTATACAGGAATAGAAACTCCTGTACTGTAAAGTATACTAAAAATTATATATATTTAAACATCTAGCTCTAGTTTTGATTTTAAAAAATCAGGTTAGAGTAACAAGCTGGGTTTAACATTTACTAAGATTAATTTGGATAATTTTTTATAAATTGTTTTATATGCTTACTTTGCCCATACATTCTCATTTTATTTCTATACTATGCCTAGTCAGACCAATATAAGTAGTATAACACATTCATTCCCCATTACATTAGATGCAACTAATACCTGACTAATTTATTATAAAAACATTTATTAAGTAATTACCTCATTGTGGTTTGGTCTTGCATGTTGGAAAATAAAACAAGAGAATATACATGTCTACGTGAATGCATATACTCATATGCATGTACAACATACACATACACACAAAGCAATATGCTAAATAAAGAAGTTAATACAACAGATTGTAATATATATTACATGTAGATAAAACAATGTGCTAAAGACTGTAGGAAACGCAAACCATTATAGAATAGATTTATCTTCTCAGCTGAGAATACAACTTAGTACTATAGGAAAGCAGATATATGAATATAATCTACAAATCACTAACCCTGACACAACTAGCAGATAGCTTGCTGTGGATGCTGCCTATTTCTGGCATTGGAAGAGATCCAAAATGGAAATGTGATATATTAGGCTTTTGTTGGTTGTTATAGAACTGAGACATTTATAGATATTGATATTTTATATTAGTTTTCAGAGTAGTGAGTAAAGTTGGTTGACATTTGAGGATATGTCAATACCTATCAATTCATTGAAATCCTGTAAGATATTTTACTATTTAATTGCCAGACAATTCAATAGGAGAAGTCTTATAGATATCAAGAGGCTATAATGTAAAATCAAAATAGAAGAATTATTTATATATTCAGGCATTGTAATGAACATTAGAAAGATTAGGCATTTGGCATTTGGTAGTGCCAAATGGTAAAAGAGCTTGCCATTTTCTGATCCAATACGTATTTTTTCACACAAATAGTTTAAAATAAATCTTGGATAAATGTATTCTAGAAAAAGAAAATACTTTGAAAGTCATAGAGTTTACATATAGAAAATATAATTGATGTTTAGCCTCCCCCAACCCATTATAACTGATGTTCTCCTCTCAACATAGGTAGGACAAGTATGTTTTTTGACTCTGGGGGAATTTTTAGTAGGAATCACAGAATTTCCCTTGTATGAATCCCTGGTCTCTAACAATCAGCACTTGAAAAAAATCCCTGTCTGCTCATCCAGGCAATTCTGATATTATCTCCAACAAGCAACCTCCATGTGTCAAAAGCATGGATACTCCAACATCTCATAAATCTTGCCGGGCATGTGTGGAGCAGGTAAACTATTACAAAGCTCTAACCTTCACCTTAAAAGGAGACTGAAACTCTCCAGCATGTAAGAAATGCAAAATGTCATGCAGAATATAGATGGCCTGAGGTACTCAGATATATTTACCTTTCAGGGATTGTGGGGATATTCGGACTCATCCAACTTGTTTGAGAAAACACAGTTTTAAATTTCTTCAATAAAGTGTTATATTTTAAGAATGACATAGACTACGCCCATGAATATTAAAGGAGTAAAAGACTGCTGAATTTTTGTTTGGAAAGAAAAGATAGAACCTTCAAGGATTATGGGGTCCAGCCCTAACCGGTTTGGCTCAGTGGATAGACCAACGACCTGCGGACTAAAGGGTCCCAGGTTTGATTCCGGTCAAGGGCATGTACCTTGGTTGTGGGCACATCCCCAGTAGGGAGTGTGCAGGAGGGAGCTGATTGATGTTTCTCTCTCATCCATGTTTCTAACTCTCTATCCCTCTCCCTTCCTCTCTGTAAAAAAATAAAAATAAAAAATAAATCAATAAAATATATTTTTAAAAAATGAATTATGGGGTCCAGAAGGAAATCTGAGCAAACAGGAGTAAAACTTTATTTTGTTTTTATATGAATTGTCTTTCTCAGCCCTAGGACTGTCTTGTGTCCTTCATGCTAGCCACATGTAAAATTACCTTAATGTTTATGTGACATTTTTGCAAATGTATTTATACTTGCCTTGTACTTACATTCAAAGGCATTCAGGAGTATAGGACACATAACAACATTCTATACAAAAACAATAAAATAGGGCTCCCACAATGCTTTCAAACATTTAAAAATAAAACTAGGATATATAGGTCACCTCAAACCAAGCCCAAATATATTAAGGTTGACTTTAGGTGTCACTTTATTCTTAGCAAAAGATACATAAATTATGTCATTCAAAATTTTAAAAATAATTTTCTGAAAGGCCAAGTTTCCCTTTCAGTTACTTAGCCACCCCAGTAAAAATCATTGGTTAATGGCTAAAAAAGATTGACATGTGATTAATATCATATAATTTTG